>NC_084794.1:51360366-51672616 GCF_963169125.1 Humulus lupulus | reverse complement strand
GACTGACATGGCACAGAGAGATCGGTTTGTGCAGGGACTGAATGTCATGATCACCCATGATGTCAAGATAACTTTAGATCCAGGGACTACCACCTATGTACAGGTAGTGGACAAGGCCCTTACAGCTGAAGGGACCGGGGATTAGATATGGAAAAAAGGTGCTGCTAGGCACGATGCTCGGAGGATGGCACCTCCTTTTACTGTATCTAGCTGGGGTAGTGACCCCAGCGAGCAGAAGATAAAGGCCCCAGGCTCTTTTGTTCCTCCTAGTTTAGATAGGAGGGCATGGGGTGCTTTCAGTGGCCGTCAGGGCGGGAGAGACAACTGGAGAAACATCCCAGTGTGTCCTCAATGTAGACAACGACATCAGGGAGAATGCAGGATCATGGTCTGCTTTACTTATGGGAGCATAAATCATCTGAGAAAGGATTGCCCACAAGCTAGAAACCGAAACAGAGCAACAGTCTTGCTCCTACCAGAGTATTTACTTTTACACAGATGGAGGCCAAGGCTAGCCCCTTGGTCGTCACAAGTCATATTTCTAGTGCTGGTTCTTCTTTTACAACATTGATTGATTCAGAGGCTACCCATTCATTTGTTTCTGCTAGAGTGATAAATCAGTTGTGTAGACCTAGTGATTTGTATGCTAGGAGGTTTCAGACTTTGTTACCAACTGGGGAACTGGTAGTCTCTAGGAGATGGGTTAGAGCATTGTCAGTTGTCAGTAAAGATAGACAGTAGGGAGTTTTCTGTTGATTTGATTAAGTTAGCGATGGATGACTTTGATAATATTATGGGGATGGATTGGTTATCGAAGTACGGGGCGACGATAGACTGCAAGCGTAGGATAGTGAATTTTGAACTGGAAGGGGAGGTACCATTTGTATTTGTGGGGACGGTGAGTGGACTGGGAGTACCTATGATTTCAGCATTGAAGGCTAGAGACCTAATGCAAGAGGGTTGCATAGGATTCCTAGCAAACATTGTGGATACCTCCAAAGTAGTGTCGGTTGGACTGAGCAAGGCCAGACTGGTATATGAGTTTCTAGATTTGTTCCCCGCAGACTTTCCAGGGTTGCTTCCACATCGAGAGATTGAGTTTGTTATAGAGTTGGTGCCAGGAGCGGAGCCAGTATCTGGGACACCTTATAGAATGGCTCCGGCAGAGTTGAAGGAATTGAAGATTCAGTTGCAAGAGCTACTAGATTTGGGATTCATCAAACCGTGTTTTTCACCCTGGGGTGCTCTTTCCGCACGAGGTATGGACACTATGAATTCTTGGTTATGTCATTTGGATTAACCAACAGCCCAACAACCTTTATGGATTTGATGAACAGGGTCTTCAAGGATTATTTGGACAAGTTTGTAATCGTATTTGTTGACCCAGGATTTGGTCAACTGACGCGGAGTCAGAATATGCTTGATATGAATGAATGTGTAGAGAAGAACGTAATGACAAAAAGTAATAACAACACGATATTTTTATAGTGGTTCGGCCCCAAGATCTGGTAATAACCTACGTCCACTTAGACTATTATTGATATAAGAATCAAAGGAGTGATCAAAGAACAAGGGTTCAATGAGTTTCACTAACCTCTGAAGAACAATACAATATCACTAGGAGAATTATTATAGTCTCAAATGATTCAAAAGCCAAAAGTCCCTTCCTTGAGCTATCTTCCGCTATTTATAGGCTCAAGGGGGATTACAAAAGATTGTTACAGATATTCTCTCCTGAATTATCGGATACTCAGGAGATTGTGCGAGTTAAATTCGGGATTTACAAAGATCTTCACAGTAAGTTGCTTTGTATGCGGAACCATCGACCAGACTGGTCACAGGTAAGACTGGGCTGCTTACTGCTTTTAATGCGTCTTCTGGTCGATACTCTAGCAGAGCTTTTCCAGGTGTCAGCCACGTGTCCAGGGATCACTCGCCACGTCATCAATGCTAATTTTTTGGATAACATTTGCCCCCCAAGTTTATTTATCACGAGCAATAAATAAACTTTTGAACGAACGACTCTTCGGTAACCCCGCCTTACGTGTCAGAACCCTTCGTGTGCTCTCGGAAAAAGTAACCTACTTCTGTCTAATCACGTCTTTTCGGTTCCCCAGAAATAATTTCGACGGCCATTCCGCTTCCCCATACTTCGAAAAAGGGAAACTGAATGATTACACCTTTTTAATGCCATAGACAAACTTATATAATACCTTCAAAATCTTTCTTTTCTTTTTACGCAAGCCATCGTCTTCACAAGAAACCCTAAAAACCAGAGTTTCAAACTTCTCCGGAGACCGTTCTTCTGCACTTTCAAGACTTAGTCCGAGAGTTCCCTGATCTCCGAAACCCTTTTTCCATCTCCACGATCATTCTCTTGGTAAGTCTTCGAATTCTCATGCTTCAAATTTTCGTGGTGCATGCTTCTGTATATTGACTGTTTGAGTTTATCTGTTTCTGGTTTGAGACGCTTGTAAACAGAATGTTTTGTAGGCAAAATAGGGTTACGAGTTAGTTTAATAGTCAGGATCATGCTTTTTAGGACGTAAAATCGAAGTAAAAGTTCGATCTTTAGGCTAGTTGGAAAATAGGTTTTTCCCGCCCTAAGGGGAGTTGAAAAAGCTTTCTTAGAAAAACTTTTTACTTTCACCCTTTGATCCGTTTTTCAAACTGTTCGTGTAGAAAAATTTAGCTTTTTGTTAGAATGCTGTTGTATAAAAGCTTAACTTTTATACTCGACCAGCGTTATTCTAAAAAGCCTTTAAAAGTTTTCTATCCTCACCTCCCCATTCTTCTGTTTGCAGACTTTAATGCCAGATTTGTGGGGAGGTGAACGGCCCATTGACGACGATCTTCTCGCCCAGCTGCTCGAGGGTGAAGAACAACCGGCTGACCGAGTTCGAGAGATTCCCTTCTCGCGATCCTCTTCTAGATCCCATCCTTCTCCTTCTAAAATGGCCCGCTCTAAGTCCTTAGGCAAGAAAAGACCTGAGTCTGAAAACAGTCCAAACCTTCCTGCCCAGCCTAATTCGCAGCCTAGGGCTCCCTCGACCAGTGGTCGAGAAAATCCTGCTCCTGACCCAAATATCCAAACTAGGGCCCGCCCTCGCCATAAGAATCTGCCTGATGTCGAGTGGTACACTTCCCCGACCAGCTCAGTGACCATTCGGATGGTTGCTAATTACTTCAGGAAATACCCTCTTACAGGGGTTTCCATTACAATTCCTGCCGCGGACCAAAGGGCTTACCTCCCCGGAGGTATATATAGCGCCTGGTCTCGGTATCACTTAGAGGCGGGGGCTTACCTCCCTCTACATCCTTTTTATGAGGGGGTGGCCAATTATTTCGGTGTCGCCCCCTTCCAAATTACTCCAAATGGATATAGAATGCTGGCCGCACTCTATATCCTGTACAAACTTAAGAAATGGCTAGAACCTACCCCTCATGAGGTCAACTATCTTTTTGACCTTAAATCCAACCCGCAGCAATATGGAACGGGTTTCTTCCACTTCTGTCACCAGGAGACCAACCGGACATTCCTGAGTGACACCACGCATATATCGAACATGGGGCAGTATAGTAAGGAGTACTTCCTTACACCGGACATAACCAGCAACAACCTGGCCTTCGATCGAGGAGGTAAGTGTCATTTTTGACTGGTCGATACTTTTAATCAAGGTGTCTCCTTTCATTTTTCTCAAACTGTAATCTATCTTTCAGGCCCATGGTTACGTTCGACCCCAACACCAGACATGGTGTTGAGGTCCAATACTTTGGCTAGGATGACCGACGCAGCAAAAAGCGTCAAGATCCTGGTTACTGATGAAAACCTGAGGCTGTTTGGCCTCCTGGCTCCTCGCCATGAAACAAGAGGGTCCGTGGTAGACGATGCCACTGCCGAGGGGGTTCCTGAGCAGCAACCCCCTGCGTCTCCTCCTCGAAGGAGGCCAACGGGGGTTTTAATCAGGGAGCCCACAAGCAATCCTTCCGCAGAGAGGTCTTCTGCTCCCCAAGGCAAGGGGAAACAAAAGGCCAAAGAGCCAGTTGTGGACCTGGGGGAGTCCTCTGATGAGAACGGTAAAATTATTTTGCTTTTAAGTAGTTTGCCAATTCCCTGTCATTTGTTTGACGGGGAGGGCAAATTTACATATACTCCAAATCTAGGGCCAGACTTCTTCATGCCAGATAGTGAGTGTATGACTAATAGAGTCAATAGTATAGCGACCAGTAGTTGTAGCTCGGGTATTCACTTTGTGACCTTCTTTTTCGTTTTGATAGGGAGTCTTCATCTGCTTTTATCTTTACTCTTTGCATGTTTTTTCTCGTGTGCAGATATGGCTACTCCCAACGTCTTTGATCTATACAATGCTGAGGAGGAAGAAGAAGTTCCTCAGCTCCGAAGGAAGTCGTCGCGGAGACAGACTGGCGAAACAAGCCAGAGACCGGCCAAGAAGAGTCGAACAAAGGACCCTCCCAGGGACGTGCCAGCTGGGCAAACTTCTACTCATCCTCCGGATCCTGCCGAGAAAGAGACTCCTCCTGCTCCGAAGATCCCTCCTCTGGCTCCAAAGAACCCTCCTCCGGCTGCGCCCAGCAGGGAGCAAGACAGGCGGGAAGAGACCCTTGGGGCCAAACTCTCGGGCCGTGCTGTACGAGCAGCAAAGGACCGCATTGCGCACATCGGGAAAAACGACCGTGTCAAGGATGCAATTGTCGAGGTAGAAAACATGACGGTTGACCTGATCCTGAACAGGACCCTGAATGAAATTTCCAGCGTAAGTACTTCTTTGTTTCTCAAGCCTTTGTCCTTTACAACAGGTTTTAACTTTTTCCTTTATTCACAGGCCTTGCTGTCTGCTACCACTGCTCGTACTCGTGCCCAGGCCTCCATCGAGCAGGCTAGGGCGAAGGCCATTGAGGGGTATCAGGTGAAAGCAGCTGAGGAGCTTTCGGCTGCAGAGGCCAGGCACGCCAAGGAGTTGGAGGCGATGGTCCAACAAAGGGATGCTGCGGTGACAAAGCTGTCGGAGGCTGAAGCTGTAAAGGAAGCTGCGATAAAGTCGAGGCAGGACTATCAAGATGCCAGCCGCACCCACCTTCGCAAAATCAGAAGATTGGAAGAGGTGCTCAAACCCAAGGACGACGCCATCGCTGCTCTTTAAGGCAAAGTAAAGTAGCTGGAGCTTGACAACTCCAAAAATCTGGAAAGGTACAAGAGAACGACGCTCCGATGTTTCTACAACTTCTGGAAACACAATCAGGGTGCCGATTTCAGTTATCTTTCAGAGGATGTCAGGGCTGCCGAGCTGGCTCGCTGTGCCGCCCAATTGGCTGAAGAGGAGGCAAGAGCGAGGATCCCCGCTTCCCCAAGCCTGGCTGGCGCAGAGGAAGAAGGTGCTGCTGAGGATGCTGTCACCCAGAATGCTGCTGAGGACCCTCCGGCCCCAAATGCCTCTTGAACATTTTCATTTACTTTTTCTTTCCTTTTGATTACACGACCCACGGGTCGTGATGTAAAGACAATATTTTCGTTTTAAACTTTGCTGCACGGGCAGTAAGTCTTTTTTCTTTTACTTGAACAATTACATCCAAGCAGTGATGCTTGCGGTATAAAAGATTGCATGATGCTATAATATTTTCATTTATTATAACATTTGTCCGTATGACCGAACTTAGCATAGTACTTTGGCATGATTTAACAAAATATAAATTTTGAAAAATACTCTAAGTACCTTAGCATGCTTTCACTCATTTTGTTCATGTGTTTACATACCTCATGGTACGCTTTTCTATTGATGTGCCTTATATGCCCCCCAAGTGATCGAGGAGCTTTAGGTCCTTGGTCACTTGCCTTGACCATGACCTGTTCGAACATTCCTATTCGTGTGAAAAATGATACTTGTAATACAGCAAATCAACACACGTAATGAACAAATACTTGTAAATATAAATTCACAAAGGTTGGCAAGAATGACTGGCTGCGCACAGTCCCTTATAATCTCGTATTAAAAATGGACTAAACATGTCTTTACGAGTGATTCTAAAATAGAATCTTACATATACGAGCGATTAGCCATATAGCGTGGCTAACCCTCTTTGCTAAACTTGTAAAAAAGAAAAATTTAATACAAGCCAGTTCTTTAAAAAAGGTTGTTTATTGATGATACTTGCGCAGGTGTTCTCCATTCCAATAACGTGGAACGAGATCTCCGTTTAAGCGTGCAAGTTTGTAGGTGCCTGGATGAAGGACTTCTTCAATTTGGTAAGGTCCTTCCCAATTAGGTCCGAGCACTTCGGCAGTAGGGTCGCGGGTATTTAAGAAAACTCGTTGTAGCACCAAGTCTCCGACGTTGAATTTTCTTTCTTTAACTTTGGAGTTAAAGTACCGGGCGACTTTTTGTTGGTATGCAGCAACTCGGAGTTGGGCCTTCTCCCGTATTTCGTCAATCGAGTCTAGGTGTTTTTAAGAGTTTTATTCACGGCTTCGACCTGCCCATTCGCCTGGGGGTGTGTGACTAAAGAAAAGCTTTTAATGACTCCATGCCTTTCGCAGAAATCGGTGAATAAGTCGCTGTCAAATTGGGTCCCATTGTCTGAAACTATCTTTCTAGGCAAACCATATTGACAGACAATGTTCTTGATAACGAAGTCAAGGATTTTCTTGGTCGTGATGGTAGCGAGCGATTCAGCTTCGGCCCATTTGGTGAAGTAATCGACTGCCACGACTACGTACTTTACTCCGCCTTTCCCTGTAGGTAGGGATCCAATCAAATCTATCCCCCATACTGCGAAAGGCCACAGACTTTGCATCTGTTTTAATTCGTTTGGAGCTGCTCGTGGAATCTTGGAGAATCTTTGACATTTATCGCATCTTCGTACAAACTCCATCGAATTCTCATTCATAGTTGGCCAGAAGTAGCCTTGCCTTAGAATCTTCTTTGCCAAACTTTTCCCCCCAGCGTGATCCCCGCAGAAGCCTTCATGCACCTCTTTCATGAGTTCCTTAGCCTTTTCTGGTGTAACGCACCTGAGTAGTGGCATTGAATATCCTCTTCGGTACATAACACCATCGACCAGTATGTACCTAGCGGCTCGCCTTTGTAGAGTTCTGGATTTGTTTCTATCTGTTGGCAGCGTACCATTTGTCAGATACTCCAAATAAGGTGCCATCCATGTATTTTCCATCCGAATCTCCATACTGGATTCGACCGCTTGTATGCTTGGTTTACTCAGTCTCTCTACTGGCACGATGTTCAAAGTGTCAGCATCCTTCGCGCTTGCGAGTTTGGCTAAGGCATCTGCATTCGAATTCTGGTCTCGCGGAATTTGCTGAAGGGTGTATTTAGTGAACTGGGCTAGCAGGTCTTTTGTTTTATTTAAGTAGGCCACCATTTTCAAGCCTCGCGCTTGATATTCTCCTAGGACCTGATTCACCACCAGCTGTGAATCACTGTAGATATCAAGCATTTTTATGCTCATATCTTTTGCCATTCTCAATCCAGTGAGGAGTGCTTCGTACTCAGCTTCGTTATTCGACGCGGTGAAGTCGAACCTGATGGTACAGTGAAATCGATGCCCTTCCAGCGTTATCAATATCACTCCTGCTCCAGCGTGGGATTCGTTGGACGACCCATCCGTGAATAACCTCCACGAAGGAGCTTTGTCTTGAGGCTCCGACGCTTTAGGCTGCTCGCACTGTTCGCTGTCTGGAAGTTCGGTGAACTCTGCAATAAGGTCGGCCAAAACTTGTCCCTTGACTGCTGCTCGCGGTGAATAACTTATGTCGAACTGCCCTAGTTCGACAGCCCATTTCAATAATCGCCCAGCCACCTCTGGTTTTTGGAGGACATGCCGAAGGGGCTGGTCAGTTAGAACTGTAATAGGATGGGCTTGAAAGTAGGGGCATAGCTTCCTAGAGGCTAGGATTAAGCAATATGCTAACCTCTCGATTGGTGGATATCTCAATTCTGCCCCGATCAGTCTCTTGCTGACATAGTAGACTTCTTTTTGTACGCCTTCTTCCTCTCGCACTAGTACCGCGCTGGCAGCAACTTCAGTAATCGCCAGATAAATAAACAGAGTTTCTCCTTCGATCGGCTTTGACAAGATGGGAGGCTGTGCCATATGAGCTTTCAAGGCCTGGAATGCTTGTTCGCAGTCTCCTGTCCATTCAAACTTCTTATTTTCCCTAAGTAGATTGAAAAAAGGGACACACTTGTCTGTTGATTTCGAAATGAATCTACTTAGGGCTGCGATCCTCCCGGTTAAACTTTGTACATCTTTGATCCTTTTTGGCGACTTCATGTCGATCAGGGCTTTTATCTTGCCGGGGTTGGCCTCGATTCCTCTTGAATTTACAATGAACCCCAAAAACTTCCCTGATCCGACTCCAAAGGAACATTTGAGGGGATTTAACTTCATCTGGTACTTGTTTAACACATCAAAGTACTCTTGTAAATCCCTCACATGTCCTTCTGCCTTCTTAGACTTCACCAGCATGTCGTCCACGTATACCTCCATGTTTACACCGATTTGCTCCTTAAACATGTGGTTGACTAGCCGTTGGTAGGTCATACCTGCGTTTTTCAGTCCGAAGGGCATTACTCTGTAACAGTATAAGCCCGAATTGGACCGAAAGCTAGTGTGATCCTCGTCAGGGGGATGCATACTAATCTGGTTGTAGCCTGAATATGCATCCATGAATGAGAGGATCTCATGTCTTGCAGTTGCATCGACCAGCTGGTCGATCCTCGGGAGTGGGAAGCAGTCTTTTGGGCAGGCTTTATTGAGGTCTGTAAAATCCACACAGGTCCGCCACTTTCCGTTAGGCTTGGGAACCAGCACTGGATTGGAGACCCACGATGGATAAAATTCCACCCTGATGAACCCATTCTCCTTTAGCCTTTCGACTTCTTCTTTTAAGGCTCTCGATCTATCTTTATCGAGCAGCCTTCTCTTTTGTTGCACGGGTGGAAAGGTCTTGTCTATATTCAGGACATGGCTGATTACTGCAGGATCTATCCCAACCATGTATTTATGCGACCAGGTGAAAACCTCCTGGTTCTTTCGCAAGAATTCCACCAGTGCGTGCTTCGTGGTAGGCTCTAAGTTTTTCCCAACTTTTATGACTCTAGTCGGGTCTTCTTTGTCGAGTTGGACCTCCTCCAGGTCCTCGACGGGTCCAACATTTTCTTCAAAATCCCCAAAGCGAGGATCTAAATCCCTATCCTCACTTTGGGCAACACCCTATTTGGTGACTTCATCACCGGATTGGGCCTGTGTATCAACTGCCATCTGCAACCTATCTGTGGTAGTGCTTTTCGACGTTCCACTCTTCGCCTTGGTGATTGAGGCGTTGTAGCACTCCCTGGCTTCCCTCTAGTTTCCCGACACGCGTCCTACCCCCGCGTCTGTTGGGAACTTCACGGCCAAATGCGGCATAGAGATGACGGCTCGTAGATCAACCAGTATAGGCCTTCCAATAACGGCATTGTACGCCGAAGGACAATCGACCACTACAAAAGTGGTGAGTAATGTCCTTGTTGCAGGCGCTGTACCCGTCGTCACTGGTAGTTTGATCAATCCGGCGGGGGCGAGTCTTTCTCCAGAGAAGTCGTATATCGTTTGGTTGCAGGGCTCCAAGTCCTTAACGGACAATTTCATGCGTTCCAGTGCAGATTTATACAGGATATTCACTGAACTTCCTGTATCGACCAGTACTCTCTTCACCATCATGTTGGCCATCTGGATGTCCACGACCAGCAGATCGGAATGTGGGAATCTAACGTGCTGGGCGTCGCCATCTGAGAAGGTTATCTCACCTTCCTCTGACCGAGCCTTTTTTGGTGCACGTTCCTCCACAGTCATCATCTCGATGTCCCGGTCATGGCGCAGAGTCCGAGCATATCGTTCCCTGGCCTTTCCACTATTTCCCGCAAGGTGCGGGCCTCCACAAATGGTTAAGAGTGTTCCAGTTATGGGGGCAGGCTGTAAGGGTGGCGAGCGTTGGCGCGTGAGTGCTTGCTCGTTGCCACCCGGAGCTTCTCGTTGGGAATTTCCTGAGGCCCGTACGTACCTTCTCAAGTGTCCTTGTCTAATAAGGAACTCGATTTTGTCTTTTAACTGGTTGCATTCATTAGTGTCATGTCCGTAGTCGTTATGATAACGACAGAACTTGGTAGTGTCTCTTTTCGAAATGTCCTTTCGAATGGGGCCAGGTTTTTTGTAAGGCACACTAGAACTTGTGGCCTGATAAACCTCTCCCCGTGACTCAACGAGGGCAGTGTACTTAGTGAACCGAGGTTCATAACGATTACCCTTGGCTCGTTTGTTGTCGGAGGTGGAAGGCTCGTTATATGGCCGTTTTCCACCATTCTTGCCATTACCGTTGCCATTCCCGTTGCCTTTGCCGTTGCCATTAGGTTTGGACCCATTGGCGGCTTTGGCGGGTTCGGAAGCCTTCTTATCCTTGCCTGAGGGCTTTCCATCGTCGGCCATGGCTTCTTCAAGCTTGATGTAGCGATCAGCCCGGTCCAAAAATTCTTGGGTAGTTCTCACCCCCTCCTTTCGGAGACTTTTCCAGAGGGGAGAACGACGTTTAACCCCTGCAGTTATGGCCATCATTTTGCCTTCATCTCCCACCGTTTTCGCTCCAGTTGCCGCTCACATAAAGCACTGGATGTAATCCTTCACTGATTCTCCATCCTGCTGGCGAATTTCAACCAACTGGTTCGCTTCGGTCAGATGCACACGACCTGCATAGAACTGTCCGTAAAACTCCCTTACGAACATTTCCCAGGAAACTATGCTTGCGGGAGGGAACTTAAAAAACCATTCCTGCGCGGCTTCAGAAAGTGTTGCAGGGAAGATCCTGCACCGAGCGTCTTCGGACACTTTCTGAATGTCCATTTGAATTTCAAACTTGTTGACATGAGACACTGGGTCTCCATACCCGTCAAAGTTTGGGAGTGTAGGAATTTTGAACTTGCTTGGAGTTTCGGCATTAGCTATCCTTTGTACGAAAGGAGTGCCTTTCCTCCTATCATGGTCGATGTAAGAAGTCCTTCCCCCAACCAACTACTGCACTGCCTGGTTGAGGGCGTCTATCTGGGCCTGCACAGCGGCAGGAATCGCTGTGGCCTCTGTTGCTGGGGGGACGTTCTCGCCATGCCGCTCGCGTTGATCGTTAAGTACGTCACGTAAATCCTCGTCTCTTCTTCGCTGCTCGCTACCCCCGAGCCGGTTGAAGACATTGTTTTTTCTGGGCTGCCCCCCAGCATCCCGTCTGTTGGGTTGCTCGCTTTGAGGTGCCTGGCTCCTGCCTTTACCTCTTTCTTCGTTCCTCCCACCAGCATTTCCCTTGCCTGAGTCGGCCTCATTATATCCGTGGCCATCTTTGAACCTCGACTGGCTATGGTGAGATCGACTGTTCCCTCTATTCCCGTCTCTGGCCGAAACATCCCGAGCGTTAGAGGGCGGCCTGTGCTGGTCATGGTGTCCCCATGCATTATCATGCCGTGGGGGACCCCGGACTACAGAGCCTAACTCTGAGTCCCTCCTGTTACCAGGAGGGTACTGACCTCTGTTCGGTAGGTTTGGCCCATCATCCCTACGGCGTCTAGGACTGCGAGGCTGATGCTCGGCCCTATTCTGCCTCTGTTGCGGGGGATTACCCCGAGCAGCTTGGGATGGTGGCTGTGCCTCAGGGTCCAGTGGGACATCCTCATGGGGCACCTGAGGCTGCTCGGGCCTTTGCGGACTTGAAGGCTGGATCGGTGGGCTAGGATTGGGACCCCTCTGAGGTGGCCCGTTCGCAGGTTGGTCAGGCTGCGAGGCAGGTGCGGCCTGATTTCTAGGCAGGTGCGGCCTGATTTCTAGCTAGTTGCAAGGCTGCCTCGAGGGCTGCCATGGCTTCGCTCTGGCGGCGGTCCACCTCCGCCTGTCTTTCGCTTAACTCCGCGCGCTGTCGTTCAATCTCCTGCTGTTGCCGCGCCATGACTTCAGCGGCAGTCTCCTGACTGGCTCTTAGACTAGCCAGCTCTTCCTGCAACGCGCCCAGGGTACTCTTCAACGTTGCATCATCCATTTCTTCCTCCTCAAAGTCTAGATGTGGCTCATCCTCTGCCACGCTTGCAGGAGGAGGAGGAGGTGGCGGGTTTGACGGTGCGGCGGCGGCCGCCTGTCCAGTTTTCTTTGTAGCTTTCGCCATCGGTTTTCTCAGCAATGATAAATCAAGCTCTCAATGAAAGCACCAGAATGTTGACCCAGGATTTGGTCAACTGACGCGGAGTCAGAATATGCTTGATATGAATGAATGTGTAGAGAAGAACGTAATGACAAAAAGTAATAACAACACGATATTTTTATAGTGGTTCGGCCCCAAGATCTGGTAATAACCTACGTCCACTTAGACTATTATTGATATAAGAATCAAAGGAGTGATCATAGAACAAGGGTTCAATGAGTTTCACTAACCTCTGAAGAACAATACAATATCACTAGGAGAATTATTATAGTCTCAAATGATTCAAAAGCCAAAAGTCCCTTCCTTGAGCTATCTTCCGCTATTTATAGGCTCAAGGGGGATTACAAAAGATTGTTACAGATATTCTCTCCTGAATTATCGGATACTCAGGAGATTGTGCGAGTTAAATTCGGGATTTACAAAGATCTTCACAGTAAGTTGATTTGTATGCGGAACCATCGACCAGACTGGTCACAGGTAAGACTGGGCTGCTTACTGCTTTTAATGCGTCTTCTGGTCGATACTCTAGCAGAGCTTTTCCAGGTGTCAGCCACGTGTCCAGGGATCACTCGCCACGTCATCAATGCTAATTTTTTGGATAACAGTATTCATTGATGACATACTGGTGTACTCTCAATTAGAGACAGAGCACGAGCATCATCTATGTCTAGTAGTACAGCGGTTGAGAGAGCATAGGTTATATGCTAAGTTCAGCAAGTGTGAGTTTTGGCTACTGTAAGTAACATTTCTGGTTCATATTGTCAGTAAGGAGGGGATTCTGGTTGACCCAAGCAAGATTGAAGCAGTGAGAGATTGGCCTAGGTTGAGCAATGTACCAGAAGTTAGGAGCTTATTGGGATTAGCAGGGTACTATCGGTGGTTCGTCGAGGGATTCTCCAGAATAGCCACACCATTGACCGAGTTGACACGTAAGAAGATTAAGTATGTGTGGACAAACAGGTGTGAGAACAACTTCAAGGAATAGAAGCGGGGACTGATCACCGCTCCAGTATTGAGTTTGTCGTCAAACAATGAGAAGTTTGTAGTTTACTATGATGCTTCCAGGCAAGGTTTTTGATGTATTCTGATGCAAGCTGGAAAGGTGATAGCTTATGCATCGAGATAGCTGAAGGAGTACGAGCAGAGATATCCCACCCATGATTTGGAATTGGCGGCGGTGGTATTTGCACTTAAGGTTTGGAGACATTATTTATATGGTGAGAAGAGTGAAATATGCACCTAGCATAAGAGTTTGAAGTACTTCTTTACGCAGAAGGATCTGAATCTGGGCCAGAGACGTTGGCTAGAATTAGTAAAGGATTATGATTGTGATATTCTATATCACCCTGGGAAGGCCAATGTGGCGGCTGACGCACTGAGTCGGAAAGGCCCAGGACAGTTGTTCAGTTCAAGGCAGATATCAAATAAGTTAGTCAAAAATATGACTAGAGCGGGTATAGAGTTGGTGGTTGGCCAGTTAGCCAACATCACTCTACAGTCTACGCTCCTTGAGAGGATCAAGGAGGTACAGGGGGAGGATCCCCAGTTGAGAGGGCATAAAGAGAGCGTCTTAGCCGGAGTGGCTAAAGACTTCTCTATTTTGGAGATGGGACTACTGAAGTACAAAGGCCGAATTTGCATTCCGATGGATTCTGGTATTCGGCGAGACATCTTGGATGATTTTTATACCACTCCCTACTCTTTACATCCAGGTACAACGAAGATGTACCAAGATTTGAGAACTCAGTATTGGTGGCTAGGGATGAAGAGGGATGTGGTAGATTATGTGGCCGTGTGTTTGACTTGTCAGCAGGTAAAGGCTGAACACTAGAGGCCAGCAGGGTTGTTTCAGCCTCTAGGGATTCCAGAGTGGAAATGGGAGGATATTACCACAGACTTCGTGGTTGGATTACCGAAGACCGTGGGACAACATGATTCCGTATGGGTGATTGTGGATAGGTACACCAAATATGCCCACTTTTTCCCTGTTACGACAACTTATATTGTGGAGCAGTATGCTGAATTGTATGTAAAGGAAATTGTGCGACTACACGGGGCTCTGAGGTCGATAGTATCCGATAGGGACCCTACCTTTACCTCCAAGTTTTGGGAGAGCCTGCTGAAGGCTATGGGCACGCAGTTGCTATTTAGTACCGCTTATCATCCTTAAACGGACAGACAGTCTAAGAGAATGATTCAGATACTGGAAGATATGTTACGAGCCTGTGTGCTAGATTTTGGGGGATCTTGGAGTAAGTATCTCCCTTTGATTGAATTTTCGTACAATAACAGTTATCAGGCGACCATCGGAGTGGCTCCGTATGAGATGTTATATGGAAGAAAGTGTAGATCACCCATCCATTGGGATGAGACGGATGAGAGGAGATATCTAGGTCCTGAGGTTATTCAGAGGACCAATGAGGTGATTGAAAAGATTAGAGCTTGAATGCTTGCCTCCTAGAGTCGCCAGAAGAGTTACTCAGACTTGAGACGCAGGAGCATAGAGTTCCAAGTGGATGACCATGTGTTTCTCAGAGTTTCACCCTTGAGAAGGGTGAAATGGTTTGGTGTTCGGGGCAAGTTGAGCCCTAGGTTTATTGGTCCCTTGGAGATTTTGGAACGAGTTGCAGAGGTGGCTTACAGATTGGCAATGCCTCCAGCTCTAACAGGGGTTCACAATGTGTTTCATGTATCCATGCTCCAAAAGTATGTATCGGATTCTACGCACGTGCTGAGCTATGAGAATTTGGAGTTGGATCAGGGTTTATCATATGAGGAGACGCCAGTTCAGATTCTCGACTGGAAGGATAAAGTCTTGCGGAGCAAGACCATCGCCTTAGTGAAAGTGTTGTGGAGGAACAACAAAGTGGAGGAGGCGACTTGAGAACTTGAGACAGATATACGGGATCGGTATCCCAAGTTATTCAGGTAATTTCGAGGGCGACATTTCTGTAAGGAGGGAATAGTTGTAACGTCCCAAATTTTCTAATAAGGCTTAGGGCCTTGATTAGCATGCCAAGAGGACGATAATTGGTTTAATTATGTTAATATATGAATTTGATGATTATGTGATTAGAAATGCATGTTTAGGTGAATTAAATATGCATGTAGGCCCCATTTGGTTATTATGGGAATATTTGTAATTTTAGCCCGTTGAGGGCATAAATGTGATATTTGTGTGTATTGGGATTGATACCACGAGAAAGTGGTGATATATTTGTGATGCACGAATCGAGACAGTCCTATGGAGCAGTTTAGCTAGAAAGTCACAATGGGGTCAAATACCTGGCTCGGGAGGAGCCTAGGGGTATTTTGACAATGTTATATGTGTTCGGGAATTATTGAGTAATGGGTAGTAATTAAATAACTCTTTAGACACGACGAGATTAAACAGGGATTTATAGGAACACTCGAGGAATTAGCAAGATTTGGCAAATGACCAAAATTCCCTTGGAGGTACTCAAGAATTTGGATTAACTTAAGGGGGCAATTTAGACTTTTTGGCAGGGGGATAGACAAGGTTTAAAGCTGAGACTCTAAATTTTTTTAGATAAAACAGAAGGAAATGGAAGAAAGGATCAAAGAACGCATAGCTCTCAAGTCTCTCTCTTTCTCTCCTTCAGTTCTCACCTTCTCTCTTTATGGTGCTTGCTTCTTGAAGGATTTTAGGCCAGAAACTCAAGGGCTCAAGGCTGGAACTTGGGAGGCTAGGAGCTTGGACTCAGAGAATTAGTTAAGAGGTTTAATTAAGAATTGAGGTAAGACTTTAACTTGATCATTTAGATTGAATTCTACTGGTTTTATTAGAACTCAAGCTTGCATGGGGTTTGATCTTATTAGTTGTATTTGAGTAGAATTTGAGTGTCATGTGAGAGTATGAATTGTTTAGAGGTTTAGTTGTGATGATTAGACTGTGGGAATATAAGTTATGGGCTTGGTTTTGGAATTTTGGCTAGAACTTGGTTTGAAGCTTTGTGATTTTAGCTGGAAAGAGGAGGAGAAACCTAGAATTTCTGGGCTCGTAGGGGCGCGCTAGGACCTAGCCCTTGGGCGCCACGACGCATGTGGCCTTCTGGCCCAGGGGATATTCTTTGAGATGGGGGCGCGCCGCGACCCACTAAGCCAAGTCGTGGCCCGTCTCCCCTTTGGCTTGGGGCCTTGCTCTCTGACTTGGGGGCAAGTCGCGACCCACTAAGCCAGGTCGTGACCCACCTAGGGATTTTATCCATAGCTTGGTTTCTAGGTTTGGTAAAGCTCGAGGGCTTGAACCTAAGCGCTCAAGCCAATTTCAACTACCCAGTTTAGTAGAAATTAAGGTTCCGAAGACTTGAATTGTATCTCAAAGTTATTCTTTTTGGTTTGGAACTTGATGGATGGCTATTATGATTATGTTGTGACTACGATTTCATCAAGGCTCGGAATAGAGGACTGTGCTCGTGATTACGATTCTCAAATAGCTCAGGACATAGGTAAGAAAACTGTTATACCAGTAGAGCAGGGCGTGGCCCTATTGTTCGATTGCAGGGCATGACCCAATTGTCTGTATTGTAGGGCGTAGCCCTATTGATTGAATTGTGGGGCGTAGCCCTAGTGTTTAAGTTTAGTATATGTTTAGATATATGTTGATATTATATTATGTGATGTATATTTATAAGTGAACGGCGAAGGCCGGGAACGGCAAAGGCCGGGAATGGAAAGGAGCCGTGTTCGGCAAGAGGCTGGGATCGGTGTTAAACAGATGGAGTGCAGGCCGATAGGGCAGGACCCTCCTAGGATGCTGGAGACATCCTCTCGGTGAAGACCGCAAACCCAAGGCCTGGTAAAACGCTTGGGACGACATGGTCGCTATGTGTTAAGCTTGTTGGCTGTCTTGTTTTATGTTGTTGATAGATATGCATATGTTATTTGTTTTGTGTTGAGTTTTCTTGCTGAGCTTCGGCTCATGGGTGCTCTATGGTGCAGGTAAGGGCAAGGGTAAAGTCGACCAACCATGAGTATGGAGAGCATGGAGCGACAGGTACATGTTTGACCTACCTGGCTGCCACGGTCAGGGTGATTTTGGAGGAATGTTCTGTAATAGTTGTTTTGTCGCCTAGGTCGACTTGGTTGTATATTTTGAGGAATAAAGTATTTTCTAAACAGTATTTTAGGATCCCAAATGTGTAACTCTTTATGATTTCAATGAATGACCACAATTTTCATATTTAATGTCTTAAAACGTCTTTTACTCCAGTTTAGTTACACTTTTACCCTAAACCCTCGATTAGTGAGCTAATGGCACGATTTAAACTCACTTAGTAACGGCTCTAAGGAAGTAGGGTGTTACAATATTTGATAGCCATGCTTGGCAACGTTGTCGTTTCCACCATTTGTTTCCAATTTTTCACTTAAGTTAGAACTACATATGGCAACCTCATTGGAAAATATGACGTTTTTGAACAGGTATATAGTGAGTTAATGCCAATAGAGTAAAGGTTTAAAATATTTTCTTAACGCCAATAGATATGTGTAGGGGAACATGATAAGCTTAGGCGAACATGATATTTTTGCATCTTATTATGAACGATATGACTTCATAGCATGGTACATGAGCTTTATCCATTGGACCTATTTGATGCATATATGTGTTATGGGGCCCACATTTATCATTAGGCCTTCCTAATGAATAGCCTATTTGTGGCACAAACATGTAATCCCCTTGCCAACGAGTGTATGCACACACTTAGCAATTATTACTCAATTACTCGAACAGACATCACATGTATTTTCCTTAAGTTGGATTTGCTAGTGTATTATAAACGGAATGTTCGAGTCAACCCATAAACCAACAGGATGCTTGAACTAGCCTTTAATATTTTTGACATGTCATTTTGATTCTATCCGCTCCTTGGACAAACACACGAACAAACATGCTTTCCTTTGCTTACCTCATGCTTACCTTTTATGAGCGAGTTTACTTGTTCTCTCAAAGTATAGATCCCTTTGTAAGCTATCTCATTTATATGTTTTAGTATCTTTTCAGTTCAGTTCGCCCTAGCTATACACTTATGGGTGAACAAGCCTCATATTGTGTATGTACGAACATAATCTTACTCTTTCCTTTCCTTTTCATGTACTTGGTTTGCTTGGTCTTCAAGGAGTCTGGTTTTTTTACAATCCGGTTAGGCCTCGTTCTCTGAAGTGTATAGGGATTTGTTCGTCCCTATTTGCTCCTAATCTGGGACCAAGTCCATGCCTCCCAAGAAATCTAGAGCCTTAAGGTAGAGGAAAAAGGTTGACTATACCAAAAAAGAGCTTGGAGAAATCTTTAGCTTAGATGGTTTTGTAACACCAAGATCCATATTTTCTACAAGTGACTTATCCCATTTAATAGATAAGTGTGGACTTATTGGCGAACTCGGACTTAGAGTCCCTGTTAATGATGAGCGAGCTGGCTCCCCACCAGAGGGGTATACCGCTTGGAGTCCCATGCATTGCCAAGCAGGTGCCTTCTTGCCGCTTCATTGGTACTTTGTGGAAATATGTGACTATTTTTTAATAGCCCTATTCCAACTGACACCGAACAGTTACAAATTATTAACACTGCTGCATATTTTGTATAGAGTGTTAGAATGGCCTCCCCCTGATGCTTTGGAAGTTCACTACTTGTTCAATATCAATTCCAACCGTGTATCAGGTTATGAAGGATTGTACCACTTGTGTAGCTATTCTGGTGGAGATGTCCTCAAGAGTGGTGTTTCCAACCATGGTCGCTACTTTTAGTCAATACTTTTTTTATCAATGTCGTCAAGTCTGGGCTTAGGTCATTCTGTGATATTGGTAAGTGTCTGGTTGTTTTCCTTAGATAAGGTTGTCTATTCGCATCCTTCACTGTATGCTCACTCTGTTCGCATACTTTGATGTTTCAGGTATGTGAGAGCGTCTTTCTCAGTTGCGGTGTGGCAAGTATAGGAATGTGTCTTTCCTCATCAATGATAACAATCTGTGATTGGTCAGTTTGCTTGAACCACACTAGTCATTGGATCATCTATCTCCCTCTCTAGAGTTTAACTATGTTTTCTTTTCTAAGGTTCGGGAGTCTATGTATGAGGGGAGACCAGAGGAGATTATTGTTGTTTATGATGAGCCCGAGTCAGTTCATTTTGATGCTTTATCTGCTTGTTCTTCCCTAAGCAGTATTTGTTCTAGATTGCCGAACTGGCCTGAATTTGACTTATCGAAAGTGCCTCTCCCTTCTGATCTTTTTGGCGATGTGGGAGATCCTGGTCGATACCTTAAAATGAGGAACTGTCCCTCCCTCATTGGTTAGAAGAATAGGGAAACTTTTATTGATAGTCCTTCTGGTATACTATTTTTTCTTAACTGCATCATGACTACTATATATTTTTTGCATCTTATCTAACCACTTTTCTTTCAGTAGGAGACATGAATGCTCGAGCTTTGTTTGGTGGCCCTGAGGTTATATGTGCAAGGGCTAACAAGAGGAGGAAGCATTGCGAACAAGGATAAGGGAACCCTTGTAGAGTCTTGTTCTATTCGTTCAGGCCAGAGTCGACCTTTGGCTGAGGTTACACTGCCAGCTCCTGTGGTGACTGCTATTGTGGTTCCCACGACCAGGTCCTTATCTCCCACACTACCTTCTCGTGTTCAAATGGTGGTACCCAGATTTGAGGAGGTTATTCAGAGTGACCAGATGCAAGCAGAATGGTCTTTCTCTGGAGTTTGCGTCCCCAATGAGATCGTTTTCCATTCTATTGCCAACACTGTTCAAGTATGGTTCTTCTCTTATTATTGTGCTTGTTATCTTTCCGCTTGATTTTCTGTATTGATATCTTTTTATCCCTTGCAAACAATGATCACCTTGACCAACCTATTTGTATCTATCGAGTAATTGAAGAAGGATAAGGAAGATACATGTCGTTCCCTCATGTCTGAGATAGTCACTATTCATGCTGAGAGGAACAGTTGTGGGACTCAACTCGAGCAACTCAAAAGCTCTTCTTGTACTGAGATTAATCAACTAAAGGTTGAGATTGACCGTCTTCAGAAGTCTCGTGTTGTTGAGCTTGAGCAACTTAAAGCTGATGTGGAAGGTGATCGCCTTCATGTTGGAAAAACAATCAGAGTGTGCAGCAAAAACGGGCGTGGTGGGCCCAGTGTGTATATCACAATTTTTTTCCATCTCTCATATAAATAGTTTATATGTTCAAGAAAACATCCAGACCAAAACATTAATATACAACATTATTAATCATGCAACATATATATAAATATACATATATTTATATATATCATGTAAACATATACACAAATATTCAAGAACAAAAGTATTTACCTTTTGAAGCCTATCAAGTATTGTTGAGTCTTTTCGTATATATATATATATTGATCTTCCTATCTTGAGTACTCAAACCACGATCTTCCAGAGTGTTCTCTACACCTCATGATGTGTGTGGGCATATAGAGAACATGGTTTATAATTTAGGAATCACAAGTATATCTCAACTTATGAGAACATGGAATATAGCCTGAGAAATGTTAGAATAAAAGAAGAATATGACAATTTCTTGTCTGACAAATTCTTAAACTTTTATGAATTCTCACTGACTTGTATATGTATTTATTTTCTTCTTGTTATTCTATATCATATATATAGAGATTGTTGTATCACCTTATTATTCCTAATAATAATAGTAATATAATAATAATATCATAATGATGATAGAAATTGATTTAGGTAAATATCTAACTTACCAAATTTAAAAATATATATTTTCAAATTATTAATTAAATAAATAAATAGAATAAAAACAACACAAATACATTATTTGTGCACTGCTACATGCATGACACAATCCTTGGACTGTGCATGCGTGAACATCAGTATTCCCTTTTAAGGGATATTGCATTTTCTTTTATTTATTTATATAACTAAAATCAATCATTCCACAAAATATGGTATTATCCTTTTAAGGAAAAAAAGATCCATATTTCAAATTTTAAATTCAAAATTCAAAATTCAAATTGATGATTATCATTATCATCATCTTTTAAAATTCAATAAATCAAAAACTATTTTTTGACTGACCAATTTTATTTTCTCTCACTCAAATAAAATAATTAATTTCAAATATTATTTAATTTGTTTATATATGTGAATTTCAAAATTATATATTTAAATTAATAAACATATTTTTGAAAATTTAATAATTAATTCCAAATTAATTATTTAACATTGATATGGTGTTGATAGAGCCACCTTGGGGACCTTTGGACCTATAATATCAAGCTCCAATAAATATTAGATTATTAATCAAAGCTCTTTGATTAAATAATCATATTTATTAATCTCATGATTACTCCACTATAAATATGAGATTGAACTCTTGATAATTATAGACATACATTTACAGAGTACTTGATTAAAGAATAAAGTGTCTATTGATATAATCATTACATACAACGTTAATCCTCTATTAATGATTCATAATTAAAAGGTAATAAAATTATCGTTTTACCCTTTTAACTATATCTTATTCCTAGAGTACCATTGATACCATTAACTTTACTAGTGAAAGTTATGTCACAACAAGTTTGTGACATGAGCGCTCATAACCTTTTCAGTTCCAAAAGTCAACCCAATAGGGAATCATTATTAAATCTATAAGAAGGTATAAATTCCAAATCTATTAAACTATGTCTCCAGCCATATATATCACTGAGTCCCCAAAACAATTGTTCTTTGCCTGATCATTCTGACAAACTTTAACGCATGAATCAAATGATCAAATGACATATATAGGAGTTAATAGTAACCTCAGGATTAATATCATTGTGTATATGATCATCGTTTGATGTGTTTGATTAATACTATGAAACAGTGTTTAAACAAGTATTAACAAATCATATCTGGTCCCATTCTATATATCACTATATATAAAGTACCTTCACTAAAATGTCCTACTACACTAGTGACCTAGATCTAGGTCACTTGTATTCATAATACTAGCGAACTGTACTAGCAATAATTAATCTAAAGATTCCATAACTTTATTTTACTGTGAACTGTTTCAATTTTATGATCTTAATCTCGATCCTTTCATACCAATATAAGATTAAGACCACATAGATAAACTTTGAATTTTATGATATTTACTTAAAATTATCAACATAATATCGGGCATATTCTATATATATATATATATAATAATTTGATTTAATTATTTATTTTATCTAAAATATTTGTCAACTACAATTGATTTAAGGGCATTACTTTCAACAATCTCCCACTTGCCCAAAAACAAATTGAGGCATCTCTCTCAATGTGTCAGTCACATTATCCTGAACGAATTTGTCTAACAAAGTCTTTGTTAACAATTTTGTATGAAACAGTTTTGAAGCAATCTTTATGATCATTACATCAATTATGTAAAATTGTCTTGAATTAAATGACACTACATTTCATGTGCTATACCCTCTCATGATTTCTAGTTCTTCTAGAATAGTTGTATCTCCATTGCTTTCGCAATGAGATGCTTGTAGTTTATTCTAATCTGAAACCCTTTCCAGAATGGCGAAGAACTCAACTAAATCAAATAGTATATTTAACTACTCGTAGCTATTACATTTCGGCTTCTATGGTGAAACATATAAATCTGAAATGTCCAATGCTTTTCCAGATTAATATGTCTCCTCCATAGTTATGGAAGTTGATTCTGATATCAATCTTTGAAGATTTCTATCCGGTTTAAAATCAGTTTATCTTTTGGGATTTTAGGTCACTTCCTAAATACACAAACATATAATATCCATTATATTCAAGATACTTAAAATTAAGTTCTTATAATTATTCAATGACTCAATCCATCATTGGATTGACAACTTGTTGACTATTCCCAAATGTTAATTCGAAAACATAACATTTGATACATTAAACAATCCATCACTGTGTTGTAGGTATACTGTCTCATGTCCTTCTTTTCTAGTAAAAGAATAAATGGAAATTATTATTTAGATAATACATCCTCCTGACCGGGAAGGCAAAAACATTTCTTGGATTTTTGTAAACTAAAGTATTTAAGCTTCTTATCTATATAAGTCACTTGAGACAGTGCCAAGAGATTGTTCTTTCAATCTCTATAGACTTGAATGTATAGAACATTCTTGGCTTTTCTAAATCTAATATTTATAAACGTTTAGCTAACCATTTCTTTTCTATTAATGATTTCTCTACATCATTCCCAATGATCAGAACGTTATCAATATTAAGAATAAGAATCACAACAGAATCTTTCTGGTCGAGATCTTCAAACAGTTTTGTCATGTTAGCCATTCAGTAAAAACTACGTAGACATCCATTTAAATTAATCTCATAATCCATGCATAAAGCAATGGATAAGAGTATGTAAACAGATTTAAGCTTGATTATAGTAGAAGGTATTTATTCGAGTAATAAATTATTCTTTATGTTTATAGCCTTAGGCTATTAACCTTACTTTGAAAAGTTTGTACTTTCCTCTGTTATCCTCTTCATCTTGAATATCTTGTTTCAAACTGAAGTTTAATGAACTTTAGTTGGATGTTCAAGGATCCATATGTCATAGAATTCCAAATTCCATTTCTAGATTCATGGTGTTTCAACCATTGTTTTATGTAAAGACCTTTTCATTTCATACTAGTATGTGAATGAAATATAGTTAGATTGTGTTACACACAATTAACTAAACTTTATGGTTGTAATGAAGTAGTTACTAACTAACGATCCCACTACAATAATGTTTTACATAATTTGTCATATTCTTTGGTTTTATCATTGTTAATTATCAATAACTTGCTTACTTGACTTGCAGTTAGGGCTGGCAATTTGTGTAAACGTGTCAGATTCGTGTCGACACGATTAAGGTAAACACGAACACGACACGATTATTAAACGTGTCAAAAATACGAACACGACACAATTATTAAACGAGTCAACACGACATGATAACACGATTATGACACGATTAATCATAACTATATGAAAAAAATCATAAAACCTATGAAAATTATTCATGTTATCGTGTTTGACACGATTATGACACGACACGATTATTAAATGTGTCAACACGATTATGACACGACACAATTAAGATAAACGCGAACATGACACGATTATTAAACGTGTTACCCAAACCCATTTATTTCGTGTCGTGTCATGACCCAAATTGCCACCCCTACTTGCAGTCATTATTTCTAGTATAAGTTAACTAGAAAAATATAGTGATTATAATAATCATGCTTCATTAAAGTAAAATTTAAGAGATACAAAGTCTTTTGTAATCTTTTATGATTATTAAATTATTTCACTAAATGGCTTCATGAAAAATTTTCAATTTATTCACATAACCACTTGTGAACCCCAACTTTTAAGTCTTTGGTGTTGTACAATCAAACATGTACACAGTACAACAAGTGTTAAAATTATAGAAATAATAAAGACGATAATGATCACTCCTTATTTATTTAATCTTATCTAATATGATTATATTCCATTTCCAAAATACTAATTTTGCTTTAGCATTCTAGTTGTATGTGAGTTGGGTTTGAATTTCAAGTTCACATGCAAATTACTTGAATTCCAAATTCAAGTTTAGACTTCCTTTTGATCAGTTCAAACAAGTCTTTAAGTGACTTTACTTTGAATGTTGAATGAAAATTTCTATAAATTTTCTTTGCATTCAACAAATTAAACATATCTTAAATAAATGTCAATCAATATTGACTTATTATATATTATCTCTTTTAGCTTTAAACATTAAAATGTTCAACATACATCTCTATATATTAGCTAAACGATTATGTGAATTTTGAGCCTTTATTAGAGAAAGGTATTTTGGTTAACTTTAATTAATAGACTATATAAACAGGGAGAGAACCAATTAATGGTTCCAATAAAAGATTGTATTTTATTTGTTTTATGTGTCTAATTAATTACAAGCCAATCTAAAAAATAATTCACACATATGTTTCACTAAATTCTCGTTGGAATAATATGTCTTATTTATTAAATATATGATTTGCACAATAATAAATAATTCATAATTATCATTTATACTCATTGATGAAATAGGTGGAACAAATATATTTCAAAAATAACAATTGAATTTATTATTCAAAAGAAATATCAAATTTGTTCACTCATCAAATAAAGGAATCTAAAATATAGTTTCTAGAAAGAATTCTAGAACTAATTTAAAGAAAGAACTTATTAGTTTCTTTTATATTGAAAATCAATTATTTCAAAAATGACAAAAATTAAAAAAAAATTTAAACTAAAAAAAATAAATTTCTAAACTAATCTTTTCTTTATTCAATCGTCCTCATCATTTCTTCTTCGCTTAGTTTTAATGCAATTACTCTTTTTCTCAAAAGATTTCTGCATCCCTGAAGACAAGAACAAATGAAAAATAATATTAGTGGCATAATTTTGAATCAACCATTCAAAATATTAAAGAAGAGTTTTTGAGTAAATCGAATTTACCCCGTATTTCAAAAATTGAGCATGTGCCATAGCATCACTCTTTATCAAGGCCCACATCTCGTATGTAGTTTCAATAACCATATATCTTTCTTTAATGTCGCCATGCATGGTCGATAACATGCATTGACGTGTCGGTGATTCAATCTCATCCATTCACCATATTTTTCATGCTCATCAAAGCTGGATGAAAAGCTTGGAACCTCAAGAGGTGGATCATAGATTGCTCCGTACAAGTTCTGTGTTCCAAGGACAATGTGAATCCCTTCATACCATATTTTTATGCGATTAAGACTAAATGGAATCTTTGCCAAGATTCTATCAATGAGGTGTGTGTGAATTCCCAAGTTGACAAGTATTTGATCAGGATTAAGAGAATTATCCATTGTTGCTGGAAATAAATAAATAAAATATAATGAATTAAAACATATAATAAATACCAGATATTATTTGGAAAAATAAACATGATGTATAAATGCAACATATAAAAACACACAAAAATTATATACTAATCCACGATAAATTAATTTGAAAATTAATGGACCAGCCTTGGGGTAGGTTAGACTAACTCCAAATTAATTTTGAGACAAATCTCAATTTCATAAGTGAAAACTTAAAAACGCATTTTTCTCTTTTGACTAATGAACTATCGCTAGTTTGGTCAAGATGCACTAGTCGTGCTCGAAAGTCTAGATACACATTCGGAGTGTAACCCATTATTTTCAATCAATGACTTAACTCAAGAGTATGCCTTAGGGTCAGTCAAACTTGAAATACATCACTATTTATATTCTCATAAGAGAAATCAACCTTGAGATAAAATAAACATATTCGGAAGTCTTTCTTTAGGGAGGTCGCAAACGGAGGCGACACGAGACCCTTCCTATGCTCTCGGTGTTCAACCAATAATGGAGACCATAGGACTTATTGTCGTAACTCCCTCGCCCACTCACTATTTTGGAAAAGTGTGTTTTTTCACAAAATCAATATTTTTTAATTTAGTTGTAAAAATCATTAAAAATGATATTCTAATAATTACTAATCCAATTTCAGCAAAATATAAAAATGAATAAATTGTGCCCTTAATTCTAATTTTAATTTTGCTTTAGTTAAGAGAGTATCATTTTTATTTTAATAAAACATTTTTCATTAAAATAATAAATTAAACAACTTTAATTTTGATTTACCATCTTAACTAATTAAGACTAAATTTATTATTATATGAATTATCATATATAAGCATATAATAAAATATAGGGTGTTCCTAATAGTATGCTTCTACACAAATGCAATGCATGCTAATTGCATATTGTGTGGGTATATGAATGTCATGTTATAATGCATGACAAAATATTAAACACCTTAATCACATTCAAACATTTATAATAATTAAATAAAAGTGGGTTGATAACTTTTGTGTATTTCTAGAAAATTACAACACTTGCAAAAAATACATGAAAATGTAACCAAGACTAACTAAGGCTTGATGAAGAGTACCTTAATCTTGAACCTTGAGATGTAGTCTTGTTGAGCTAGTGCTACCTCTTTTCCATATCCATTTTAAATTATACAAATTTTTAATTATTTTAAACAAACTTTTAAAATAATTAAATTTTGGGTTTTAACACTCAAATAGTTTCTAAGGCCCAATTAAAATATGCTTAATTTAATTCAAAGATAAAATTAAACAATTTATGTAACGCCTTGGTTAGCCAAGACCGTTATACTGTGTATTTTAAATAGTGCTTAACTCGCTAAACGAGTCATTAGGCCACAAACGTGCATCTAAATGTGATTAACGGTTCAGGGTTAATACTTTTGGTTAAAAGGAATAGTTATTTCATTAAAACATTAAATTGTACATGAGATCCCATAATAAACGTTTACAAAGTTGTTTACAGTTCCAAAATGGTCATTACAATTTAAAAATTACAATCCGTCGATCTAAGCGGCAAAAATAGGGTTTAACCCTAGTTCCTCTGAAAAACCTTGGTCGTGGTGGTCAAGCGGCAGCATATGTACACGTCACCACCTAAGCTCTCCAACCCATGGCTAGTCCAGCTTTCCTTTCCCTTTACTTGCACGACTAGCACCCGTGACCCAAGGCCCAGCAAGAAAACTTAATACAAGTGCATGAACAATATATACAGATCCAGATGTATATTTAGCATGCCCAGAAGTAAAAACCTACTCATACATGCATACAAGTACAAATAAATAATTATAGAATTATTTTGGGGCCTGCAGCCCTAATCAGATGACCATAGAGTCAATCTGGGCCCTTTACTCTAGCTATGTGACCATAGTGTAAAACGCCCTAAACTACTACTTTGTAATAGGTCATCAAACTCATAAACTTATTTAGTGAAAACTACCTAACATATGAAATTCAGTGGGGCCTTGATAAAACATGCAAGTTGGGCCCAATAGTTTAAAATAAAAATAAGAGTACTTATGCAACGTTTAAAATAAAAAAAAGTATAAGTCACACTGATAATTTTAAAATTTAAGTCCATAACATCATTCTTTAAAATCTGGCGTTTAAGTTGATCGTTTATTCGTCCATAGGATACCCCTACGCCATACATACTCTGACATCGGAACTCCTCACATCACAGTGCGTGCCAAAGAGAAACCCTATTTATTACCTAAAATGGGAAAGTAAGGGGGTGAGCTAAAAGCCCCGTAAGGAAATACAAGCAGCATACAAAGAAAACACAACAAATAACATAATCACATCGTAAGACTCATACAACATCATATCCATCCACCATCATACGTCATACTTAAACGCCATCATCATACATCATTCATAAACGTCATCATCATACATCATACATCATACATCATACATCACCATCACATTCACACGTCATCAGCATATTCAAACATCATCATCAGTACATCCTTGTGAACATGACCCCCTCTCTTGTCCATGTCACATCTTGAGGTAAACAGGAGGCTCTGGTCCTTGAATAACCTCGGCACATTCGCCCTATGAGTTACGTCATACCTTAGTAACTCAAGTTACATCTTATATCCTTAGTAGCCCATTTGTTGTGTCGCGTTCAACACGCTAACAACCGTTCACTTTTTCATACAGCATACAAAATACATGCAATCCAGCCATATCAACACAAAGGAGATACATGATTCATCAAACTCATCATATCATCTCAAAATAGCACTTCATACTTCATATCACATAGTACATCATCATACATAGCATATCCTAATCCTCATACAAACCAATCTTACTGTTTCATAACACAAACAAAAAGATTTTATCTAACTTCCTTACCTCAGGTCTGAGGAAAGCAAAATGCGAAAAACTTCACAACGAGCCTATAATCATAATCAAATATTTCTCTTTAGAATCACATGTAAATTCTCGTGGCCAACACATATACCCCATGTGTGCATGGGCCATGCACACATGGTGCAAATTGTCCATTAATTCTAAACATGCACATTTTCACATAAAATCACAAAAGAATAATGTCAATTCTACCTATTATCCATTCATGGTTACAAAGTAAAAATTATATGTTTGAATAATAGACATATATTTGAACGTAAAAATGCATTTGCATGCGACATACATACGTGGGGGCGTTGTTAAAAAGTGACGCTTAAAACGATAATTTCCACATGCTCATTTCTAACATCTTCAAGTAAAAATTCAGCATCATATTCTTTTTTTACCATTATTTATTTAAGTCTCAAAATTGATTTGAATAATTCATTTAACCTTTCTAAATTTCTCATAAAATAATATCTTCATTTATTATTTTAAATTGCTTAGAAACAATAAAACTTGTAATTATTTAGAAATACTTATAAAATTTCATGGTTCCTTTAGAAAATAAAATTTTATCCTAAATTAATAAAATTACAAGATTAAGTGTGAGAAAATATAATTTTAAGTGTGGGAAAAAAATATATTTTCATTTGTATTATTTAAGACTTAATTTATGTAAGTGTAAACTCATTACTTTTAAACAAAATAATTATTTTTTACTTAATAACATAAACTTTCAGCAACCATTTAATTTGTTTAAAAATCATAAGTGAATTTAAACCAAAACATTTTCTCATTAAAAATAAAGAAAAACTGCATTTAATAATAATGTGGAAATTCATGGTTACATTTTAAAAATATCAATTTAACATATACATAACTTAGGGAAATAATTTATTCAATATACTCACATTATTTATTTCATTCAAAAGACATTTCTTATTTTTAATCAAAACTTTCAAAAACTATTTAATCACTCAACAATCATAAACTTGGATTAAAAACTATATTTTCTTCATAAAATATATAAAAAAAACTGCAGGTGTTAATTGAGTAAAATATCATTTTAAATGTGAAATAAAACACCATTTTATTTACATAAAATAATATTTCATTAGAGATATCAAATTATGCATGCAAATCAATGTCTTACCAATTTACTCACCAATTATACATAAAAATCAGCAAGCATAATTCATCATAAAATTCATTTTTAATTCATGCTTCTAAAAACTCAAATATAATCTTCATGTATCACTAATATATCAATTTATAAAAGATTCAAGACAACATTTCATTTAACCAATTAACCTAGCATGTTCTTAATATGTATAAGTGACACAAAATATAAAAAACAACACAACATGCATCACACCCCATAGGCCGAAACCTTCATAGCCTCAATCAACAAATCCAAAACTCATACCCCAGCATGTATCCATTACCATCCTTGCAATCTTATTACATAAACCATTTGATTCAAAACAACCATGAAAACATAACCATAAGATCTTTTTTTATTTCATGTATAACCAAAAATCTCTATTCATGCTTGCTTATATACACCACACGCCCAAGGGCAAACCCTTCATGCATCAAACAAAACAACCATTCAACCCAAAATCCATAATATCAATCAACCAACAAATCAAAAGAGAACAAAACAATATACCACCATTCATAAAACAATATTCTCAAAACAACAAGAACCAAAAGACAAGAACTACAACCATAAGACAAAAAGGTTCCCATTACCTCTCTTGATAGAACTCAAGGACATAATAGTGACAAGAACCCAAACTATGGCCACCACTTGTTCAAGCCTAGGGTTTTGAAACCCACATAAAGAAAAGAAAAAAAATGATCTTAGATTCAAGAAGAAATATAAATTAACACCACTATGAACCCAAGTACTTACCCTAGGGATTTCGAACCCTAGCCTCCAATCCTCTTGCAAAAAAATTCAAACCTATCATCACCATCGTTTTGCCTTGCTTAGAATTAAGATGTAGAGGAAACAAAATGTAATGCTAAGAACCTTAACCCATACCTTAGGATCCCTAGCCTTGGCCTCTTCTTTCTTCTCCTTCTCTTCTCCTTCACGTCCTTCTTCTCTCCCTCTCTCTCTAGAACTCACAAGCTCTCCCTCTCCCTTCTCTCTAAGCACACAACAACCACCAAGCCAAATGAGCCTTCAAGCTTTCTCTTATTTTCTATTTAAATGCCCCAATCACCAAAACCTAGTTAAGGAAAAGGTAATTATCATTTTCCTTTATTTTCCCTAAATAAAAAATATAAATCAATTAATAACTATACTCAGCCAATCAATCCCTTTGATAATTGACAGCACACAAATTCCTCTCTTGTCTTCCTTGGCTGTCCATGGCTAATAAAGGAAATTATCACTACAAGAAAAAGAGTTTTTAGAGGCGGAAATATTACCGGCGGACTAACTCCGTCGATAATGTGCAGTGTATTAGCAGCGGAGTATTGGGTCCGCGCGCTAATAATGAGGAAATCAAAATAAAAAATTAATTTTTTTATTAGCGGCGGACTTTTCCATTATTAGAGGCGGATTATCCGCCGCTAATACAATGCCCGGGGACCGGTTTCAAATTTATTACCGGCGGGTATGTTACCGGCGGGGTTATGGAGATAGCGGCGGGACCCGCCGGTAATAGTATAATACCGGCGGACCCGCCGGTGATAGTGCATTACCGGAGGATTAAATGCGGCGGACCCGCCGGTGATGTTGTATTACCGGCAGAGACCCGCCGGTAATAATATTATATAATGTCTGTTTGTTCTTCGTCTTCTAACATTTTTTGCTCCCCCGACCCATTCTTCTCCCTCACCCATTCTTCTCCGACTGCCATTTTCTTGGACCCCAAAAGCTTCAGGCGGCCTCTCCTCTGTTCCTCCTGCAGACAGCTCCATAAACGGCGACTAGGTACATTCAGTCCATTTTTTTAATGTATATTTTGAACTGTAAAACAATGATCTATATTTTTTTAATGCTAAGTCTTTACGCAGTGAAGGCCTTGAGAGATTGTGTCTTCTCAACTTTCTTCCAAGGTGTGGTGTGGTGGTCTAAACGTCCAAGGTGTTCATTTCGAAGAGCCTTTGTGAAGTATCATTTCAGGTAAGTTTAATTTGCTTTTTGGCTATTTTGTTTATAACTGTGATTGGGTTTGTAAAGTGGTTTGGGTGATTTTTTAAGTTTTAAGATATGCATGTATAGTATTCGATGAAATGTCTGAATGAGTTTTGATAACTGTTGTGTTGTTGAATTTAAATAATTCATTTATTGATTTAAATAATTTAAATAATAGTATGATATTATTTGTGTTTATGTTTTGTGAAATTCAAATGATCGTATAAGAAATATTAGAGGCTAACATCAATGTTTGTGAATGATAAAACTAGTTTATCTTTTACTACTTGCTTATTAAGCTAGTTTATCTTTTACTATCTTTTTTTAATTAATTAAATAATGTTGAATTAATTAATTAAATAATAAAAGTTTAATTCAACATTATTTAATTAAATAATTTAATTTAATAAGTCTTTAAAATTAATAATGATTAATTAAATAAATAATAAATTATTATAAGAAATTATTTTAATTTGTTTATTAAATATTATTATCTAATATTAACTAATATTAAATTATTTGAATATAGAAATTGAAAATTTTATTTAATAAAAGTTTTTACAATTAATAATAATTAATTAAAAATTACTACATATCTTATAATAATTTATTTTTTATTAAATAACATTATCTAATTGAATAATTTAATTTAATTTAATACAAATCTTAAAAATTAATAATGATTAATTAAATAGTTAATATTATTAATTATATAATTTAATAGTTAATGTTATCTAATTAATAATATTAACTAATATTAAATTATTTGAATATAGAAATTGAAAATTTTATTTAATAAAAGTTTTTACAATTAATAATGATTAATTAAAAATTACTACATATCTTATAATAATTTATTTTTTAATTTTTTAATTAATTAAATAATAAAAGTTTGGTTCAACATTATTTAATTAAATAATTTAATTTAATTTAATACAAATCTTAAAAATTAATAATGATTAATTAAATAGTTAATATTATTCATTATATAATTTTATAGTTAATGTTATCTAATTAATAATATTAACTATTATTAAATTATTTTAATATAGAAATTAAAAAAATTATTTAATAAAAGTTTTTACAATTAATAATGATTAATTAAAAATTACTACATATCTTATAATAATTTATTTTTTATTAAATAACATTATCTAATTGAATAATTTAATTTAATTTAATTTAATACAAATCTTAAAAATTAATAATGATTAATTACATAGTTAATATTATTAATTATATAATTTAATAGTTAATGTTATCTAATTAATAATATTAACTAATATTAAATTATTTGAATATAGAAATTGAAAATTTTATTTAATAAAAGTTTTTACAATTAATAATGATTAATTAAAAATTACTACATATCTTATAATAATTTATTTTTTAATTTTTTAATTAATTAAATAATAAAAGTTTGGTTCAACATTATTTAATTAAATAATTTAATTTAATTTAATACAAATCTTAAAAATTAAGATTTATGGACGCTCCTCCCAGTCCCCTCCTTTATATTACCCCGATGTCCCTGCAGGATCTCAAACGTCACATCCTAGGCGTCGTGACTTCGAGGATTCATCGCAGCAGCAGCATCCACAGCAGATGTATGGTCAATTTGTGAGTTCGTCGCAGTAGCAGAGGTATGGTCAGTTTGAGAGTTTTTTGCATCAATCTCCCTCGCCGCGACCACATGCTCGACAATTTAGATCATCTTCGCAGCAGCACTCTACACAAGCACCACAGTTTGCTTCACCACCGTTGCCGCGCCCTAATACTAGTGATCAAGATATTGATCTTAATGAATATTTTACACCAAGTTGGCCCGATCAAAACAATAATAATTAGATTATGTTTTTTAATTATATTAAGACAATTGAAATTTTATTATGTTTATTTTATAATTAGTTCATATGTAATTAAAATGAGATAATTTGTATTTTATTAAGTTAATTTTATGATTAATTACAATGTTATTTTTGTTTGATGAATATTAATTGTGTTATTAATTATAATTTATGTTAAATATTATTATTTTTAAATAAGTATTATATGTATATTTATTAAGAAATAAAATAAAATTAATTATTATATTTTAATATTAGTATTTTATTACCGGCGGATTAATAGAGGCGGAACCCGCTGGTAATAAACGAGTCAAACGGGTCACAGCGTTACACATCACCAGCGGAGTCCCGCCTCTATTAATCCGCCTGTAATAATACAATACCGGCGGGTGGTGTCAGTCGGTCGGTAATTGTGGTAATACCAACCGATTATTACCGGCTGGGTTTTACCGGCGGATGCACCATGTATTACCGGCGGGATCCTCCGCCGGTAATAGTAATATTTGTTGTAGTATGCTATTCTCGTAACTCTAGGATCCTGCGACTTGGGGCTGGGTTTTGACCCGTTTCTGTTGCGTTTTAGGAAAACTTCTATTTCCAAAAAAATGTAGATAATTTCATTAGCTTTCTAATAGTACTAGTTGTGTCTAAATCTGATATCCACAGCCCAAGTTATACCCGTTTTACTGAGGATGGGTCCAGGGTTACAAGAATTCAAAAATAACAACTCTATCCCTTCTCACCATTTGTTTCCCAATTTTTTTTCTTGTGTGAACACAAGCCTTCTAGAGTCTTCTCTCTTTATTTATCTTTCTTTTTATTTTCATTTTAAATCCCTTAATTAAATAAAAATAAATAAACCAATAAAAGAAAATTAATGTGTAGAAAACTATTGCATGCACACCATGCAACCATGCACATGCACACACTCAATTGCTAAGGTGCATCTCTACCTACCATGCACCTTGGTGCATTCAATGAAAACTCATTTTATTCATAAATTAAATTAATAAATAAATAAAACAATTAACAATTATATTTACACAATTTCTACCAAACAATTCAAACAATAATAAAAATAATTTCCTAACACTTAACAATTAATAAAAAAATTAAAGCACATAATTAATAAAATAAAATAAAAATTTGGTGTGCTACACATAGAGTCACTCGAGGCCCTTTGCCCTAGCTCTGAGTAATTAGCCATAGAGCTAGCCAAGCGCTTTATTTTTCAAGCGACCATAGGGTCGGTCAATGTAATAGTACGTCCTTGATCGGGCTCTAACCTTTCGATCAGTACGCAGTGAGTTATTGGCTCTCTTGACTAATAAGTCAAGGCTTTAACAGGTATTCGAATATCCTGCTATAAATACATATACAAATACAGATACAGATAGGCATACTTCAGATAATTCAAGTATGCATACATGATAATTATATACTCTAGTCAATCAAATACAAACATAGTAATAATCATGTTCCTTAATGGGGTCGAGCCCTAATCGTGCAGACAATGTAAACAATTATCCAAACGCAGAGCATTCAAGCATGCTTAATCAATGAGCATAAACAGAGCCTCAATCACGTTCATTCATAGGGGCCTGTATTCATAGTAATAATCAGCAATCGAGCCAAGCCCTAATCACATATATCACATATTGGGTGCAGTTTTCTTACCTTTGGTCTGAGCACAAGTTATATATATATATATAAATGACCTTTGAACATGATCCTGTCCCGAGCCCTAGCGGTAACCTAGTCACAACCATAAACAATAATCTCATAAGATTCAATCCTTAAAAACAACTCCGGGACCACTCTCGTGCTCGTAGGACTTCCAATCCACCCAACGAGGTGGTGGAACCATCCCTCGATCCCCCAAAGTCCTCCCAAGCCCTAAAAATGGGCTTTGCTAAAACAAGTATAGCGCTGGGGCGCTACCCCAAGTCAGAGAACACCCCTTTGCCCTCCCCTGCCTAGCGCTGGAGCACCCAAAAGTGGCGCTGAGGCACCAACTCTACAGCCCAGAACCTTCTGGCTCTTCCCCTGCATTTCCCCCTGAGTTACAATCACTAAATCCTCAACTAAACATCATCCAAACTTATAATTTAACCCTAAAACTTCATCAATACATCAACCTCATCAAAACCCAAGTTCAAACACAATCAAAACACCAATAATACACAAAATCAATACTTGAGTTTTTGAAATTCAAGAACACCAGCATAAAACATCAGAAACTTAGGGAGATCAAGGTTGAAATCCTTAGCTTAATAACTGAAATGGCTTCCTAGCTTTACCCTATCAAGATCCTAGCTCAAAACCTTCAAAAACCCAAGCTTTGCAATCAAACTTTCAAGAGCTAGAGTGAAAGAGAGAGAATCGTATAGAGAGATAGAGGAAAACTGTTCTGTTTTTTATTACTATGTTTTAAGCTTTCCCTCAGCTATAGAAACCTATGGTTTAAGCTTTTAATTAGGCACAAATGACCTAAATGCCGCTAGGCCAAATCAATCTCTCCAAAGCCCTTCAAGGGCAATTTTGTCATTAACCACTTACCCCGTTAATCATAATTAACGTCTCACAATTCCCGTTATTTCTAATATCCTCAAGTAATTACCAAATAATTTCCCCATTACCCGATCCCGGTAATGTACCAAATTACTCCTAGGCTCACCCCGAGCCCAATATTTGACCCTGTTGTGACCAAACCGCTACTTTTCTCGCTAGGATCGTCTCATGCTGAATAATCCAAATATATTCACATAATAACATGGTCTCAATCCATATACACACAAATATACAAATATGCCATCAACATGCCAAAATTATGAAAATACCCTTCAAATAAGAAACAGACCCACATGCATGCAAATACATCCATATAATAATACAACTTACATAATCATGCATATTATCACCTAATAATACAATAAACCAATTATTGCCCTCCTGGCCCCCTAATCAAGGCACTAAGCCATATTAGGGAATTTGGAACGTTACAATTTAATTTTGGATATTTTAATTAAAAACAGTTTTAATTATGGAAGAGAACAATTAAAATAATTTTAATTAAGGAAAATAATCAATATTATTTCAATTAAAGAAATTTCCAAATTAAAACCATTTTAATTCAATTTCATATTTTAAATTAAATGAATAATTAAAACAATTATGGTAACAAAACATTAGGGTTTGTACAAACCCTAGCAGTGTACCATTGAGGTGTGACGGCAAGGGTGCGGTTGAGTAGGCAAGCGCGCACAACACGGCTGGGCAAGCAGGGGCGCGAGCCTAGGCAAAGCTGGCGTGCAGGGGCACGACTGGGCAGGTAGGCGCGCAAGGGGCATGGTTGGGCAAGCAGGAGTGCAGGGGTGCAGACTAGGGCAAGCAAGCGCGCAGGGGTGCAAACCTGAGCAGACAGGCGCGCAAGGGCGTAGGGGCATGGCTCGGGGCGTGAGCTCTGGCTCAAGGCTCGGGCCATCTTGGAATTTCAATCATAATTTTAAAAGAAAAATTACAAAATTCCTATGCCCCAAAATTGGCTTACATATTTCATCTATAAATTTTAAGAACAATTCCTAAATCCAAAAGCAATATTATAAACAACCCTTAAGAATCTATCATCATGAATAAAAATATCCATCCATTCAAACATATATCACATATAATATAAAAATGCACATAGTCCCACACAACAATTAATAATATGCATAGATTAATGACCTAGCTCTGATACCAATCGTTGGAAAAACAATCAGAGTGCGCAGCGAAAATGAGTGTGGTGGGCCAAGTGTGTATAACACAAAAAATTTCCATCTCTCATATAAACAGTTTATATGTTCAAGAAAACATCCAGAAAAAAACATTAATATAAATATACATATACATATATTTATATATATCATGTAAACATATGCACAAATATTCAAGAATAAAACTATTTACCTCTTAAAGCCTATCAAGTGTCCTTGAGCCTTTTCGCATATATATCGATCTTCCTATCCAACACTTTGAGTACTCAAACCATGATCTTCCAGAGTGTTACCTACACCTCAATATGTGTGAGGGAACATAGAGAACATGGTTTGCAATTTAGGAATCATAAGTATATCTCAACATATGAGATCTTGGATTATGGCCTGAGAAAGGTTACAATAAAAGAAGAAGATGCCAATTTCTTGTTTGACAAATTCATAAACTTTTATGAATTCTCACTGACTTGTATGTGTATTTATTTTCTTCTTGTTATCATATATATTGAGATAATTGTATTACCTTATTATTCCTAAAAATTATATTAATATAATAATATCATAATGATGATAGGAATTGATTTAGGTAAATACCTAACATACCAAAATTTGAAGATATCTATTTTCAAATTATTAATTAAAAATAAATTAAAAAAACAACACATATACACTATATGTGCACTGCTACATGCATGGCACAGTCCTTGGACTGTGTCATGTGTGAACAGTAGTATTCCCTTTTTAGGGATATTGCATTTTTCTTTTCTTTATTTACTTAACTAAAATCAATCATTCCAAATAATGTGGTATTATCCTTTTAAGGAAAAAAATCATAACCATATTTCAAAATTAAAAAATTAAATTCAAAATTCAAATTGATGATCATTATTATCACCATCTTTTAAAATTCAATAAATCAAAAACTATTTTACCAATTTTATTTTCTCCCACTCAAATAAAATAATTTATCTCAAAAATTTATTTATTTATTTATATATATGAATTTCAAAATTATATATTTAAATTAATAAACATATTTTCAAAATTTTAATAATTAATTATTTAACCTCAATTATCATATAATTGTGTATTTGACCCGAAGAATAAAATTCTTCTCAAATTTCCAAATTATAGTTTTACCTTTGCATCAACTCTTACCTTGATAAGGTGTTGATAGAGCCACCCTGGGGACCTATGTACCTATAATATCAAGCTCCAATAAATATTAGATTATTCGTCGAAGCTCTTTGCTTAAATAATCATATTTATTAATCCCATGATTACTCCACTACAAATATGAGATTGAACTCTTGATAATTATAGACATATATTACAGAGTACTTTATTAAAGAATAAAGTGTCCATTGATATAATCATTACATACATCATTAATTCTCTATTAATGGTTCATAATTAAAATAGAATAAAATTACCATTTTACCCTTTTAACTATATCTTGTTCCTAGAGTACCATTGACTTTATTAGTAAAGGTTGTGTCACAACAAGTTTATGACATGAGCGCTCATAACCTTTTCAGTTCCAAAAGTCACCCAATAGGGAACCATTATTCAATCTATAAGAAGGTATAGATTCCATATCAATTCAACTATGTCCCCAGCCATATATATCAGTGAGTCCCCAAAACAATTGTTCTTAGCCTGATTATTTTGACAAACCTTAACGAATGAATCAAAGGATCAGATGACATATATGGGAGTTCATAGTAACCTCAAGATTAAGATCATCGTGTATATAGTCAATAAAACTATGAAACGATGTTAAACAAGTATTAACAAATCACATCTGGTCTAGTTCTATATATCACTATATATAAAGTACCTTCACTACTACACTAGTGATCCGGATCTAGGTCACTTGTATTCATAATACTGGCGAACCATACTAGCTTAATCTAAAAATTCCATAACTTTATTTTAATGCGAACTATTTCAAGTTTATTATCTTAATCTCGATCCTCTCATACCAATATGCGATTAAGACCACATAGATAAACTTTAGAATTTTTTGATATTTACTTAATATTATCAACACAATATCGGACATATTCTATGTATATAATAATTCAATTCAATTATTTTTTTCCTCTAAACCAATTGTCGACTACAATTGATCTAAGGGCACTATTCCCAACACTTCAAACCTTTGAATAAGAAGGAGAGATCTTAAATAACATGTTCTTTCAGGTCTAGAAACACAACTGCCGTATTGATTTAACATTTCTGAATGGTGGAGAGAAGTCCCTACTAGGGTCTTGCAAACAGTGACTTGTTGATGAACAAAACTCTTTTGTTCGCACCTCCTTAGTATAGTAAAGGGATGGTGATGTTTCAAGGCCTGAAGATCTCGCTACCAGCACTTCTGTTGACCCTTTAGCTGCCTCGGGCGACCAAACCCTTGAGCCAGTCCTGATAGCTTAGTCTCTAGTGCACCTCATGTTCGAGTATTTTGTACTTGCATACTCTTGACTCTTTATTTTCTGTTGTATTCTGTACTTGAATGCCAACGAACAAATCATTTTGCCTTTTGTTCTTAGTGCGAACAGACTAGTTTTCCTTTTGTACATGATGCAAACAAAGGCCTTTTACATGTACCAATGAACATACTAGTTTGCCTTTTTGGGTATAGCAAACATAACACTTTTTTTTGGAAGATTTGTAAAAAAAACATCTTATCTTGTGTGTTCTTATACTCTATATGCCCCCCAAGTGATTGAGGAGTCTCGGTCCTTGATCACTTGTTAGCATAATTCATTTTTCGTCACCATAGGCTAACAGAATCGTTATGTTCATTTCATGTATATAAACATAGTTGAACAAGCTATGCTATGTGAACAGGTCACTAAAGGTTATTCCTCAAACTGGTAGGCGGCCATAATTGGAGGTTGTCCTTTAATAGTGATCGATCGTGGTTTAAAAGTTGTCCTCTTTCCTAACAATGATTAGGTTCTCAGGTTATCTTCTAAACTAGCAGAATTTGAAGTTATCATTGATCAAAGTTCAAGGTTATCCTCTTTTCTAAGAATGCTTCCTAGTTAGTGTATCACTCGGTTCGAACCTGGTTTAGTCAGGTTTAAATGTTTGCTTAATAGCTACCTTTTAGTATTCAAGCCTTATTCCTGGTTAGGTCTAGGAATTAATAACTTTGATTTTTTTCATGTTAGTTTATGAAGTTTTATTTGGAATCATCTTTGATAATCCGAGTTATTGTTCTAGATCAGTTTTTATTTCCAAATTTCACTTTTATACTTACTTGAATTTTTCAAAGCTTGATTGCGTTATTTAAACTTTCAAGTACGTCTACCTGTTTATTTTATTGTCACAATCACTGTCATGCTTATTTAAACACTAGATACAAGTAACGTGCAATGCACGTTTCCTTAGTTTTATTTATAGAATTTGTTAATTATTTTTATTAAATTTATATTAATGTCATATAAATTTCAAATAAATATCCTATTTTAATTAAATAATTTATTTATTTTTGTTTAACTTTATGTTTGTTCTAGTTTTTGAATTTGGGAGTGACAACAAGAGGTTATATATTATATGTTTAATGTAATATTAAATATTATACGTGGATTTTAAATTTAAGTTTCTTGCTAGTTTTTTTTAAAAAGCATTTTTTTTACTAATTGATAGTATATTATATTATATGATTAATATGATATTATTCTAATAAATGAATTTAAGTTTAATAAATTTTATTTAAGTTATCAAATGTATGATTTTATTATTTTTAAATAATTATCATTGTAAAATATCTCAAAAATGTTCTATTTTAATTTGTTTAAATATTTATTATTTTTAAATAATTATCATTGTAAAATATCTCAAAAATATCCTATTTTAATTTTTTTTAACTATTTATTAATTTTAAATAATTATCATTGTAAAATATCTCAAAAATACCCTATTTTTTTAATTATTTATTTTATTTTATTTAAGTTTAAGTGATGTTTACAAACTGCCATTAAATATAAGAATATTATGTTAAAGTTAACACTAAAAAATAAAAAACCGTTAAAACTAAGAATTTATGTTATCTACACACTTTTTATATAGAAGAGATATAAGTATGATGAGCTTATAACTGCTCAAAGCTTATACTCCTTTATTCATAGAAACATGATAGGTTAGAATATTACTCAAAATTTTGTTTCACAAAAAATTTGTAATATTTTGCATTTTCATGCTCAGTTATCTCCATACTTTAACCTTTTTTCCAAAAGTTCGAGACAACTTTTTTTATTTAAAAGATGTATAGATTTTTTCCGAGCTCGTGGTATGGTTATATCCAACACCTGTATGCCCCTAAAGTAACCAACTTACAAGTCTTGGATTATTTTCTCCTCGGGTCTGGGCTGGTTTTATAGTGCGGAATTCGAAGTTATTCTCTTTCATAATTATAATCAGGATTCGAGGTTATTTTCTTTTCTGATAACAATCAGAATTCAAAGTTATCATCTTTCATCATTATAATCAGGATTCGAGGTTATCTTCTTTTATAGATAACGATCAGAATCAGAAGTTGTCATCTTTCATGATTATAACTAGGATTCGATGTTATCTTCCTTTCTGATAGTGATCAGAATTTGAAGTTGTCCTCTTTCATGATTAATCAAAATTTGAGGTTATCTTCTTTTCTGATAACGATCAGAATTCGAATTTGTCCTCTCTTATGATTAATCAGAATTCGAGGTTATCTTCTTTCCTGATCGCGATCACTTTATAAAGCAGTCTTTAACAGTGATCCCTTTGAGAAGGGATCTTTGTTCATACCCCTAGCGGGTTTGGTTACACTAGGTAGGCGACCAGAATACCCCTATAAGGCTTGTCTTCAAGGTTCGGCTCGCGAGTTGATCTTTGAGGAGTATCTCAATTTATTCTCCTAACATCTTGGGGTCGACTCTTCTCTTGTCTCCTTAATAGGAGATTAGCTCGGTAAACCTCAAGTTGGAGAAAAGTGTTGGATCGGAGATGGAATGATATAGAGATAACGCTAACAGAGTTTTTAAAGCATGCTTTGCATTTTTTATCCTTGTACATATCCTGGAAGTAATCTCGGGCGAACAGGTTCCTTATTACCCGTACTCCATTAGTTTGTTAGTACCTGTTTGCAAAGGTAAATGAATAGATTTGGACTATCAATTGGTTCCTTATTAAGGAAGACGAGTGAACAGACTTTGTTTGTGTTTTTCGAACAGAGTATGTCTCCATGCCATAAGCGAGTGGGATTATTTTTTTATTCTTGTTCATTTTCTATGTATATCATAAACAAACAGAAATGGAATATACATAGTTAGGCGAACAGGCTCGTCTTTGGGTTGGTGTGATCATGAATCTGAGGTGAGCCTTGGCATTCTTTCTCCTTGTTTTCTTTATGTAGATGTGTAAACAGGTGAAAACGTGCTCCAACCTACTTGTGTGCGAACAGTTAATGTTTTGTTCAAGTAGTCTCCTTAGTCTAGTTATTTCTTACTTAGTGATAGTAACTTTTCCTCATCCTCGAGTATGGTCTCAAGGTTGCGAGGTTGAAACTATTTTGCAAAACATTCCAACTGCATCGATTTATGAATATCGTTAGTTAATCTAGAATTCCAACTTTATCCTTATATCAATTTATTTATGTTGGTTAATCCAGACTCATTACATAGTTAAGCTCGTGCTAACATGCTCTTTTGGTCTCTTTGGACTCTGTTCGTTCCTCGTGTCAGGATGATGTACAAGTTATTTCAAAGACAACTTGTTCAAGTTAGTTTGGAAGTTATCTTGATAATGCGTATCAATAAGCTAAAAATCTCATCAGCAAGGATTACGTGCTTTTCCGCGAAATGCCTTCGATATATCCTGTTTGGCCCATGTGTGGATGCATGGGCAAAAAGGTTTCATTCAAGGGTCAAACGAACAGGCAAAATTTTGAGATGTCTCCAACTCTTTTTTATGTGTCTTTCAAGTTGTGTGCATGAGCTTTCAGTCCAACCATCCAAAGGTGACCTCGAAATGGTTCGAACATAATCTTCCAAGAAATGCTCCCTTATTCATGTTCGCCCCTTGCATGGGCGAACATGTTTCATTAAAGGGTTAAGTCAAGATGTCCCTTGTGTGTTCGAACAGGGTTTTATGGTGACGGGTCTAATCCAAGTCATTGCATAGCATGAGCTTTTAATGAGCGGATAGGACCTTGAAATCCAAATCATCTCGAATAGGCATTCATGTCATCTTGAAAACCACGAAATTTCTTGTCTAATCACTGTTTTGAAAACAAGTATGGTTGAGAATAGAAATTTATGTTGTAGTTTTAACTCAGGTGATTACTGTCTCAAAGATGAACTTTGTCCCCAACTGTGTTGTAAATTGTGGTTTAGTTCGGAGATGAACTCCATTTATGGCTCGAATGATTTTCGTGGAGTGATTAAATGAGTATCGGATATCGCTCAGATAACTTGTGCAGAGGGTGATCATGTAACGCCCTAGGTAACCAAGACCGTTACATTGTATGTTTAAAATAGTGCAAGACTTGTTAATCAAGTCGTTTGAACATAAACATGTTTCTAAAGTCAACTAACATGTTAGGGTTAAATGATTTTGATCATAAAATGGTTGAGTTTCATTAAAATAAGAGTTTGATACATGAGATCCCAAAAATAATGTTTGCAAGGCAGTTACAACCATCAAAAGTAAATACAACTACAGCCAGCCTAAATGAAAAAAAATACAAATTTTAGCTATAGCTGTAAATCCTTCGGTTGTGGCAATCGAGCAGCTGTCGATGTACACACCGCCCCCAAATCTCTCAAACCCATGGCTGGTCCAGCTTTCCCTCACGTTTACCTGCACCACGTAGCACCCGTGAGCCAAGGCTCAACAAGAAAACTAAATTCAACAAGCATAGACAACAACATAGTGTGCATAGTAAACTTAGATTAACCAATTCAATCAATAGCATAACGCAAGCAATAAACTAGGCAATAGTAAACAGATTAATCCAAACATATAATTCAATCTTAATACAATTGGTTAGGTATCGGCGCCCTTAGGCCGAGCCCTCTAGTTATTTAGCTGATCCCCGCTCACTTAGGCCAAGCTGCGTTCAGTATGCTTAACATCAGCCTTGGCTCCCTTAGGCCGGACTTTCACATCAAACATAGCAGACATACAAGTTGCGAAGCACGCAATCGAAAGCAGCACGAGCTAACATGCCTATCTAGACATTTCCAAACACAAATACATTTATAATCTCACATATGTTCATTTATAGGGGATCTCAGCCCTAATCACAACTCGGGTGCAGTTTTCTTACCTCGGATCTTGAGCTGAAGATAGGCACGATCCTCAATTCCGAGCCTTAACAATAACCCTAGTCAAAAGCGAAAATGGATAACTATTACAATCTAATCCAATTAAATGCTTTGGAATAAAATACTAGCCTCTGGGACCTCGAATTCTACTTAATCGGGTAGTGGAATTAGTCCTGAGCGCTTAGGTTTAAGTTACCGAGCCCAAAAACCTATTTTAGTTAAGGCTGCCTAGGCGGGCCACGAGCTGGCCCTAAGGGTCGCGACGCGCCCCCAAGTTAGAGGTGCCAGCCCTAACTCCTACAGGCATGCAGGCCGCGACTTTCCCCTTTAGGGTCGCGGTGCGCTCATGAAACAGCAAGCCCCCAGGCCTTCTGGGGTCACGCAGGTTGCAGCGCCCATGAACTGGGTCGCGGCGTGCCCCCGTGAACCCAGAAATCCTTGGGCTTTTCCTACGATTTCTCCCAACCTAGTTCATCAAAATCTCCTCCAACATGCACCAAAACCAGAAATTGAACCATTGAACCTTACTAGTCTACTCAGAACAACACATCCTCCTAAATTTCTAACCAAAATCCTTCTAAGAACCCAGAATTCATCAAAATCCTCTTTGAAACTTACAAGCTTACAAACGCTTAAACTAACAGCAAAGTTCTACCATAATTCACAGCTAAAACCTTACCTTAATGAAGACTTTGCCCCTAGTTGCACCTCAATCAATCCTAGCTTTAATTCTCCAGTCCTCAAGCTTAAATCCCTAAGCTTTCTCTTCTAAAGCTTCAAAGCTCTCAAGGCACAAGATAGGGAGAGAGAAAACGTGAATGAGAGAGAGTGCTGAGTGAGAGAGTTTAGAGTTTTCTGCTAGGTTATGGTCATTTCCTAAAGTCTTTCAAGCTTACCCCCTACAAAAGACCAAAGTACCCCTAGTATTAACTTAGCCCCTTAATTACCCTTAAGGGTAAAACAGTCATTTGCCCCGTTTTCTGCTAATTCCTCGAGTCATCCTACAAATTCCCAATTAATCCCGACATACCCAACTAGTCACCAAATACTTACCTGTTTGTAGTGACCCAAATTTTCTAATAAGGCTTGGGGCCTTGATTAGCATGCCTGGAGGGAAATAATTGTTATATTGTATTAATATGTGAATTTAATGAATATGTAATTAGAAGTGCATGTTTAGGTGATTAAATATGCATCTGGGCCCCATTTGGCTATTAGGGGCATATTTGTAATTTTAGCCCGTTGAGGGAATAAATGTTACATTTTTTGTACTATGATTGATACCACGTGTGAGTGGTGATATAATTGTGATGCACGATTTGAGACGGTCTTAGGGAACTGTTTAGCTTGAAAGTCACAACGGGGTCAAATACTCGGCTCGGGAGAAGCTTAGGGGTATTTTGGGAATATTATAATGTGTTCGGGAATTACTGAGTAGCGGTTAGTAATCTGGTACTAGTTTAGACACGTCGGGATTAAATGTGGATTTATGGGTATACTTGAGGATTTAGCGGGATTTAGGTGAAATGACAGAATTTCCCATGAGGTTGTATAAGACTTTTATTATGGGAAATGGCAATATTGTAATTTTGTCTTAGGGAAGAGATAACCTTGACTAAGGAGAAGTCAAATACGTTACTTCATTTAGGCATAATCTGAACATTTTGGTTGGAAATCTAGAGAGAACCAAGAAGCTAGGAAGGGAAAGAGGAGATAAGATGGTTTTCTTTGAGGTTAAGGAAGGAATTCAAGGCTGAATTGAGGCAACTAGAATCAAGCATAGGCCAAGGTTAATTCAGAGATAAGGTTTCATATCTGATTTTTAAGTTTCCTTGCATGTTTTGGGGATTTGGGTTGAGTGCTGAAAATTGGGTTTGTGGCTTAGTGATTGTGAGGTTCAGTTTGGAAATCAAGGGATTCAAGCTTGGAATTGGATTTGGAGGTGGCTCAAGGTCGAATCCCTGTTTAAGGTAAGAATTTCGTGTATCTCTGAAGTTTATTTGCTGATATGGTTTAAGATTTCTGAATGGTGGTTTAAATTTTATAAAGTGTGGCTTAAGTTTTTAGAGTTTTAAACCACTAGGTGATTCTTGGGTTTGATTGTGTGTTTGGGGCTTGCTGTTGTTGTTTCTGAGTTTCCATAATGTTTTTTTGGGGGTTTTATATTGATTTGGGACTTGGGTGTACCTTGGGGTTGATTTGGAAGAGTTTTGGCTCGGGAAAATGTTGGGGAAAAACCCAGTTTTCTGGATTGGCGTATAAGCGTCGCAGCCCTGTTCTTCCGTGACGTGACGCTAGGTTGAATCAGGAGGAGGGCATCATTATGGGCGCTGCGGCCCCTATAGGGTTGTGCCGCGGCGCTAGGCCAATTTCTGGGCAGGGGAAAAATGTGTTTTTGGGGTTTTGGCTCAGGGGATGCTTCCGCTACCTTGTGGGGGGGAATGGGAGGTCCCAAGAGCATGGGATTGGTTCCGGGAAATGATTATAAATTGGTTAGTAATGAGAGTGCTAGGTATATGTTGTGACTAGGTTTTCGGTGAGGCTCGCGTTAGAGGACTGTGCTCGAGATTTTGGTGCACAAGAAGCTCGGGACAAAGGTAAGAAAACTGTTGTACCCATAGAGCAGAGCGAGGCCCCATAGTTGTGTTGTAGGGCACGACCCTATATGATTATGTGTAGGGCATAGCCCATTGATCATGATAATACATGTTTAAGTGTTTGATTAATTATGCTTTGTATGCAAATATGTGAATGATCGGCAAGAGCTGGGAACGGTGAAGAACGAGAACGACAAGGGGGACAAGAGTAGCGTTTAGCACGGGGAGTGCGAGTTGCCAGGGTAAGACCCTAAAGGATACCTGGGATATCCTTACGGTGTAGACCGTGAACCCAGGGCCTGGTAAAGCGCCTGGGACGGCATGGCCGTATGTATTTAGCCTGTTGGCAGATTTGTTCTATGTTGAGTGATTGATATGCACATGTTACCTATTTTGTGTGGAGTTTTCTTGCTGGGCTTCGGCTCATGGGTGCTCTATAGTGCAGGTAAGGGCAAGGGGAATATCGACCAACCATGAGTACGGAGAGCGTGAAGCGACGCGTACATGTCTGGTCTGCCTGGCTGCCACAGCCAAGGGCATTTTTGGGAGATGCTTTGTACTGAATCCTATTTTGTCGTGTAGTCGACTTTAAACATATTTTGAGTTGTAAATATTTATAAACAGTATTTTGGGACCCCTAATTTAAAACACTTATAATTTTCAATGAATGGTTACATTTTCAAATGATGTGATTTTAATACAGTTTAGTTACACTTTTGAGATGAATGCTTGATTAGCAAGTTAAATGCACATTTTAAACTCACTCAGTAGCGTCTCTAAGGTAGTAGGGCGTTACACTGTTACTTGATAAATCCCCAAATATTCACTAGGTTCCCATAATACCCCTAGGCTCACCTCGAGCTGGGTTTTTAACCCCGTTGTGACTATTCTGCTAATTCGCTCACTAGGACCGCCTTAAGCCGAATACTGCAAATATATCCACATAATATTGTGGTCTCAATTATTTAACGCATATAATCACATTTATACTCTCAATGGGCCAAAATTACAAATATGCCTTTATAAACAAGAACAGGCCCACATGCATATTTAATACACATAAACATGCATATATATTCATATTATCTTATAAATCATGTGTAACGTCCCAAAATTACCTAATAAGGCTTATGACCTTGATTAGGGGCCAGGATGGCAGTATACGAAGTTATGTGCTTATTTATTATAATTAATCGTAATTATGTGAAAATATGACTAGCTGTGCATGTTTGGGAGTATTAAATATGCATGTGGGCCCGTTTCTTATTAGAAGGGCAATCTTGAAAATTTGGCCCATTGCGGGCATAATTGTATATTTATGTGATATATGTGTGACACCACATTATTATGTGGGTTTATTTGACTTACTCAGCACGAGGCAATCCTAGGGAGCAAGTTTGCTGGAAAGTCACAACGGGACCCAATACCCGACTCGGGGTGAGTCGAGGGGTATTTTGGGTATTAGGCATTTAATTGAGTTATCGGGTGATGGATATGAATAATTGGTGATATATTTGAAGTTAGTGAGTTTAGGAGGGAATATTGGGGAATTTGACCATTTTTCCCTCAGGGACGTTTTTGGTACCCCGAGCCTCAAGATTAGCTTAATTCATTTAACCTTAGGAAACTAAAGACAAAACACATAAACACTAACCGACTCCTTCTCTCTCACCTCACTCTCTTCTTCTCTAAGCTTCTTTGAGCTAACTATTGAAGAACTAAGGAGGATTTTGACTAGAAATCAGGGAATTGAAGCCTAAAACTTGGGGAATTAGTTCTGCTGCAGCTTGTGAGATTAATCATCAGTTGAGGTAAGCTCTATACCATGTTTTGACCATTGAAATTATGTGTTTGCTTGGCTGTTTTAGAGAGTTTTTTTGAACCTTTAAGCTTGAGATTTGGTGTAACGACCCAAATTTGCTAATAAGGCTTAAAGGCCTTGATTAGTGCGCTGGGAGGGCATAATTGGATTATATGTAATTTAATGATTAAACGCATGTTATATGATTATTTGAATATCTGTGATGCATGACTATGTGTATTAGTATGCATGTAGGCCTAACTAGGTTAGAAGGGCATATTCGTAATTTTGGCCCGTTGAGGGCATAACTGTATATATTTGTGATAAATTGTTGAGACCACATTATTATGTGGATATATTTGTAATCTGTGACTCAAGACGATCCTAGTGAGCGGTTTAGCGAAAAGTCACGGCGGGGATTTATACCCGGCTCGAGACGAGCCTGGGGGTATTTCTGGGAATTTAAAAAATATATTAGAATTTATTTTGATATTGAGGAATATAATTGGTGGTTAGTAGGGTGTCGGGAAGTAAGCGGTAAATATTAGAAACACTCGAGGAACTAGCGGGAATTGGGAATAAATGACCAGAATGCCCTTGGAATGATTAAGGGCTTAAATTTTAATGGGAGGGTATTGTAGTCATTTGGCTTACAAGGGATAAGAGTTAAGTGTTGTTTTGGCTTTATGCCTTAGTGGGAAGTCTAGAATCTGAAGGAAGTTAAAGAAAAGAAGAAGAAAAAGAAAGAAGGAAAACAGGGGTCATTTCTTCTCCCATTCGGTTTAGGTTTCTTCCTCATTTCTTCAAGGAGTTTGGAGCTAAATTCAGGGAGATTCTGGGCAGGAGCTTGAGGCTAGGGTCCTTGGTCTGGCTTGAGGAGTTAGCAAGGGTAATCCATCCACTTGAGGTAAGGTCTAAGATTGTTTTTCAGTTTCTGGTTTTTTATGTAAACATGGATTTTGAGCTGAGTTTTGGTGGGAATTCTAAGGAATTGAGGTTGAAGCTTTGAGGAGGTGAAGGCTAAGCAAGTGTGGAAAATAGTTTAGGCTGAGCTCATCCATCAAAGGTAAGAAACTCTAGTTCAAGTTCTGTGATTTAAGTTGATTTTTGTTGAGTTTTTGGGCTCAAGGTTCAACTATGGTGAATTCCTTGATTTGGGGTGCATGTGATTGAGTTTTGTGTGGTTGGGACTTATGGGATGAGTTTAGGATGTTGCCAGGCTTGTTTTGAAGTTTGGTTGAGGTTTGGTTGAGTTTTGAGAAGGTTTGGCTCGGGAAAATTCATAGGAGAAAAAGCTGTGCAGGGCTGTGCTGTGACTAGCGCTACATCGCTAGTCACTGGGCGCTACAGCGCTAGGTCCTAAAGTTCCTGAGCCTTTTGGCTCTATTTGTAGCGCTATAGCGCTCTCCTTAGGGCGCTGTAGCGCTACGCTGTTTCTAGAAAGGGGTTTTTGGGTTATTTCTAAGGGTTTTTGCCCGGGGGTTCGAGGTTTGAGTCCATCACCCCGTTTGGTGGAATTAGGGCTTCCTGAGGGCTTGGGAATGGACCCGAGGCTAGGTTTTGGACTTGAGGTTTGGTGATGATTCTGATCTGTGGCTGTGACTAGGTGTACACTAGGGCTCAAACGGGATCGTGCTTGAGGATCAAAATGAACAAGCTAGCAAAATCTAAAGGTAAGAAAACTGCACTCGGTTATGTGTTTGTGATGAGACTAAGAGCTCCCTATATCTGTATGATGTCATAGGTGGTATTATGCCATGGGATATATGATAAACGGCTTACGATCGCCACTGGTAGCCGAGGACAGCTTAATATTCACTGAGCTCGATTTAAGCGGGCCGGAGTTAGTGGGATAAATAGAGGGTGCGGCCTACGGGCGCTAACCCTAGTTATCTTATGTGATTTGATTATTGATATGAAGTGATATACTTGGTATGCTGAATACTTGATTAACATGAATGCTTAGACTGTTAAGTACGTGCTTATGCGGTATGAGTTATTTGATTGTCTACTGAACGATTATGCTTTGTTATTGTGTTTTCTTGCTGCTCACAGGTGCTACGTGGTGCAGGTAAAGGCAAGGGCAAGTTGGACCTGTCCTGAGATGGAGAGCTGCGGGGCTAAATGTACATAGTCAGCTGATCGGCCGCCACGACCGAGGAGTGGGATAGGACGAGAAAAGCCTATTTGTCTATTTTTCCTTAGAGTGGCTAGCAACTGTATTTAAATCTTAAATCTTAAATCTTTTGTAAACGGTCTTTAACTTATTACTTTTGGGATCCCATGTAAAGAAAAATGTTTGTTTATAAGAAATGAAGCTTTTGAGGCCAAAATCTTTTAACCCTAGTTCAACTATAGTTTTAGTGACACGTTTCAAATTAAACGACTTGATTAGCAAGTCTTGCACCTTTATAAACACACAGTGTAATGGTCTTGGCTACCCAGGGAGTTACATTTGGCCTGGTGTTTTGATGAGTTTCAGGGCTAGAATTTTGTTGGGTTTTGTTGCTAGAAAGATGTTAGAACTATTGTGGGGATTGAATTATGGTTTTGGGGTGAAATTGGGTTAGTTTGGTTTGATTTTGGCTGCTGAAAAGTGTAAGAAATCTGGGTTCGTGGGGCCAAGTCGCGACCTTGTTCTTGAGGGGCTGCAACTCCGCTTGAACCTAGGCCTTGGGAGGTCTCTGTCTGAGAGGCACGCCGCGAATTACAAGAGCAAGTCACGGCCCGCGTCCCTTGATAGAGGGGGGAAGGCTCTCAGATAGGAGGGGTGCACCGGACCCTCAAGGCCAGGTCGCGGCCTGCCTAGGTATTTTTTGCCTTGGGAAGTTTTTAAAAATGGGAACCTTTTCCTTAGGGCTCAGGGTTGATTCCATTACCCGATTTAGTGGAACCCGAGGCCCCAGAGGCTAGGAGTCAGTCCGGAAGCCTTTATTTGCTCTTTATTGATGGAATCCTATATTATGGTTGTGACTAGGTTATTGCTAGGGGCTCGGAACTGGGATCGTGCTTGAGGATCGTTCTTATTTACGCTTTACTTGGACCCGAGGTACGAAAACTGCACCAAATACGTGTTATATGTGATTAGGGCTTGGCCCGATTGTTATCAATTATCATGACAAAGGCTTGGGCCCCGAGGATACTTATGTTTAAGCTAGTATTTTACATGTTTGTTGATACTTGCCTAAGTGTTTCATGTTTGTCGTATGAACTCTGTGGTTATGGCATGGGGCCCCATTAAATAAGTATGGTTGGTATTGTGAGAATGGTTATTCGATGGTGTTATGTGATCAACATGCATGCATGCATATTTCGTTGGAATATGCCTATCCATATTTGTTTCTGTATTGAAGTCTGAATACCTGGATCAGGGCTTGACTTATTAGTCAAGGACAACAAAAGCGCGCTACGCGCTGGTCGAAAGGCTTAGGCCTAAACCAGCAACATACTATTACATTGGCCGACTCTATAGTCGTTGGAAAACCAAAAATGTTGGCCTAGCTTTATGGCTAGTTACTTAGGGCTAAGGGCGAGGGCCCTAGGTGACTCTATGGTCACATAGCCAGGCAATAGGCCCCGGGGTTGACTCTATGGTCAATTGTTCAGGGCAGCGACCCCAAATTGGTCCAATGACCATCTGTTTGTAACTGAATGACTGTATGTGTAGGTTATTACTGCTGGACATGCTAGATAAGTATATGGGAATTTGCTTTTGTTCTGCTTATGCACATGTATAGTTTTCTTGCTGAGCCTTGGCTCATGGGTGCTTTGTGGTGCAGGTAAGGGGAAGGGAAAGCTTGACCAGCCATGATTTGGAGAGCTTTGGTGGCGGCGTGTACATATGCGGCTGCTCGACCACCATGGCCGGGAATATCTCAAAGGAACTAGGGTTGTAGCCCTGTTTTGCTGCTTAGGCCGGCTGAATGTAACTTTTGATGTATATATTCCTTTTGAAAGTTTAGTTGTAATATTTTGGGATCCCATGTCTGTATGAAACTTTTTAACCCTAACCCTTGACATTAACCTTAGTTACACATTTCAAACCAAATGACTTGGTTAGCAAGTCTGACACAATTTTAAGTAGGGATGTGCATAAATTTTTACAACCCGCCCAACCCGAATAAACTGCACAAACCAACCCGAAAAAACCGCCAAAAAACGCAACCCGAATAAACCGACCAAAATTTAAACTGCCCAATTGTTACATTGGGCGGGTTGAAAATAATTATCAACCTACCCAATATAACCCGACCCGCCCAATTAAGAACTTATTATTAATTTATTATTTTTAATACATTTAAATAAATATATTAAATTTATATATATTCTTAATTAAATTTATATTTGTAATTGGATTTTGGACTATATTAATTTTCCTTTTCATTTTAATGATATACGTTTGTTACTTTGTTTAATACTTTTAATGTTGATGCAATTATTAATATATAAGAAATTTTTTCAAATAAATATATAAATTAATTAAGTTTTGTTTTATTTTTTTACTATAAATTTAAAATATTGTTTTAAGCTTAAAAAGATAAACTTCACACTATTAGTACTAGTATTTAAAAGAAAAAAAAACTACAAAAATGTAAAAAAAAAAAATACCACTTCGGTTTGGACGGGTTGACCCGAACAACCCGCCCCAAAAAAAATACCACTTCGGTTTGGGCGGGTTGACCCGACCAACCCGCCCAAACTATTGGACGGGTTAAATTTATTTTTTTCTTAATTGGGCAAGTTACGGGTTAACTTTTGCTAACCTGATTATGACATTGGACGGGTAAAAATGCCTTGTAACTCGACCAACCCGCCCAATGATCAGCCCTAATTTTAAGTACATAGTGTAATGGTGATGGATTAGGAGGACGTTTCAACTTGGTATCAAAGCTGCCAAGGTTTAAGGGTTCCTGAAGAATGGTCGGGCATGTACACTCGCCACTAAAGACAACTTCGACTCAGGGTTTGGTAATTATTATGTGATTATGTGTTTAAATGCTTTAACATGATAGGAATGCTTTATCTGTGTGCCTGTTTAGGAAGCATGAGATAATCTGATAGGACCTGGCCCTTGACTGCTGCATGAATGATAAAGAATGTGCTTATTAACATCGTTATTGCTTGTGAATGCAAGGGAATCGCTTATTAGCATTATTATTTGTATATAGGGTAGGAAATGTTTTTTTAGCACTGTTAATTCTGGCATGGATTGGAAGAACATGCTTATTAGCTATGTTATACTTGTGAATATGTATGGATATGTTTATGTGTATTGTTAATTGCTGATGGACATCAGGAAGTGCTTATTAGCACCATGAATGAAGATATTGCATGATGGCATGCTTATTAGCATTGCACTTGTTTGTTATCTGTTGATCTTGGATCGTCAGGCGACAAGAGGTATAGTTATTACTTACCTAACGACCAATTTGATCTTTGTAGGGTGGATTGAGTAACTGTATGAATCCTTGAAGGTCAGAGTGATTGGTTGGCCAAGAGTTACAGGCCAGTGAAGGGAATGACCAGGGCCAAGCCCCACCGCCAGCTCTAGAAAACTGACAACAGGTGCTTGTTGACATGTAAGCCAGGTTAGGGAGGCAGAAAGAAGAAATATACCTCTTGAGACAACAACAGGTTCCAGCAGGGAACCTACAACCCGCGGTACCGACAGTGATACAGCCAGAGGTACCACCAGTTGTACAGCCCCAAGCAGGGGGAGATAGGTAGGAACCCCTGTATGAGAAGTTCAGGAAGCAACACCCTCCAGTCTTTGAGGGCGGCTCAGATCCATTGAAGGCTGAGTAGTGGATGACTATGATAACCACCATCCCTGATTTTATGAAGGTAGGTGGTAACGAGATAGTAGTCTGCACCACTTATATGTTTTGGGAGGATGCTCGAATATGGTGGGAGGTGGTATCCCAGACCAGAGCAGTAACCACCATGGAGTGGGAAGAATTCAGAACCTTATTCAATGAGAAATACTACAACGACGCAGTTAAGGCTACGAAGATTGAAGAGTTCAATAGGTTACTTCAGGGTAACATGACAGTGACTGATTACACCCTGAAGTTTGACAGGTTGGCAAAGTTTTTCGGGGATCTGGTGCCCAATGATGGGACCAGAAGAGAGAGAATTCTTCAGGGGCTACAGCCTATGATAGCCCGGGATGTTCGTATTACTACTGTGTCAGGATAGACTACCTATGCACAAGCTGTGGAGAAGGCGTTTACAGTTGAGAACGCAGAGAACAAGATCTGGCATGACAATGCAGCCAGAAGGGATTCTAGGAGTCCGGGACCTCCATTTCCAAGTTTTGGTAGAGGCGGAGGCCCTAGTGATCAGAAGAGGAAGACCCCAGATTCAGTTTCAGCTTCAGGGCCAGATAAGAGGCCACGAGGCATTCAGACGGGCTGCTAGAGTGGCGATGAGACCTGGAGGGCATTTCCAGAGTGTGCTAGGTGCAGGAGGTGCCATATTGGAGAATGTCGGGCGAAAGCCTGCTTTGTTTGTGGTAGTACAGGGCACTTGAAGAAAGATTGCCCGAGAGCCAGAAAGGAGGAGCCAAAGAGGGTGGATAGACAGACGCCAGCTCGGGTGTTCACCTTGACCCAGGCAGAGGCTGAGGCTAGTCCCTCGGTAGTTACAAGTCTACTATCTAGTGCTAGAACCTTTTATACTATTTTGATTGATTAGTGTGCTACGCACTCTTTTGTTGCTAGTAAGGTTATAGATGGATTGTGTAGACCATGTGACTTTTATTCGGTGGGGTTTCGTACGATGTTGCCTATTGGGGAATTAGTGGTTTCTAGGAGATGGGTTAGATCACTACCAGTTACAGTGGATGGCAGGGAATTATCAATTGACTTGGTAGAGCTGAAGATGATCAATTTTGACATAATTCTGGGTATGGATTGGCTAGAGAAGTATGAGGCAACGATAGACTACAAGAAGAAGATGGTAACCTTTGAGCGAGAGGGTGAGGACCTTTTTGTTTTCGTTGGCACTGTGCATGGACCCCATGTACCTATTATATATGTACTTAGAGCTAGATACCTATTGTAGGGGGGATGCATAGGTTTCTTAGCTAGCATGGTGGATACCACTCAGGTCGTGACAGTGGGACCAGAACAGACCCGATTAGTCTGTGAGTTTCTGGACATGTTTCCAGAGGATATGCTAGGGTTACCTCCACATAGGGAGATTGAGTTTATAATTGAATTGGCGCTAGGGACATAGCCATTGTCTAGGGCACCTTACAAGATGGCTCCAGCTAAGCTGAAGGAACTAAAGGTTCTACTACAAGAGTTACTGGACTTGGATTTTATCAGGCCTAGTTTCTCACCATGGGGCGCATCGGTCCTCTTTGTGAAGAAAAATGACGGATCTTTGAGGATGTGCATCGATTACAGAGAATTGAACAAGTTGACTATCAAGAATAGATATCCTCTACTAAGGATTGATGATCTGTTTGACCAGTTTCAGGGCAGAATGGTATTCTCTAATATAGATCTTCGATCTGGTTATCACCAGCAGAGGATCAGAGAGGAGGACATACCGAAGACAGCTTTTTGCACTAGGTACGGGCATTATGAGTTTTTGGCGATGCCATTTGGGTTGACTAATGCCCGGGCAGCATTTATGGATTTGATGAACATAGTGTTCTAAGACAACCTGGACCAGTTTGTGATCGTCTTTATTGACGATATATTGATATACTCTCGGACAGAGACATAGCATGAGCAACACCTCATATTGGTACTACAGAGGTTGAGAGAACACATGCTATATGTGAAGTTCAAGAAATGCGAGTTTTGGTTGCCACAGGTGACTTTCTTAGGTCACATAGTCAGTAAGGATGGAATTAAGGTGGATCCAACAAAGATTGAGGCGGTCAGAGATTGGCCAAGACTGAAGAATGCTTTAGAGATCAAGAGTTTCTTGGGATTGGTGGTGTATTATAGACGCTTTGTGGAAGGGTTCTCCAAGGTTGCATCATCATCGACAGAATTAACACGCAAGAATCAGAAGTTTGTTTGGTCAGATAGGTGTGAAGATAGCTTTCGGAAGCTCAAGAAGAGTATGATCACCGCTCCGATTTTGAGCCTTCCTACAGATCGAGATAAGTTTGTAGTTTACTGTGATGCTTCAAGGCAGGGTCTGGGTTGTGTACTTATGCAGACAGGGAAGGTGATTGCCTATGCATCACGTCAGTTGAAGTAATATGAACAGAGGTACCCTACACATGATTTAGAACTTGCTGCAGAGTTTTTGTACTGAAGGTGTGGCGACACTACTTGTATGGTGAGAAGTGTGAGATATACACTGACTATAAGAGTTTAAAATACTTCTTCACCCAGAAGGATATGAACATGAGGCAGAGACATTGGTTAGAGCTGGTAAAGGATTATGATTGTGAGATCCTCTATCACCCTAGGAAAGCCAACGTGGTAGCAGATGTTTTAAGCCGGAAGGGTCCGGGACAATTATATAGTGCCAGGCAGATATCGAGGAGGTTGGCTGATGACATGACTAGAGCAGAATTGAGTTAGTGGTGGGTCAGTTGGCCAACATCACTTTACAGTCTACTCTTTTTCAGAGAATCAAGGAGAAACAATTAGATGACCCACAATTAGAGCATATTAGGATGGATGTCTTAGCTGGAATAGCTAAGGACTATACGGTGTCAAGTATGGGCTTATTGAGACACTTGGATCAGAATTGCGTTCTGATGGACATCGGGATTAGACAGAAGATTCTGGATGAATCCCATACTACCCCTTATTCTCTACATCCGGGCACCACGAAGATGTACCAGGATCTGAAAGATTTATATTGGTGGCCTGGGATGAAGAGAGATATGACTAAGTATGTGGCAAGGTGCTTGACTTGTCAGCAGGTCAAGGTTGAGCATTAGAGGCCAGAAGGACTGTTACAGCCTCTGGATATCCCAGAGTGGAAGTGGGAGGATATCACGATGGATTTTTTGGTAGGATCGCCCAGGACAGTGGGCCATCATGATTCTGTTTGAGTAATCGTGGATTGATATACGAAATCAGCTCATTTTCTACCTGTGAGGACGAATTACATGGTTGAACAGTATGCATATCTCTATGTGAGAGAGATAGTTCGCCTTCATGGAACTCTGAGGTCTATCGTGTCTGATAGGGACCCTATTTTTACTTCCAAGTTTTGGGGGAGTTTGCAGAGGGCGATGGGTACACAGCCAAAGTTTAGCATAGCTTATCATCCTCAGACCAATGGTCAGTCTGGGAGGACTATCCAAATATTGGAAGACATGCTGAAAGCATGTGTGTTGGACTTTGAAGGGTCCTGGAGTAAATACTTGCCTCTGATAGAATTTTCCTATAACAATAGTTACCAATCTACCATTGGGGTGGCACCTTATGATATGTTGTATGGTAGGAAATTCAGATCACCCATTCACTGGGATGAGATGGGTGAAAGAAAATATTTGGGTCTTGATGTAGTTTAGAGGACCACTGAGGCTATCGAGAAGATTAGAGCTCGGATGCTCGCATCTCAGAGTAGGCAGAAGAGCTACTCAGACCCAAGGCGGAGGAACGTATAGTTCCAGGTGGGAGACTATGTCTTCCTTAGGGTTTCACCTCTGAGAGGGTTGAAGAGGTTCAGGAAGAAGGGCAAGCAGAGCCCTAGGTTTGTGGGACCGTTTAAGATCCTGGAGAGGATTGGGCAGGTGGCCTTCAGGTTAGCCTTACCCCCTGCTTTGTCTAGTGTGCATAATGTATTCCATATTTCCATGTTGAGGAAGTATGTGTCAGATGGAACTCATGTACTGAGTTATGAGGATCTGGAACTGCAGGCAGACTAGTCCTATGAAGAACAACTAGTTAAGATTCTAGACAGGAAGGACAAGGTTCTGAGGAACGAGACTATACCTTTAATTAAGGTATTATGGAGGAACAGTAAGGTCGAGGAAGTGACCTGGAAGCTGGAGGCAGATATACAGACTCAGTATCCCGAGCTGTTCAGGTAAAATTTCGAGGATGAAATTTTTAGTAAGGAGGGGATAGTTGTAACGTCCCAAAATTACCTAATAAGGCTTAGGACCTTGACTAGGGGGCCAAGATAACAATATATGGAGTTATGTGCTTATTTATTATAATTAATCGTAATTATGTGGATTATGTGAAAATATGACTAGTTGTGCATGTTTAGGGGTATTAAATATGCATGTGGGCTCGTTTCTTATTAGAAGGACAATCTTGAAAATTTGGCACATTGCAGGCATAATTGTATATTTGTGTGATATATGTGTGAGACCACATTATTATGTGGGTTTATTTGACTTACTCAGCACGAGGCAATCCTAAGGAGCAAGTTTGCTGGAAAGTCACAACGGGACCTAATACCCAACTCGGGGTGAGTTGAGGGGTAATTTGGGTATTAGGCATTTAATTGAGTTATCGGATAATGGAAATGAATAATGTGTGATACATTTGAAGTTAGTGAAATTAGGAGGGAATATTGGGGAATTTGACCATTTTGCCCCCAGGGACGTTTTTGGTACCCTGAGCCTCGGGATTAGCTTAAGTCATTTAACCTTAGGAAACTAAAGACAAAACACAAAAACACCTAAACACTAACTGACTCCTTCTCTCTCACCTCACTCTCTTCTTCTCTAAGCTTCTTTGAGCTAACCATTGAAGAACTAAGGAGGATTTTGGCTAGAAATCAAGGAATTGAAGCCTAAAACTTGGGGAATTAGTTCTGTTGTAGCTTGTGAGATTAATCATCAGTTGAGGTAAGCTCTATACCATGTTTTTACCATTGAAATTATGTGTTTGCTTGGTTGTTTTAGAGAGTGTTTTTGAACCTTTAAGCTTGAGATTTGGCTAGGTGTTTTGATGAGTTTTAGGGCTAGAATTTTGTTGGGTTATGTTGTTGGAAAGATGTTAGAACTATTGTGGGGATTGAATTATGGTTTTGGGGAGAAATTGGGTTAGTTTGGTTTGATTTTGGCTGCTGAAAAGTGTGAGAAATCTGGGTTCGTGGGGCCAAGTCGCGACCTTGTTCTTGAGGGGCCACGACTCAGCTTGAACCCAGGCCATGGGAGGTCTCTATCTGGGAGGCCAACGCAACTTACAAGGGCAAGTCATGGCCCGCGTCCCTTGACAGAGGGGAGAAGGCTCTCTGATAGGAGGGCTTGACTTATTAGTCAAGGACGGCAAAAGTGCGTTGCACACTGGTCGAAAGGCTTAGGCCTAAACCAGCAACGTACTATTACGTTGGCTGACTCTATAGTCGTTGGAAAACCAAAGGTGTTGGGCTAGCTCTATGGTTAGTTACTCAAGGCTAAGGGCGAGGGCCCTAGGTGACTCTATGGTCACATAGCCAGGGCATAGGCCCCGGGGTTGACTCTATGGTCAACTGTTCAGGGCAGCGACCCCAACTTGGTCCAATGACCATCAGTTTGTAACTGAATGATTGTATGTGTAACGCCCTACTACCTTAGAGCCATTACTAAGTGAGTTTAAAACGTGCATTTAACTTGCTAATCAAGAATTTAGGTCAAAAGTGTAAACTGTATTAAAATCACATAATTTGAAAATGTAGTCATTCATTGAAAATTATAAAACGTTTAACATTCGAGATCCCAAAATATTGTTTATAAATAATTACAACTCAAAATATGATTAAAGTCGACTACACGAAAAAATAAGATTTAGTACAAAACATCTCCCAAAAAAATACCCCTAGCCGTGGCAGCCAGGCAGAATAGACATGTACGCATCGCCTCACATTCTCCGTACTCATGGTTGGTCGATTTTCCCCTTGCCCTTACCTGCACAATAGAGCACTCGTGAGCCAAAGCCCAGCAAGAAAACGCCACACAAATAAATAACATATGCACATCAATCATTCAGCATATAACAAATCCGCCAACAGGCTAAACACATACGGCCATGCCATCCTAGGCGCTTTACCAGCCCTTGGGTTCGCAGTCTGCACCGTGAGGATATCCCAAGTATCCTTTAGGGTCTCACCCTCGCAACTCGTACTCCACGTGCTAAACGCTGCTCCCGGCTCCTTGCCGTTCTCGTCGTTCTCAGCCTTCGCCGTTCCTGGCCCCTGCCGTTCTCGGCCTTCACCGTTCCCGGCTCTTGCCGCTCATTCACATATATGCACACATAGCATAATTAAACAAATACTTAAACATGTATTAACATAATCAATGGGGCTATGCCATGCACACAATCATATAGAGTCATGCCCTGCAACACAACTATGGGGCCTCGCCCTGCTCTACGGGGTACAACAGTTTTCTTACACGTGTCCCGAGCTTCTTGAGCACCGATATCCCGAGCACAGTCCTCTAACCCGAGCCTCATTGAAAACCTAGTCACAACACATACATAGCACTCACGTTACTAACCAATTCATAATCATATTCTGGAACCAATCCCTTGCTCTTGGGACCTCCCGTTTCCCCACACAAGGAAGTGAAAGCATCCCCCGAGCCCCCTGAGCCAAAACCCTGAAAACCCAAAATCCCATCTCCTGAAATTGGCCTAGCGCCATGGCATAGCCCTATAGGGGCCGCGACGCCCTGCTAACTTCCCTTGCCCTGATTCAACCTAGCACCACGGCACGGAAGAGCAGGGCCACGACGCTTATACGCGAACCCAGAAAACTGGGTTTTTCCCAACATTTTTCCCGAGCCAAAACTCTTCCAAAACAATACCAAGGTACACCCAAGTCCCAATTCGACCTAAAACCCCAAATAAACAGTATGGCAACTCAAAAACAACAACAACAAGCCCAAACACAACAATCAAACCCAAGAATCACCTAGTGGTTTACAACTCCACAAACTTAAACCACACTTTACAATATTTAAACCACCTTTCAGAAATGTTAAACCACACCAGTAAATAAACTTCAGAGATACACAAAATTCTTACCTCAAGAAGGGATTCGACCTTGAGCTACTTCAGAGTCCAACTCCAAGCTTAAATTCTTTGCTTCCCTAGCTGAATTCTCATAATCACTAAGCCACAAATCCAGTTTTCAGCATTCAACCCAAACTCTTGAAACATGCAAGGAGACTCAAAATCAGAGATGAAGCCTTGCCTCTAAATTAATCCTGACCTATGCTTGACTCTAGTTGCCCCAACTTCAGCCCTAAATTCCTTCTTTGATCTCAAAGAAAACTAGCTCTTCTTCTCCTTCCTTCTAACAATTGGTTCTCTCTAAACTTCCATCAGGAAACTCTTGAATAAGCCTAAGTGTAAAATAACGTGAATGACTTCTCCTCAGCCAAGGTTATCCTCTCCTAAAGCCAAATTACCATTTTTTCCTTTTCCCTTAATAAAATTCTTATACTAACCTCAAGGGGAATTCCATCATTTCACCCAAATCCCGCTAAGTCCTCGAGTATTCCTATAAATCCACATTTAATCCCGACATACCAAATTATTGATAAGATATTAACCACTACCCAATAATTCCCGAACACAAGTTATATTCCCAAAATACCCCTGGACTCCTCCCGAGCCGGGTATTTGACCCCGTTGTGACTTTCTAGCTAAACAGCTCCTAGGACCGCCTCGGATCGTGCATCACAAATATATCACCACTCACTCATGGTGTCAATCACAATATATACAAATATTACATTTATTCCCTCAGCGAGCTAAAATTACAAATACGACCCTAACAACCAAATGGGGCCCACATGCATATTTAATTCACCTGAACATGCATTTCTAATCACATATTTATCAAATTCACATATTAACAAAGTAAATCAATTACTGCCCTCCAAGCACGCTAATCAAGCCCTAAGCCTTATTAGCAAATTTGGGACGCTATAGTATGTGTAGGTTATTACTACTGGACATGCTAGATAAGTATCTGGGAATCTATTTTTGTTTTGTTTATGCACATGTATATTTTTCTTGTTGAGCCTTGGCTCACAGGTGCTTTGTGGTGCAGGTAAGGGGAAGGGAAAGCTTGACCAACCATGAGTTGGAAAGCTTCGGTGACAGCGTGTACATATGCGGCTACTCGACCACCACGGCTGGGAATATCTGATAGGAACTAGGGTTGTAGCCCTGTTTTGCCGCTTAGGCTGGCTGAATGTAACTTTTGATGTATATATACCTTTTTAAAAGTTTAGTTGTAATATTTGGGATCCCATGTCGTTATGAAACTTTTTAAATAAAAGTTAACAGTTCTTTTGACCAAAATTTTTAACCCTAACCCTTGAAATTAACCTAAGTTACACATTTCAAACCAAATGACTTGGTTAGCAAGTCTGACACAATTTTAAGTACACAATGTAACTGATAACTCTACAAAATAGAGTTATTTTACCACTTTTTATGTGCTAATTGTTGCTTAATTCTTGAGTTTTTAATTGATTTATTAAGTTTTAAAGTAATTTTGAATTTATTGGGTTTATTTTGATTTTATATATTTTTTGGTGTTTTTATAGTTATTTTGTTGTAAAATGCTGTAGTTAATTATTTGAATTATTGTTGTTTAATTTGAGGTAAAAAAATGTTATATTATTGAAATTAAATGTTAAATATAAATTAAATTTTAATTAATATTTTCATAGAACTTATGTTGTATATTTGATTATTGAAAATATTTAGTTTTAATTTAATTTATGTTTTTTTTATAGGAAATATGTTGTATTTTTGGGCTCTTGAAAAGCAAGAGAAAGAAAGGAAAATGGCATTTTGAAGAGGAAATAACAAAAAATTGGCACAAGGCCCAACCTCTTCAGCACCGCCCAGGCCCACTACGCGGCCCAACAGGCCCCTGCCCAGCTGCTGCACCCAGTCCACCCGAAGCCACCTTCCTCAACGCCTGCCAACATTCAACTGCAACTCCACGCCTACCAGCTCCAACAGCAGTTCCTCCCAGCAACCAGCTCCTTTGGGCCTGTGCCTTTCCCAGCTGCCAGGCCCAAGCATTCCAGTGGCCTGCCCAACAAAAGCTCATATGTTCCCTTGTCCCCTTTTGTCTAAAAATACCACATTTTTACCCAAACGTTTCTACACATTTTACCCAAAAATTATCATTACACCCTAAAATTTACCCTTATTTGCCTTATTATTATTAATTTAATCAATTTAATTAATTTAAATTGATTATTTTAATACACTTTTTTTTACTATAAATAAGGGATTTGGGAGTGCTCAAATTTTAAGAGAGGTTACACTATACAAGCTCTACACTTTCAAGACCTCTCTATTCTCTTCATATTTTTATTCTTTTTGGTCATTTGTTCTATGAGTTTTTAGAGAAAAATTTTGGGGGTTCATCCTCCAAATTTTCCTATTTATGTTTGTAATTTCTATTCTAGTTATGAGTTTCTAATATTTTTAAGATTATTAGGGTAATGATGAAACAATATGTAACTAGATAGTATTTATTTTGTATGTTGATTTCCCATTTGTGCAACAAAGTTTATGGATTTTTCTTTTTCAAATATCCTCTTTCATCGTAAATATCATGTATTTTTTATTATTAGCACATATTTACACTTTGTTCTTCATTAGTGCAAAAACATAATATTCTTTGTGTAAGATATGTCATTAAATTGTACACATCCAATGCTTAGAACAAAAATATTATGTTTTGCCTTATAAATAATGTTCATTGATTTATTTGTTATTTCATTAGATTGATTTACATTAAACACTTTGAAATTATAATTTTAAAAGGTGAAGATAGATCCTATATTTTTATTAAAAAATTGTGCTCAAATAGAATATCTAATTTGAATAAGTGATGGTTTGATTAAACACTACTATTACTAAAACTTGAGAATCAATGTACTTATAAATATTATTGAACTTATATTTTGTGGGTTCTAATACCTTAATAATCTTCTTTTACCATCTTGATTTCTACTATTAATTTATGTTTATATATTGTCTTTAATTTCATTACTATTGTCTCTTATTTGATTTTCTTGTTACAAAGTCTTATCAATCTTTGGAGCTAGGTTATAATTTATTAATTTTTGTTTAAAATAGTTTTCTTTTCGATTTTAGATAGCTCCTTTGGGTTCGAAATCCTTGCTTACACGATCACTATTCTATATGAACAATTTGTGCGCTTGCAATTTATAAATATTTAAAACATACCCATTTTGGGTCCATCAGTAACGGTCCTGGATTAGGAGGACGTTACATCATGCATACCACGTAGTGACGCATTTAATCAATTAATCACACATATATCCAATTATGCTCTCCTGGCACGCTAATCAAGTCACTAAACCTTATTAGCATTTTTGGGACGTTACAGATCAGCTCAGACAACTTATATGAGTTGGCTAGAAGGGAACATATAGGTCAGCTCAAAGATAAATTTCGTTTATGGCTCAAATGTCTCCAACCTTAGAATTTTCACTAATGATTTCGAGCTGTTATTTCCATAAGATCCCTTTTTTTTAAGCTCAGTTCACTCTTAATAGTTTTAAAGGCTTAGAAACCAACAGATAGACCCTCTTTTCCATGAGAGCGAATTTAATCTCGGGTGTCATGAAGCTTGCGAGTTGATGTCCTTGATAGCTTGTATACGTCATCTCGGAAGTGCCTGTGATATAGGGTGAACATGATTCTTGTACATAGGTGTGAGAACATGATTCTCTTAGGTGAGAGAAAAGGATTCTTTTAGGCATGAGAATAAGATTCTCTTAGGCATAAGAACAGGGCTCTCTTAACATTTTTGAAGAATTTTATACATATTTTTACATTCCTGTTCACCTAGTATAGGCTACAATGGGCGAACCGGTTCTCTTTCCGTGTGGAAACATAGAAACGAACAGGTTCTTTACATGCCTTTGACATGTTATTCCAGTCCTTCTTTGGTTGCTCTTCTCCCTAATAAAGACATAGAAGCAAGTAAAATTCCACACACTATCTTTTCAAGGTTTTTGAGCTCTCCTAACTTCTTATTCGCCTAGTATAGGCCATTATGGGAGAAAAGACTTCCTTTTTCGGATAGCTGGGGTTGCTTACTCCTTGTTAGCATTTTGAGTGTATGCACGAGTGTACAGCTGTTTTTTGAGGATTTATAGTTTATACTCATAGGCGAACAAATTGCATACTCATAGGTGATCAAATTGCACCTTCTGTTCTCATGTGTTGTATACAAGTGAATGAACATGGGATCTTTTCTAGGTTTTCAAGCTTCGTTGTGATATCCATCGATTCCATAAATGCAAATAGGGTTCCAAGCAATGGTTTTATCAATGTTAATAGCTTGAACAAGGCACCTCCATAAGTGGATCTTTCCTTGAACTGTAGTGATTGCTTCACCTTGTAATTCAGAATCACTAGATTTTTTAATTCCAACCTTATGCCCCAATTTGGACGCAATTAAGTGAAATTATTTTTCACATAGATCTGTGATTTTTCTTGACAAATATGGTGTTTTCTTACAACTTGCAATTGCTCCATAGATGGCCTAGATAAAAACGAACATGTGACTGATCTGGCCCTAGACAACGTTGGGAGTCTTCTGGAGATGATTTCATCAAAGTCTTTATTCATAGACTTTGTTAGATTGAACCTCTTTATCTTGAATCTGCTCTCTCAATGAAAGTACCAAACCGTTGACGATGTTTTTCGTCAACTTGAGAACATAAGAGCATGGATTAAAGAATAGAGATATGATCAAATAAATAACACCATATTTTATAGTGGTTCGGGCCCAAAAAGATGACCTATGTCCACTTAGTCACTTTTATTAATATTTAAGCTTAAAGAACCATAGTTTCCAGCGAACTTGCGTAGCTGGTTGTTCTATAGTCCTCCTTCGCTTTTACATTACATAAGGACTTGTTTATACAATAACGGAGTTTTGACATTATGAATTGCTTCCCCCATTTATATCCCATCTCCTCTTATTTATAGTGAAGAGTTTAGGGTTACAATTAGATCACAGGCCTAAGTTATTGGGCTTGGCCAGCAAATAATACATCACAACACAAAATACAGTTATATTTTAATAAATGATGACTCTGTATTCCTATGCTAATTCTCTGTTAGCGCAGATGTTGTGTGTTGAACGAACATGATCCTCCTGTTAGCGTGTAATGGTTTGCTTTCTGTGAACAACGGTTGAAGAATGCGGCTAAGCGACCCATTTCCTTCTGTTTGCGCTTGGTAGTCTACTTTGTACTTCGTGAGAACAGGAACTACTTTGTGCTTTGTGAGAACAGGAAGGCTATGTGTTCTATTCATCATCTCTTTATAATTGCTATTTTTAGAAATGTAAAAAATGCCCAAAAATGGGTACAACAGATAGGTTAGAAAAATGTATTTAGTTGGTATAAAATTTTTATTAATGTTTATGTATAATATAAATATCAGTTTGACCCCTGTGTTTTTCCCATATACGCAATTGGCTCATGTGTTTTGTTAAATGATAATTTGAACCACGTGTTTTACGAAATGAATCAAAATAGTTTTCTAGACCCGATTTCAATTAAAATATTTTCAAATATAATATTTCATTCTCAACTTCTCAACCACCTTATTCGCTTCTCTTAACTCATCGCATCGCCAATGACCCAAAAATTGGTCTTATAATTAAAAAAATATTTTGACCAAAATTGGCTTTAGGATATTATTTTGTAAAACACATGTCCGAATTGTCATTTAACAAAACACGGGGCTGATTGTGTATTCAGAAAAAATATAAAGGCCAAAATAGTTTTTTTCCTTTATTTTAATAAAAAAACCACCTTAATAAAATTTACAAATACCATCATTTTAATTATAATAAATAGTAGCTAAAATACTCAATGTTTTAAAATGTTGTACTTTTATACTCAAACTTTTTTTTTACATAAAGTTGCTAAAATATAGCATTTAAATACCCACACTTTATGTTTACGAAAAAATACTCAAAATTTTTAAAATGTAGCATTTAAATCCCAAACAGTTAAAAATAATTTTGTTTAGTCATTCTTTTTTTTATTCTATTTAAAAAAAAAAATTAGCTATTTGATTTTTTAACTTTTTGGGTATTTAAATATTACATTTCAACAACTTTGAGTATTTTTTTCATAAAAAATAGTTTGGGTATCTAAATACTGAATTTTAGCAAGTTAAGGTATTTTTTAAAAGTGCAATATTTTATTAAAAACATAGTATATTATCATTTACTCTTTTAATTAAAACATTTTTTTATAAATTAATTAAAGCATTTTTAAATTGTAAAATTTTAATCAATATTTTAAATTAAAAAAAAATAGAATCCACCTATTCCAAAAAAAGGAAAGAAAAAAATGAAAAAATTACATAAAGTGCAAGAAATGACACTATTTTTACAATTTTACTACCTCACGAAATTTTTTTGTACATTTTTACTGTTCACATTTATCTTTTATACGGTTTTATATTTTTTAATAATACATTTATACTATCTTTCCTATCACATCACTCTTTCTCTTTCTTCTTCTTTCTCTATCACTTTTTCTCTCTTCTTCTTCTTCTTCTTCTTCCTCCATCACCTCCATGCCCAAGCTCATCCTCCTCAATTCTGATCACCACATCGTCAACGTGCCAACAACGATGCTATCATTTTTTCGTTTTGTTGATTTTTTTTTATTTCCTTAGTTGTTAGTGTATTTTGTTGTTTTGCTGCTTTTTATGTTTATGTTACCTTTTCTTTTTGGTTTGTTTGTTCTATTTTTGTTATATATTAGTGCTATTTTTCATTATGTATGCAGTGTGTTTGATGTGATGCTTGAATGATTGAGATGTGTTGTTTAGTGTTAAGTTTTATAATTATTTTGGTATGTTTATCTTTTTATTTTATTAAGGTTTATTTTAGGGTTTGTGTTGGGCTCTTTCAGTGTTTAGGTTGTGCCAGGGTGTTGTTTTAGGATTTTTCTGAGCAAGAAGATAAGCAAGTATCTATTAAATTTTGTTTATGTTTCAAGTGTTATTCGGGTTTGTTGGTTTTTCATTTTTTTGATTAGTTATAAGTTTTTTCTATGTTGTTCTGTAGTGATTGCAGTGTTTTTGTACTGTTCTTTGATGAGTACTTTTGTCGAAGAAGCAAGTGGTAATGTTGACAATGATTGTGATGTTTTTATTAATTAGTTGTTTTGATGTTGCAATCAGGTTACAATGGGTATTGATGTTCCCGAGTTACATGTTGTCCAATTAGTATCTAAGATTGAAGTTACTCCTGATATTCAAAAGAGGAGTGTCAAGCCTGGAGTAGCTTTGAAATCTCCTTTCAGGAATGATTGTGGATCTTTAGATGCTGGAGTTGTTTGTAGTTTTTATGTTGTTGTAGTGTAGTTGTTGTTATATTTTTTTTTTTGTTGTGTGTGTGCTTTTTTTTATTTTGTTTATCTATGATGTGCATCATATGAATGCATTTTTTGTTTTCTAAATTCTGGATTATGTAAGAATATATATGTATATTTTAATGTTTTAACTAACTAATGCACATGTGTGTAAACAAGTTTTATTATCAATGTTAAGTTGTTTTTTAAAAAAATTGAGTTATGTTTTTTTTTATATATAAAAACAACACAAAAGCATCTTCAGAGCAATAAAATAGAATGAACTGTAAGTGATGTTTATAAGTCACGGAAATGGTGCAAGAACAAGGCATAAACTGTATGAAAAATTATTTAAAAATTTAAAATCTAACTGTAAGTCTCGAGAAGCACTTGCAAAAAGCTGTAAATGATTGTAAAATAATAATATAATATTGAAGAAATGGAAATGCATGATGCTGGAAATGCATGATGCAAATGAATAGAGAGAGAAAAAAATTCTTTTTCAAAAAACAAAAAAAGAGGGAGATGAGTGGTACAATTAAAAAGTATTATTAATATTAGTTTATTTCAATAAAAATAAAAGTTGCATATAGCTTGTCAGACATTTATGAGTATTTGATATCTTGTGGTCTTTTTTTTTTACTTTATTCTTTCTTATATTTCCTTTTTTTTCTTTTTCGATGCTTAGTACTCCTTATCTTTATTTTTCTTTTCTTGTGCCCAACACCTCTTTCTCCATCTCTTTCTTTTCATTCCTTTATTCTTCTTCTTCTTCTTCTTTTATCAGCAACACCACCATCCAAGACCACTGTTGATTTTGTGGTGTTCTTGCGACTACACTTCTTTTAGATTAGGGTATCATACTTCCAATCCTTTGTTATCAAGGCGACATCAATGTTTTATCAACTCTGAAGCAATGTGACATATATTAAAATCAATAACAAGTGAATAATTACTTTGAGGATGATTGCCTTTTCAACTTTTAATTTGAATTTGTATTAGAATCTTTTATTTCATTCCCTGAAAGGATACATAATACAAGATAGTTTAAGAATGTTAAGGGTGGAAATTATACAATTTATTTCTCAGGTCTGTGACATCAACACTATCGCAACACAAAAACAACACGACATCAGAGACCGCAACATAAAAACAACATGACATCAGAGGCCATTGTTGATTTATCGTTGCATTTTGTGGTGAGCTTACATTGACTGCACATCAACAAACAAATATAAGTGAAATAAGAGGAAACACTAAAATAATTTTGACTATATTATTGTTTACCCAAAAAAGGACTACCTGATGACGTGGAAGAATGAACCTACACATGGGATACACGTGACTGTTTAAGTGAGTATGATCTGTTCGACCATCGACCAGAAAAGAATTCTCTCAGCAAGCAGTATATTTCATGGGCAACCAGTCTGATCGCAGTATTTCATATATTTCCTTCAAATATGTAATTTTACGTTTATGTAATAATTGCAAGGGAAAATTGCGGCATAAATACCCATTTTGTTCATTTTGTTGCTAATAAGTACCCAATTTTTAAAAATTGCGGCATAAATACCCATTTTGTTCATTTTGTTGCTAATAAGTACCCAATTTTTAAAAATTGCTGCATTAATACTCAAAATTCCACTTTTTAGACTCTGCCGTTGGTACCCACTTAACAGAGTTACTATTAAGGACACGTGTACTGTCCTGATAATTCTTCTTTTTTTTCACCTAATTAATTAAGAAAATACAATAAGTACCATCAATAATGTGTCTAGCTTTATTTTTAGCCCGATAAAAAGTCCAAGAGGAAACTTTAGAGTACTTACTATCAGATGTCATCTGTCTGTAAGACTTTAGAGTACTAATTTTTATTTTAATTAGTTTTATGTATTTTCTTAATTAATTAGGTGAAAAAAAAAGAAGAATTATCAGGACAGTACACGTGTCCTTAATAGTAACTCTGTTAAGTGGGTATCAACGGCAGAGTCTAAAAAGTGGAATTTTGAGTATTAATGCAGCAATTTTTAAAAATTGGGTACTTATTAGCAACAAAATGAACAAAATGGGTATTTATGCCGCAATTTTTAAAAATTTGGTACTTATTAGCAACAAAATGAACAAAATGGGTATTTATGCCGCAATTTTTAAAAATTGGGTACTTATTAGCAACAAAATGAACAAAATTGGTATTTATGCCGCAAATTTCCCTAATTGCAATTTCCATTATTATTTAGACACGCCTGTATTAAATGTAATTAAGGCCCATTGACCCATGTAAAAACTCTTGAGCCTATAAATAAGAATCAAGAGGCTCAAGAGGGAGGACGTTTTGAACTTCGAAATTCTAAGAGAGAAATATAGTGTTTTTATCCACCATACTTGTATTCATCCCGAGGCTTGTGAAACTCGTGAACCCTAGTTCATTGATCACAGTTCTTGGGATTCTACATTAATAAGAACACAAGGTGGATGTAGGTTATTACCATCTGCTGGGGCCGAACCACTATAAATCTTTTGTGTCTTTTATCTTTTTGTCTTGATTTCATCTCATTTCTATCGTTTTACTTGACTACGTGTCATTGACCACATCGAGGGTCAACATTTTGGTGCTTTCATTGAGAGTTGAACTCAAGACCTCTAAGAAGATTGAATGGCGAAAACAATTAGAAAGACTGGACAAACTTCTGGTGCTGCACCAACCCAGCCTCCTCCGCAAAATGTGGCTAAAGATGAGCCACAAGTGGATTTGGAGAGGATGAAATGGATTCTAAGACCTTGAAGTCGACTTTAATTGTGTTGCAGGAGGAGTAAGCCAATCTGAGGGCTAATTAAGAAAATGTGGCTGAAGTGATGGAGTTGCTACAGAGAGAGATTGATAGGCAACACCAAGAATTGAATGAGCGACAGGTTGACATGAACCGCCAATAGAGGGACGCCACTGCCGCTTTGGAGGCAGCCATTCAGTTTGCCCGAGGACAGCCTGCACCAGCTTCTTGAACAGATCAGCCACCTAATACGCCACCGCAGCAAGGTCCACATTCAGATCATCCTTAACATCACCACACTCCGCCTCAACCAGCAAACCCTCAGAGGCCGGAGCAACCCCCTGTTGCTCAACAGGATAGGCCGTTTTAGGATCCTGAGTAGCAACCACCTTCTCGCGTTGGCTGAGATAATCACCAGCAGCAAAGGCAGAATAGGGCCGGGCAACCTCCCCGAAGTCCTAGGCACCAAACTGCTAAGGAGCCAAACCCACCGAGCAAGGGACAGCGTCCTTTTGCGAGCAGAAGGCATGTTGAATCAGGCTCTACAGTCAGGGATCCCCCACGACATAATAATGCTCGGGGACCTACCGACCAACACATGCCTCCACCTATCGGACGGGACATCCCAACAAGAAGAGGGGGAAATAGTGCAATCAGTAAGTCGCACCATAGTCGGTCACATTTAGGGATGGCCATGACTATAATGAGGCGGATTCCGGTAGAGGAAACGTTGGTCGGCGGCAAGAAGAGAGGGGTGGAGAATAGAACCCTCCACCAAGAGATAACCGGCCGACAAGCCAGAATGTTGGGGGGCAGCCTAGACAACCTAACATCTTTGATCGACTAGGCGCGAGCAAACAAAGGCGAAGGGATGAGGATTTGAGGGATGTTCTGAACGATAGACGAGAAAGACACGACAAGTATGCCCCTCCAGCATTGGTCGCCCCAATAATACCAGACGTTATACAAGCCTAGCTCGATGCATTGAATCAGGTCGTCCAGCAGCTAGTAGGGAGTCGGAAATCTCACATTGAATACGACCGAAGAAGGGGCACTCCGTTTGTACAAAGAATAGCAATGGCCTAGACCCCAAGCAAATTTAAGATGTCGGTCTTGCCTAACTTCACTGGATTAGAAGACCCAGTATCTCACGTAAATAAATTCGAGATACAAATGGATATCCAGAAGGTGTCAGATGACGCTCAATGCATAATCTTTCCAGCCACCTTGTCCGATACTGCTCAGGAGTGGCTTTTCAAATTCCCTCTTGCCAGCATAGTGCCTTGGGAAATGTTTGTGAAGGAGTTCTACAGACAGTTTTACGCTGGTCATGTACATCCTACCGAGGCTAACCAACTAGTCGAGATACGCCAGAAAGAGGGAGAAACCTTGAAGGGGTATGTCCAGCGTTTTATGTGGGCCACTGCTGTAATGCCCCGAAATCCCTAATGCGGTTTAATAGCTGGATTAGTATGTCGGGAGGGCCATAACTGTTTAATTATGCCATTAAATGAATATATGCTTGTTTATGCGAATTATATTATAATATGATGTTATATGCATGCATGTGGGTCCACATTTGATTATTAGGGTGTTTTGGTAATTTGGCCTGTTAAGGGCATATTTGTATATTTGGGTGCATATTGTGATTTGTGAATGAGATCCCATTATTATGGAGATATATTCGAGCTATTCGGCATGAGACGGTCTTATATTATAAATTAGCGGTTTTGTCATAACGAGGTCTTTTATTGGGATTGTTGACTGCGTTTTTAGCCAACGACGTGAGAACGTCAAATACGACGAACCTTCAAGAGAATATAAACGACAACAGACGGTATAAACAAGAAAAGTAAAGAACACATGAGATTTTTATAGTGGTTCAGCCCCGATTGTCGGTAATAGCCTAATCCACTTAGAGTTGTGATTTATAAATCTATACTCAAGATGAGATGGACTGAGCCAACTGAGTTTCTTCAGTACAGATTGTGAAAATACAAGAATTCTCTCTAATTTCAGCACTTTCTCTCTCTAGAATAGACAGACCCAATTTTATCTCTCTAGAAAGAAGAAGCAGAAGGAGTCCCTTCTCATCCCATCAGCTCTCTATTTATAGAGATGGGATCCTCAACTGATATCCCCTTATAATAGGGATATTTTATTATATTTATTACATTTATATTACAAATAAACATTCAAAATTCAAAATGTAACAAATTCCCCATTTGTGGGAAGAATGAGAGATTCCCGCGCATGTTGTTGAAGTTGTGTCTGACTTAGTCTCCTCTAGCTAGTTGGTCCACCTCCTACTCACTACCCATGCAAGTGTTGGTTAAACATGCATGGTGGTAGGATATGCATGGTGGTAGGACATGCTTTGGGTGGGTTGAACGTGCATGGTTCTCCTCGAACATGTACTCTCCTCTAGCATGCCATGTTCCTCCTTGAACCAATCTCCTTGGCTTCTCCTCGGACCAAGGTGGTCCGAGGCAACTTCCTTGGCACCTCACCTTGAACGACATTGAGGCAACCTCACCTTGAACGACATTGAGGCAACCTCACCTTGGACAACATTGAGGCAACCTCACCTTGGACAACATTGAGGCAACCTCACCTTGGACAACATTGAGGCAACCTCCTTTAGCATCTCCCAAACATGTCCGATCGAACATTGTATAGACTTTCCTTATGAAAGTCTAAGTCTCCATTCTCTTGCATGAGACTCCTCCTCCTTAGCTATTTACCTTGGGCACGTTCGAGCCAACACTTAGAAAACCTTGGGAGGCTTACCTCCTACACACCCTTGGGGTCTCCTAGGACCACACCCTCCTTGGGGTCTCCTAGGACCACCATCTTAGCCCTCCTAGGAGGCACTCTCCTAGATGCATTCTCCTTAGCCTCCTAGGATGCATTCTCCAATTTTTGGGTATAACAGGGATATTGAGTCATGAGAATGTTATTTGATGTTAAATTGGGAGTTATTGAGCTCAGGAGGAAATTTTGGGAGTTTTGACTATAATGTCCCCGGGGGTGTTTTTGGGACCCCGAGCACTAGGTTTTATTTGAGGTTACTTAAGCTTGAAGTAGCTTGTCAGATAGAACCATACGTTAGAAAACCTCTCTTTCTCTTCCCGATAGTTCATTTTACCGTTTGAAGCATTTTCGAAGAAATCTCGAGTTCTAAGAGTCGGATTCAAGCAAGGATCAAGGCATAGCGATCCTAGGGAAGATTATAAGCTTATTAGCCGAAGGATTTAGTTGGAAACAACTCAATTGGAGGTGACTGCTAAAGGGCTAAAGGTCAGATCGTTCTCAAGGGTCATTCTTTTATTCATTCTCGCTCGAATCAGAGATAAGAAAACTGCACCCTGTATATATATGACATGCATGGTTATTCTTGATGCATGTTGGATTGTTAAATGTGACATGCATGGTTATTGTTGAGGCATGTCAAATGATTAAATGTGATGCACGAGAAACATGTGTTTATGGCATGCTATGAATATTGATTATGAGATTGACCAGAGCTTGAGTCTCTGTAATTGTGCATGATTATAATTATGCTTTTGATTACTGAGTGAGCATGCCAAATGACTTATATCTAAATATTTGACATATGATATATGTCTGTTTGTATTACCTAAATGAGGAAGCACTAACTTATTAGTCAGGGATTGGCCATGATGTCAATATCAACTGTGAAGCTGTGACTCATTAGTCAAGTTCGGCAGTGGTATTGGGCACTGGTCACATGGGATTGACTTATAAGTCAAGTACGGCCTTAGCTTATTTAACGCAAGCCGATAAAAGATTAGTTCTAATCAACATCTGCATTGAATGACTCGAATGAGCATTAATGCCGGACCGACCTTAAGGTCGATGAAAATTAAAAGCGCTTGTCTAGTCTATGGGCTAGTTAATTAGAGTCAGAGCCAAAATGGCTAAGGTGACCTACATGTCACATGGCTAGGAGGGTATGGGACCTCCAGAGCGTGACTCATTAGTCACCTATACAGGGTATGACTCATTATTCATCCACATCGAGGTTGACTTATTAGTCATCTATACCAAGTGTGACTTATTAGTCACCAATACAGAGTGTGACTCATTAGTCACCTATACAGGGTATGACTCATTAGTCATCCATATAGAGATATACTTATTAGTCATCTATACAGAGTGTGGCTTATAGGTCACCTATACAGAGTGTGACTCATTAGTCACCTAGACAGAGATGAACTCATTAGTCATCTACACAGGGTATGACTTATTAGTCATCTATATAGAGTGTGACTCATTAGTCACCTATGCAGGGTGTGACTCATTAGTCACCCACTCTGAGATCGACTTATTAGTCATCTATCCAAGAAGCAGGTCCTCAGAGAATGACTCATTAGTCTTCTATTCAGATGCAGGACCCCGTAATCATTTATTTGAATGTATTTGCATGCATGATGGAAGCTATTATTGCTAGGCATGCACATTATGATTCGATGACATGTTATTACTGTTCATGAGCATGTTGAGTTTTCTTGCTGGGCTTCGGCTCATGAGTGCTATGTGGTGCAAGTAAAGGCAAAAGAAAGCTGGACCATCCTTGAGTTGGAGAGCTTAGGTTACGACGTGTACACATGCGGCTGCTCGACCGCCACGACCGATGGTTGAAAGAGGAACTAGGGTTAAACCCTATCTTGCCGCTTAGATCGACCTGTTGTAAATATTTTCTTGTAATAGACCTTTAAATTATATTTTTGGGACCCCAATGTATACAATAAACGTTCTAATGAAACGTTATATCTTAACCAAAATTTGTAATCCCTAAACCGCTAATCATACTTAGTTACACGATTTTGGCCAAATGACTCGATTAGCGAGTTTAGCACTGTTTACAAGGCACACCGTAAGGGTCCCTGGAGCTTAGAGCGTTACAGCTACTGGGGCTAAGATAGTTGGTGATGAAGGAAAAATGATGGCACTTACTGCTGGAGTACGATGCCATTCATCCCTCTGGAACAGCTTGCGAAAGAATGGAGTAAAAAGCACCCAAGAATTTATGGACCGAGGGGACAGATACATCAAGCTAGAAGAGGCCATTGCTAACGAAGGGAAGGCGCCCGCAGATGACCAGGGTCCGAAAAAAGATCCCACCAAAGCCGCCAATGGATCTGGGAAGCCCAATGGCAACGGTAAAAATAATGGGAAAAACTGAGGAGAAAGGGCGAACCATGAGCCATCAACGTCTGAGAACAAGCACCCTAAAAGTAACAGATACAAGTCGAGGTTCACCAATTACATGGCCCTAGTCAATAGCTGAGCAGAAGTGTACTAGGGCACTAACACCACTGCTCCCTTCAGGCGACCAGCCCCAATAAGGAAAGATATCTCTAAGAGAGATACAACCAAATTTTGTCGTTTCCATAATGACTATGGTCATGACACCAACGAGTGCAACCAGCTTAAAGATGAGATTAAGTTTCTTATCAGACAAGGACACCTGAGAAGATATGTACGGGCCCCTTGAGGTTCTCAGCGAGAGGCTCAAGGAGGCAACGAGTAGGCACCTGTACGCCAATGCTCGCCCCCTTTACAGCCAACTCCAGCTGCTAGTACATTGCTGATCACCATCTGCGACAACCCACACCTGGCGGGTGATAGTGGGAAGGCAAGAGAAAGGTACGCCCGAACCTTACGTCATGACCAGGACATTGAAATGTGGAACGTAGAGTAGCGAACTCCCAAAAAAGCTCGAACAGAGGAAGAACCGATAACTTTCTCTGAGCTTGATGCTCAGCATGTCCGATTTCCCCATTCAGATCCTCTGGTCATAGATGTCCAGATCGCTAATGTAACACCCTAAGTTGCTAATAAGGTTTAGGACCTTGATTAGCGTGCCTGGAGGGTAATAAGTGAATTAGTGTGATAATATGTGAATCTAAATGAATATGTGATTAGAATGCATGTTTAGGTAATATAAATATGCATGTGGGCCCCGTTTGCATGGTAGGGGTAAATTGGTAATTTTAGCCCGTTGAGGGCATAAATGTGATAGTTATGTTGTGTGATTTGTACCACGTGAGTGTGGTGATATCAAGGTGATGCATGAACCGAGACGGTCCTAGCGAGCTAGATAACTTAAAAGTCACAACGAGATTTTATACCCGGCTCGGGAAGAGCCTAGGGGTATTTTGGGGATTTTGTAATTTAGTTCTTGTGAGATAATGGTAACTGGTAATTTGGTAACTTGTGTAACTGTTAGTAACCATAGAGAGTAACACGTTTAGATGGAGAAATGGTAGAATTGTAATGGATAGGAAATGACAAAAGAGCCTTTGAGGTTTAGCTAGGAAAGGGATATTAGAGGAAGGGTAGAATGGTCAATTGGTTGAGGATAGATAAGCATCAGCTGAAGGAAGAAGGTGGTCACGTATAATACTTAGTTGGAAATTGGTTTATGCTGAAACTTGAGGAAAGTCTAGAAGAAAAGAGAAGAAGAGGAAAGCTGAAGTTGGGAGACCTAAGAGGAGAGTTTTTGATGGTTCAAGGCAACTGAGTTGGGCATAAGCCAAGATTACTCAGAGGTAAGGATTTGTCTATGTTTTGTTTAAGTTTCAAGTTTGGTTTTTTTAGAGAATAAGCATGAATTGAAAGAAGATAGTGGCTGGTTTTGCATGGAATTCAGAGTTGGGATAATCAAAAGGAAGGTGACTTGAAGCTAGAGTTAAGGAGAATTCAAGCTGGGTTCTTGACTGAGGTAAGAGTTTATCATGTTTAATTTTCGTAATTGGTGTGGTTTAAGACTTCAGAGGCATGATTTATAGTTTTGGAAGCCATGGTTTAAGGTTTAGGAATTTGAAACTCAAGACAGGATCTTGGGTGTGCTTGTGTGATTGGGGTTGTTTATGATGTTTATAGGTTGTTAAAGGGTTCATTTGGGGTTTTGAATTGATTTTGGGGCTTAGGTACCTGTTTGGGATGATTTGGAATGGTTTTGGCTCGGGAAAAACGCAAGGAAAAACCCAGATTTCTGGGCTCGCGAAGGAGAGTCGCGGCCCTGTTCTTGGGCGCCGCGGCGCAAGGCTGATTCTGGGCAGGGGAAGCTCTCTGACTTGCTGGGCGCCGCGGCCCTCTAGGGCAGCACCGCGGCGCTAGGCTATTTTCAGCCGTGTCGCTAGGCCATTTTCAGAACACAAGATTTTACAATTTTGAGCCTTTGCTCCGGGGGTTCGGGGGATGTCTTCGATGTATTGTTTTAGGGATTTGGGAGTTCCGAGAGTGTGGGATTGGCCCCAGAAAGTGGTTTTGGATTGGCTAGCATTAAAGAGTATTTTATATGTGTTGTGACTAGGATTTTGGAGAGGCTCGTGCTAGAGGACCGTGCTTGTGACCGTGGTGCATCGGAAAGCTTGGGATACAGGTAAGAAAACTGTAGCACCCGTAGAGCAGGGCTCGGGCCCTTAGTTTTGTTGCAGGGCGCGGCCCTAGATTGTATTATTGCTAGGATGTAGCATTACATGAATGATTATATATTTGATTGTTATTTGAGAATGCTAAATGTGGAAATAGTTGAATGAACGACGAAGGGCCGGGAACGGCGAAAGGCCGAGAACGGCGAAGGCCGAGAATGGCAGTGGGGCCGGGAATACCACCTAGCACATGGAGTGCTCATGGCTAGGGTGAGACCCCAATGGATACATGGGTTATCCTTAGGGTGTAGTCCGAGATCCCAGGCTTTGGTAACGCTCCTGGGACGGCATGGCCGTATGTGTGTTAAATTATATGGACTGTCTGACCAGATTTGAGATATCTGCTGTAATGACTGTATGTTATGCATATGTTATGTACTGTTTGAGTTTTTTTGCTGGGCTTCGGCTCACGGGTGCTCTGTGTTGCAGGTAAGGGCAAAGAGAAAGTCAACCAGCCATGAGTACGGAGAGCGTGGGGGCGGCACATACATGTTCGGTCTGCCCGACTGTCTTGGTTGGGGATATTTTTGAGAAATGGCTGTATAAACCCTAATTTTGATGGTTAATTACTTATAGTCTTGTTTTGAGTTGTAAATATTTTATAAACTGAGTTATGGGATCCCGAATGTTAAACTCTTAAACTTTTAATGAAATAGAGTAACTTTTAAAGATTACAGCCTAGACTTTCACTTAATCACACTTTTGCTTTAAAAACCTCGTTTAGCGAGTTGATTGCACATTTTAACTTCACTTAGTAACAACTCTAAGGTAGTAGGGCGTTACAGCTAATATGATGGTTAAACGAGTATTGGTGGATACAGGGAGCTCAGTGAACGTTTTGTACAAATCTTCCTTGGAAAGAATGAAGTTATCAGTGCAAGATTTGGAGCCATACAACCAAACCATTTATGGTTTTTCTAGCAAAGGGCTCGCGCCAATAGGGTCGATCAGGCTTCTAGTCACAGCAGGAACTGCACCAGCGAACAGGACATTACTCACTACTTTTATAGTAGTTGATTGTCCTTTTGCGTATAATGTTATGATTGGAAGGCCTATTTTAGTCAACCTGCGTGCCGTGACCTTGGTCTGGCACCTAGTCATGAAGTTTCCAATTGACGCAGGGGTAGGATGCGTGTTGGGAAACCAACGAGAAACGCGAGAATGTTATAATTCCTCGATCACCAAAGCAAAAAGGGGCGGATCAGGGGAAAGAGCCAAGAAAAGGTTGATGTTGGTAAGTGAAGCACAAGCCCAATCAGGTGAATAGGTCACCAAATAGGGTGTTTCCCAAAGTGAGGATAGGGATTTAGATCCCCGCTTTGGGGATTTTGAAGAAGATGTAGGACGAGTAGAGGACCTCGAGGAGGTCCAACATGATGAGGCAGAGCCGACCAGGGTTGTGAAAGTCGGTAAAAACTTAAAGACAGCAACAAAGCAAAAACTGGTGGAATTTTTTAAGGAGAACCAGGAGGTGTTTGCCTGGTCGCATAAAGATATGGTTGGGATTGACCTAGCAGTTATCAGCCATGTCTTGAATATAGACAAAAAATTTCCACCAGTGCAACAAAAGAGGAGGTTACTCGACAAAGATAGATCAAAGGCGTTAAAAGAGGAAGTCGAGAAGCTAAAGGAGAACGAATTCATCAGGGTAGCATTTTATCCATCTTGGGTCTCTAATCCTGTACTGGTTCCCAAGCCGAATGGCAAGTGGAGGACGTGCATGAATTTCACAGACCTCAATAAAGTATGCCTGAAGGATTGTTTCCCACTCCCAAGGATCGACCACCTGGTCGATGCCACATCAGGACTTGAGATCTTATCATTCATGGATGCATACTCGAGGTACAACCAAATTAGTATGCATCCACATGATGAGGATCACACTAGCTTTCGAACTGATACAAGACTTTACTGTTACAAAGTAATGCCTTTCGGTTTGAAAAACGCTGGTGCAACTTACCAGCGATTGGTCAACCACATGTTCAAAGAGCTGATCGGTTTTAACATGGAGGTATATTTTGATGACATGCTGGTCAAGTCAAAGAAGGTAGGAGAGCACATCGGGGACCTGCAAGAATGCTTCAACGTCTTGAACAAATATCATATGAAGTTGAATCCTCTCAAGTGTTCATTCGATGTTGGATCAAGAAATTTTTTGGGATTCATAGTAAACTCGCGAGGTATCTAAGCCAATCTTGAAAAGATCAAGGCCTTAATCGAAATGAAGTCGCCTGCCAAAATTAAAGAGGTTCAAAGCCTAACCGGGAGGATTGCTGCTTTGAGTAGATTCATTTCTACATCAACGGACAAGTGTATTCCATTTTTTAATCTACTCAGGGGTAAAAAGAAGTTCGAGTGAACGGAAGAGTGCGAGTAGGCTTTTTAGGCATTAAACTCTCATATGTCGCAACCACCGATCTTATCCAAGCCGGTCGAAAAAAAAACTTTGTTCATCTACTTGGCAGTCACCGAGTATGCTGCTAGCGTTGTCCTGATCAGAGAGGAGGAACATGTTCAAAAAGCTGTGTATTATATAAGCAAGAGGATAATAGGGGCAGAGTTGCAGTATCCACCCATTGAGAAATTAGCTTATTGCTTGATTTTGGCCTCCAGAAAGTTGCGACCATACTTCCAAGCTCACCCCATCGTGGTACTCACTGACCAGCCACTACAGCAAGGTCTGCAAAAACCAGAAGCCACCGGTCGATTATTGAAATGGGCAGTCAAACATAGGCAGTTTGATATTTCCTATTCACCATGAGCAGCTGTGAAAGGACAAGCTTTAGGTGAATTTATCGCAAAATTCACTGGAATCCAGGATACCGAGTTGATAGTTGATCCTGAACTCCAAAGTCAAACTCTTGCCTGAAAGTTGTTCATAGATGGCTCTTCCAACGAGCACAATGCTGGAGTAGGTTTGATCTTAGTCACGCCCAAAGGACATCGATTCCATTGGGCAATCAGATTTGACTTCACAGCGTCCAATAACGAAGCCGAATACGAAGCTCTGCTCGCAGGATTAAGGTTAGCCAAGGACATGGATATAAAGTCGCTTGAGATCTACAGTGACTCCCAGCTAGTGGTTAATCAAATTATTGGAGAATATCAAGCCCGAGGTCTTAAGATGGTTGCTTATTTGAGCAAAGCAAAGGACTTATTGGCATAGTTTGAAAAGTATACTCTCTAGCAAGTACCTCAAAATCAGAATTCAAATGTTGATGCTTTGGCCAAGTTAGCAAGCGCGAAAGATGTTGACACCTTAAACATAGTACCAGTTGAGCATTTGTCCGCACCAAGCATTCAAGCAGAAGAGTCTTCCCTAGTAATCCAAGCGACAAATACACGGATGATGCCCTTCATTAAATACCTAGGACAAGGAGTGCTGTCGGCGGACAGAAACAAAGCAAGAACCCTGCAGAGGAAGTCAGCTCGATTCATTCTGGTCGATGGAGTTTTATATAGGAGAGGGTACTCAATGCCACTTTTAAGGTGTGTTTCAAAGGAAAAGACCAAGGAATTAATGCGAAAAGTCCATGAAGGTTTCTGCAGAGATCATGCTGGGGGGCAGAGTTTATCAAAAAAGATCCTAAGGCAAGGATACTTCTGGCCTACAATGAATGAGGACTCTGTGGATTTTGTTCAGAAATGTGACAAGTGCCAAAGGTTCTCCAAGATACCACGAGCAACCCCTAATGAGCTCAAATAGATGCAAAGCCCATGCCCATTCGCAGTATGGGGGATAGATTTGATCGGGTCTTTACCCACAGGAAAAGGCAAGGTCAAGTAAAGTAGCTGCTGTTAACTACATTACAAAGTGGGTCAAGGCTGAGCCACTTGCAACAATAACGACCAAGAAGGTGCTAGATTTTGTGGTCAAGAACATCGTGTGTCAGTATGGGTTGCCAAGAAAGATTGTTTCAGATTATGGCACACAATTTGACAGTGATCTATTTACAGATTTTTGCGAGAGGCAAGAGATTATCAAGAGTTTTTCATCGGTAGCTCATCCGCAAGCAAACAGACAGGTTGAAGCTGTCAACAAAACCCTGAAAGACACCCTGAAGAAAAGGCTTGAAGAAGTAAAGATGGCATGGCCAGAACAGCTACCAGAAGTCCTTTGGTCGTATAGAACGTCCCATCGAACAACAATGGGCCATACTCCATTTTCTTTGGCCTATGGATATGAAGTCATGTTGCCTGTTGAATTAGACCCACCATCACATAGAAGGTTGGCATACGATTAGAGTACTAATAGTCAGTTATGATGGGATCTTTGGACTTGGTCGATGAAAGGTGCGAGCAAGCTCAACTCCGAGTAGTAGCTTACCAGCAAAAGTTTGCTCGGTATTTCAACTCTAAAGTGCGTGAAAGAAAATTTAACATGAGAGATTTGATACTTAGAAGATTTTTTCTTAACACCCGCGATCAAGCTGCGGGAGTGCTGGGACCTAACTGGGAGGGTCCATATCAAATTGAAGAAGTCCTCCAGCCAGGCACTTATAAACTTGCTTGCTTGAATGGAGATCTCATTCCTCGCTATTGGAATGGAGAACACCTGCGCAAGTATTATCAATAAAACAGTTCTTTTTAAAGAATTGGCTTGTATTAATTTCACTTTTTACAAGTTTATGAACAAGGGTTAGTCAGTCATATGACTAGTCACTTATAAGTGTAAGATCAATTTTTGATCACTCATATATACATGATTGTCCATTTATTACGAGAAATAAAAGGAACTGTGCGCAGCCGGTTATTCTTGCCGATTATTGTATTTATTACAAGTATTTGCTCATTACGTGTGTTGTTTTGATATATTATCATTTTTATAAGTATTTATTACGAGCAGTAATGTTCGAGCAGGTCTTAGTCATGGAAAGTGACCGAGGACCTTAAGCTCCTCAATCACTTGGGGGGCATATAAGGTACTAAGCAAGAAAAGCATATCAACAGGCATATGTAAACACACGAGCAAAATAAGGGAAAGCATACTACGGTACTTAGAGTATTTTTTTCAAAATTTTATATAAATTTTGTCATATCAAAACAAAGTACTATGCTAAGTTCGGTCATGCGAACAGATGTTATAATAAATTGCAAATATTATAATGTCAAAATAGAAATGTGTTACACCGCGAGCATTTGCTACTCGGATGTAACTATTAATTAAAAGGAAACTGCCTTATGCAGCAAAAAAAATTGTCTTAACATCACAAACCGTGGTTCGTATGTCCTAATTACAAAATATAAATAAATAAATAAATAAAATTATTGAGCGGCAGGAGTAGCTGGAGGATCTTGCTGGGGCTGCTGGTCGACTGCGGTCCCAGCATCCTCTTCAATGCCTTCAATGCCTGTTGCCAAAGAGATCTCAGGGGATCCCTGAGTTTCTCCTCTTCCTCCAGGTGAGCAATGCACTTTGCCAGCTCAGCCTGCTTCATATGCTCTGGTAAATAATAAAAGTTTGCCTCGGGGTTGCTTTTCCAGAACATATAGAAGCAGTTGAACGTCGCTCCCTTGAACCTCTCCAGGTCGCGAGCGTTGGTTTCTTCGAGTAATTTGCCGCACTCCTCCTGCTCAATAGTTTCTTTTCTACTAATCGCCAAGTCGTCTTGGAGTTTGGAGGCCTCTTCAAAATTAATTACTGAAGCCTCCTTATACCTCTCTTTGGCCTCAGTGACTTTGACTAAGGCCTCCTTGTGTTGCTTCAGCTCCTCGCCTAGTTTGGCATTTTTCTCCTCAGCCGCTCTCAGCTGCTCGACATGGTTGGCCTCGACCGCCTTGATATGCTCAGCGTGTCTGGCCTCAACCGCCTTGAGCTGCTCAGCGAGTCTTTCCTCGACTGTCTTGATCTCTTCAGCATGCTTGACAACCATCTCTTCCGAGCGACGCCAGCCGGTACTCATGGTTAGAACTCCCTGCGATCAGAGAAAAAGTAACGCTGTTAGTATGAATAAAATGGCAAGATAGACAACTAAATCACATGAAAAATGGTGACTTACACTGAGTACTTCATTCAGCGTGTGGCTAAAAATTTTGTTGACCTTCATGGTAGAGACGTTGTTGAAGGCTTCCTAGCTACGCCGATGTCTCAATAGTTTCTTCAGTTTGTCGTTAGCTGAGTTGTATGCTATGTTCAGAATAGCCTCGGCCTAAGTCTTTCCTGGCTGAGCAGGAGGACTCGGGTTGCGAGGAGCTGGAGGAGTCGGGTCTACGGGAGCCAAAGGAGTCATGTCCTTGGAAGGTTGTGGTGCAGGAGGATCCTCGATCCAAGCCCTTTTCTTGGAGGGGTCGCTACTGCTTTCCCCAGGGTGTCGCCTGCTTCCTTTCCTCCTGCTCGCGGGAGCTGTGGCATTGGGGTTGTTGTACAAGTCAAATGCTTCTCCGGAAGGCATGACTGCATGATGGAAATAAGTGATCAGACAATATAAATTAAGTTACTTAAAAAAAAAATCAAGGGAATAAGAGCAAGAAAACTTCTAAGTAGTATACCCGAGCTATTATTACTAGTAGATACATTATTTATGGTACTACTGCTACACTCACTCTCTGCCTCGAAGAAGTTTGAATTTAAACTATTGATCGCAAATTTAAAGTTGTCGTCCCCGTCAAATAAATGACAGGGAATGGGCAAGTTGTTTAAAAGAGAAAAGTCAATACCATTCTCGTCAGAAGACTCGAGTATGGGCTCGGGGTATTCAGGAAGTTTCTACTTTCCCTTCCCATGTTGGGTAGGGGCAGCAACAGCTCGTGGGATGCTGGAGGGTTCTGTGATGGTCACTCCTATTGCCCGCCGTCTCGGGGGCTGTGACACATCCTGTTGCTTCTTGGGGATCTCTCCTCCAGTAGCACTCCCGACTGTGGAATCCCTCATTTCATGGTGAGGTGTCAGAAGGCCGACCAGCCTTAAGTTGCTTTTAGTGACCAGCTCTTTGACGCTCTTCTCGATGTTCGTCATGCTGGCCAAGGCTGCTGCCCTTATCTCCATCTTTGGAGTAGGGTCTGGTCGGTACCATGGACCTATACAACACCAAAGTTCTAAGGACGATATAGAAAAGCTAAAAGAAATTAAACGACCAGTAATTAAGAGATTTACCTCCTTGTGTGAAGGCCAGGTTATTGGCGACCAGGTCCGTTGTAAGGAAATATTCCTTGAAGTACTTCCCTACATTGGATTCGTAAGTGATGTCGCTCAGAAAGGTACGAGCAGACTCTTGATGGTAGAAGTGGAAGAACCCCGTGTTGTTGTGGTTAGGGTTGGACTTGAGATCGAATAGGTAGTTGATTTCGTGTGGGGTAGGTACAGGGCACTTCCTATGGTTATAAAGGATATAGAGTGCAGATAGTACTCTATATCCGTTGGGAGTGATTTGAAAGGGGGCGACCTCAAAATAATTGGGCACCCCTTGAAAAAATTCAGGCAGGGGAAAGATTGCCTCTGCCTCGATGTGGTACCTCGACTAGGCGCTGAAGGCGCCCCAAGGCACGTTTGCCCTCTGTTCGAGTGAAGGTTTAATTAGGGTTATCCCAGGAAGACCGTATTTCTTGAGATAGTTATTCACCATCCTGGCTAATATGATGCTAGGAGGCGCAACGTACCATTCAACATCTGACCTAAGGATGTCGCGAGGACGGGCTTTAGGTTGGATTTCTGGTGGTGCAATATTTACAGGCTGAGGGTTTGTAGAAGAGTCCTCGATACGAGGGGCAGGCTAGTTAGAAGAAGTGTTGGCTATTTTCTTCTTTCTGCGAGCAGTATATTTCACGCGACCCATGTTTGGTTGACTGGTCGAAGGTCTGGTCACTGGGTTTTGCTGAGAAAATGGAACTTCTGGAAACAGCAGTAACAGTTGTTCTTGATCCTCGACCAGTAGCGCGAGCAGATCGTCATCGATTGGCCTCTCACCTCCCCAAGGATCGTGCATGAATATTTGGGAACAGAAAAGATGAGATGAGAATCTACGACAAACAAATAGAAGAAGTGGAAACGTTGGGATAACATTGCTCGTGTATAAAAGTTAAGCTTTTATACGACCAGCAGCAGTCTAACGTAAACACTAAAAACATGCGAACAGTTTGGAAAAACAGATTAAAAAGTGGAAGTGAAAAGTTTTCTTAGGGAAACTTTTTGACTCAAAAAACAGGCGGGAAAAACCCAAATTTTTCTAAAAGCATAAAAATCGAATTTTTACTTCGATTTTGGACCCTAAATCAGTATTCCTACTTCCCACGCCAATTTCTAAGTTTCACTTAGTGTTTTTGCTAATTAAAACTCATATCCTATCATGTTACTACCTACGCTATTACCCCGAAAGTATTTTTTCTCAGGAACATTCAAAACCTAAAACCCGAATACCAGAAAACTCTAGAAATAAGCGTGGCATGGTATATCAGAGACAAAGAGATCAAGAAACTTACTTGAATGGCAGATTGCAGCGAAGTCACAAACATTGATGTTTTAGGTTGGACGAACACGCCTCGGATCACCAAATTTTTCTGGGATTTTCTTGTTTTTTTCTTCTGAGTTCTTGAGAAAGGAAAGATTGGTAAAATGTAAAAAATGAGAAGAGTGGGTTATTTATATTGATCATGGCACAGTTAAAAATGTAATGATGGGGTGAGTTTTCGATATGTGGGGAATCGTGTTAGCCGTCAAAACGCTTTTGGGAAACTACAACGGCTATAATTAGCTACTTTTTCAAAAAGGCGCTGATAGATGTGACAGGTCAGACGGAAAGTTGGTCGATTAAGTTTATTATATGCCGGTCGCAGTAAAATAAACTTGGGGGCAAATGTTTATAAAAAAAAGGCCTACCTGATGTCGTGGCAGAATTAACCTACACGTGGGATACACGTGACCATTTAAGTGAGTATGATCTGTTCGACCATTGACCAGAAAAGAATTCTCTCAGCAAGTAGTATATTTCATAGGCGACCAGCTGATCGCAGTATTTCATATATTTCCTTCAGATATGTAATTTTTCGTTTATGTAATAATTGCAATTTCCATTATTATTTAGACACGCTTGTATTAAATGTAATTAAGGCCCATTGGCCCATGTAAAAACTCTTGAACCTATAAATAAGAATCAAGAGGCTCAAGAGGGGGGACTTTTTGAACTTTAGAATTCTAAGAGAGAAATATAGTGTTTTTATCCACCATACTTGTATTCATCTTGAGGCTTGTGAAACTCGTGAACCCTAGTTCATTGATCACAGTTCTTGAGATTCTACATTAATAAGAACACAAAGTGGATGTAGGTTATTACCATCTACTGGGGCTAAACCACGATAAATCTTTTGTGTCTTTTATCTTTTTGTCTTGATTTTATCTCATTTCTATCGTTTTACTTGACTCCGTGTCGTTGACCACATCGAGGGTCAACAATTATGTTGAAACATAATTTGATGAATAATGTAGAAAATTTATATGAAAAAAAATACCTAATTATACTATTTTTTTTTTATGATGATTGGATTTTTGTCGAATTGTAATTTGGGTTTTGAGTTGCTTACCTATTTTTGTCTTGATTTTCTCAGAGATTGAATGTTATATTTTTTTAAGGGAGTTGTTGTTGTGTTGATTATCAACGTTGTTGTAGGGCTAAGCATAAAATCTGAAAAACCGAGTACACTGACCTTCCGAATACCGAAAAAATCAAAACCAATTAAACCGAACACCAAAAAAACCGTTAACGGCGTAAACCACCACTGTTCGGTCGGTCTGAAAAATCCATGTGGATCGACTGGTTTGAACCGAAACAGGCCGAAATTATAAATATATGTAGGTTATGTTATGCTTATGGACTTTTAATTATATTTTCAAACTTTTAAATTTGTGAATGTAACTATATTCTATATATTTATGTTTTAAAAAAACACAAAAATGGATTCCAACAACAAATTTTTTAGTTTTTTTAACTAAAACTTTCTAAAAAATTATGGAAAAAAAATTAAAAAAAAACTGACCAAACCACAATTCAATACGGTCAGTTTTTTTCTTTAATTGGTTTGGTCGGCGTGTTTTTGAATCGCACCAATCCGGATCGAAAACCAAATTCTAGATTTAATAATATGAAAAAACTGCCCAAACCGACCGATACTCAACCCTATGTTGTTGCACAATCAAATCGCCATTGTTGTTGTTGCTGTCAAATCAAAATTGCCAACAACTATGGTATTTTCCTGATGTTTTGTGATCGACGCCATGTGTTGGAGGAGAATGAGAGGAGCATTCCACCTAGAGAGGATGTTGAGGAATTTTAATTACCAAGCCGTATTTTTGTAATTAAAACTTTGTTACTGTATAAAAGTTATTTGGTACGTGTGGTAGTAAATCAGTTATTTTTTTTGTTTATACCTTTTTAGACCCTGTATTTTACTTTATTACCTGTTTGAATCATGTGTTTTGTAAAATTATTCAAATAGACCTCTAAATCTGATTTTAATGAACAAAAAATTAAATATAACAACACAGTTCATAGGCAGAATGACTGTATTTTTGTTCTGAGTTGTTAGTTTGATTAATTATTTGTGATTTTAGTTAAATTTTTTTTTTATAAAAATAAAGTTTAAGGGTGTATTTGAACTATTTTAGAAAATACAGATTTTAAAAAATAATTTGTGAAACCATTATATCAAACACTCAATGTAAACCTTATTTTTTCTTTCTAGTTTTTTTATCTGAAAAAATCCCAAATAAATAGGTCCGGGGCCGGAGGTTAGTTGTTCTCTTCCCATTCGTCTCGCCGTTTTAACTCGTTCGTTCCCACATCCTCAAGACCTCTCTGCTCTGCTCTGCTCCGCTCCGCTTCAATCTCAGGCTCAGGTAACCCTCTACAACCTCCTCTTGGATTCTTTTTCAGCTTTTTTCTGAAACCCTAAAAGTTATGACTCAACCTTTATCCGAGCCATGGATGGAACATCTTGGCTGCGGCCCTGAAGAGTCCTGGCAGAGCCATTGAACATCTTGGCTCTGGCATCAACACCTTTGAATGCAAACCACAAGGGTTTGATCTTTGAACCAAATATGGACAAATTCTTCAAAGTTCCGTGTAATTAGATATGTAGCCCGAGTAGCAAAATATGGTTGATCTTTGTATGTAATAATTCAATCTCCTCTGTGCATTTTTTTCTCAGTAGGATTATAAATGTGTATGCAATTTTTTTATGTTCTCTATTTGTTTGATATTGATCCTTTGATTAATACCTAAACCTACATTGTGTTGTGTTGGTTCTTGCACTGTGAATGAATTGTTATGTTTTTCTTTTCTAGAATATTTGTTATGGTTCTTGCACTGTGAATGAATTGTGAATGAATGACTCGATAAAAATAACTTGGGTTATTTTTAGTTTATTGCTTTATCAGCCAAATTGTCACTGACTCCATGTGTTATGCTTGTTTATTATCAGCCGCTGTGCTGCTTTCTAGACGCTTTTAATGGGAAGCAAAGGTCGAATCCCGCCTGCTCATCATCGGCGCCCGCTTCCAGGCCCTGGGATGGGGCATCCTGAGCCATTTGGTCATGGTATACATCCTCCACCAGGTGGATTTTCTCATTTTGATATGATGCCTCCACCAGAAGTTATGGAACACAAGCTAGCTGCACAACATATTGAGATGCAGAGACTTGTGACGGAGAATCAGAGGCTTGCTTCCACACATGGAACCTTGAGACAAGAACTGGCCGGTGCACAGCATGAGTTGCAAATGTTGCATGCTCAAATAGGTGCTGTGAAGGCCGAGAGAGACCAACAGATGAGAAATATGATGGAGAAGATTTCCAAGATGGAGGCTGATATGAAGGCTGCAGAGCCTCTTAAATCGGAACTGCAGAAAGCTCGAGCAGAAGCACAGAGCTTAGTTGCAACAAGGCAGGAACTTATTACCAAAGCACAGCAATTGTCCCAGGATCTTCAAAGGGCACACTCAGATGTACAGCAGATTCCTGCACTAATGGCTGAATTAGATAGCCTCAGGCAAGAGTATCAGCACTGCAGGTTTGTCTTATGCTGTTGTTGTTAAATATACTTTGTATGGAGCTAATTTATTAGTCGTAGGATATCATTTGTTTAGTGTTCAGCCCTTTGTTTAGATTTGTAGAGTTTACAATATGGACTACTTGTTCTAAAGAGTTAACCCATGTGCTTTAGTTCAATTTTCTTTTCTTTTTTCTGGCTTCCCTTTGAATTAAGACAAATGTAGATTGTAGACTGTGACTGGATATGCTCTGTAGATTGTAGAATGTTATGCTTTCTATTTTCCTTTCTCTGTAAAATTAAGTACCATAGATCTTTCTTTTCCGAAATCATCTATCAAAATGCCTTAATATCTTTTTTAAGTTTCAATTGATTTGGTTTTAGTTATCTAGAGCCATGATCTTCTAGTCGTTTTAATCATGCAGGGCTACTTATGACTGTGAAAAGAAATTATACAACGATCATCTTGAATCACTCCAGTTGATGGAGACTAACTATATGACAATGGCAAGAGAAGTGGAAAAGCTTCAGGGAGAGTTGATGATGAATCCCACATATGCTGATAGAAGACCTGGTATGCTCTCCTTTAGGCTTTATCTGTCTTACTCTTTGTTTTCCTCAGGTTCTTCTGTGGTGTAGCAATGTCTCATCAGTCATCACTGGCTTTCTCCACCAAATGCAGGTGCACCTTATGGTATCACTCCTGGAAACAATGATAATGAGGCTTCTGGTCATCATGTGGGGCAAAATGCGTATGAAGATGGCTACGGTGCTCCCCAGGTTTTTCATCTTCTTTTATTCTATTTTTCCTGCTAACCCATCTTCTGTCTTTACAATTGGCTTTGCTATTTTTTGATGGTGGCATTGTGCAACTATGCTTTTCTTATTTATTTCATAATGACATTAGGTTTAGTGAAATCTGGTAACAACACTATAATTGCTTGCTGTAGTCTCTGGCTCTGCAGCAAAGTCATTAAAATTTTGTACAAGTCATGTAATGCAATAATAATAGTAATATTATATTAGTATATTTGTGTTGTTTGGACCCAACTGAAAATGGCTGCTTGTACTTAACAGTACATTTTTGTGTTTCTAACTTTCGAGAAAGAAAACTACTTTTACTCTGTTTGCAACAAGAAGAAACAAACTCACTCACTGTTACTCTCCACATTTTGTGTAATAGGGACGTGCCCCACCCCCTGCTGGTAGCAGTGCTCCTAGTGCTGCTGTTGCTGCTGGAACATCAACTTATGGTGGAGGTTCGGCTTATGGTGGAGCTCAGTCTGCACCTGTTCCTGCAAGGCCTGGTTACGATGCATCAAGAGGGCCTGGCTATGATTCAGCAGGTGTCCCTGCATATGATCCACAAAGGGGACACGGTTATGAAGCACAGTTACAAAGAGGAGCCAACTATGATGGACAGAGAGGATCTGGTTATGATGCACATAGACCTGGATATGATATGCAGAGAGGACCAGTGTACAATGTGCAAAGAGGAGGACCTGGCTATGACACTTCAAAGGTTGGCGGTGGCTATGATCCACAGTCCAGAGGTGGCCTTGCTTCTCAAGGCCATATTACGCCTACAAACCAGGCACCTTATGGGTCTTCAACACCGCCACCTGCTGTTCATGGTGGAAACCCTGTTCGGAGATAAGCTCACGGTGTTGTCTATCTGTAGTTGCTGCCCATCAAGGCCACAGCACCTGCAAACTATGCACCTTACAGGTCTGCGACATGCAAGATGGTGTAATTGTTCCGGGTGCTTGAAACATCATAGTTTGATCCATAATTTTCAAAGGTGGCCGATTTACTTAGGGGAGAATATTTTTGGTTGCTATGTTTGTTTCTCTGTATATTATGGGCAAAATTTGACAGGCAGTGTCTGCAAATAAGGTTATATGGTCATAGTTCTAGAGGGGAATGTGCCAATTAAATAGAAATTCACTGGAGAAATGACATTTTTTCAATGGCGGAGCTATCATCTATCCAAAACTCAAATGCTTGAAGATCTAATGTTGGGTAAAAGTAGCACATTTGGTCTTTTACTTTTTAAGTTGCGATTTACTAATTGATTTTTTAGTTTTGGCGTTTTTAGTTTTTTTTTTAATATTATTTTAATTATGATGATTTAATTTTTAATTCTTTATTCTTGACTTAAAAGTTATGATAATTTTGTCTCCATGTTGGTACTTCTTACTAAAATAACCTAATTAATCAAGACTAATTTTTTTAATGATCAAATATGTCAAAAATAAAATGTTTGAGACTAGTTTGTCACAAATAAAATAGCAAGAGACATTGTATTTTAAAGGTGATACGCAACTCGTTATAATATTATTTTATTTTACTATATTAATACTGATAATATTTATTTTATTTTTATATACAAATCTTAACCGTTTTTATATTTTAATTAATAAGATTCTTTTTATTTTATATATTTTTTTAAATATCATTTATTGTAAACTGAAAATAATGGGATGTGTAATCATAAGTTCTCATTTTACTATCATTTTTACATTGTCATTCATTTAAAAAATCTAATAATATTTGCCAAAAAATAAATCAATAACAATCATAAAGTAATATTAAAAAAATAATATATATATTGTTGACTCGTTTTTTTGTTAATTCATCTAACACCCAAAAAAATAATATTGAGAAGATTTGTGAGAGCTAAATAAAGTATATGAGATGTTTCTAATGCACAAAAATAATGGATAGAGATAGTTTTATAGTATTTTAGGCCCAAAAAGATAGTCTACTTCTACTTAGTCACTAACATTGATCTTGCAAGCCATGGATTACATTTGTATTTAGCTTTTAACTATTTGAGTCCATTGAAGATGGAGAACTCTTTCTGTAAAAGTTGCCACCCCTTTTTCCTCTCTCATCCCCCTCTTCTTGTCCCTACTTCTCTTATTTATATTGAAAAGTTACAGTTACATTTAAGTGTGGGCTTAAGTTATTGGGCTATGCCCAATAATTATACAAAGTTATAATTGACTAGGCCCTAGACATGATTTGGGCCGATAGGCAGAGATACTCCAAAAATGGGTATAACAATTGCCCCCTAAGTCAGTCTTCATGTTTGCATAAGGCTGACTTATTGTGTGAACTTTCTTCAGGTTTCTCTTCACGAGGACCAAACCTTTAGGCCTTGGATGTATCATTACTTGACTTCGCTGATCTTTTAATGGTGATTCTGGTGCGTATAGCCTCACAAGTTTTCTTGTAAGCATTCTATATGCTTCAGACTTGAACGTGGCAAATAGTGATAGTAAAAAGATCTGAGCTGCTCAAAGACCTTAGACAATTCTTATGCTTGAAGATCCAAGTGACTCAAGGAGACAAATTCGTCCTGCTTGGTTCCTATGTCCTCCAAGAACCAAGCAAAATGAATGCTCCAGGTTCTTAAGACCACACAGAACCAAGTGAGACGAATGCTCCAGTTTCCGAGGTCCTCCAAGACTGAGGTCCTCCAGGACCGAGGAACTTGTGTTCGAGTCTAGGCGACTTAGGGCTTCTCGGAAGCTTAGTGACACTAGGTTTACTCTAAGGTGCCCCATTTAGGCTCCTCTTATTGAGTTCCCTAGGTCTCGAGGTCCTCCAGGCCTGAGGTCTTCCTCCAAGGCCGAGGTTTTCCTCCAGGCCTTAGGTCTTCCTCCAAGGCCGAGGTTTTCCTCCAGGCCTGAGGTTGTCTTCCAGGCCTGAGATCGTCCTCCAGGCCTAAGATCGTCCTCTAGGCCTAAGATCGTCCTCCAGGCTTGAGGTTGTCCTCCAAGGCCAAGGTTGTTGTAACACCCTAGTTACCCCAAGACAGTTACTGTGAACTTTGAACCGTGCTCAACTCGCTAATCGAGTTCTTTGGTTAAAAACATGCATCTAAGTGTTATTAAATAGGTTAAGGTGGAAAACCAATCAAAAGGAAATGATATATTTTATTTAAAACATAAAACTGTTCATGGGCCCATAAAAACATTTACAAGTTATTTACAATCCAAAATGGTCATTACAATTTGAAATGTTCAACCTGCCGACCTAAGCGGCAAAAATAGGGTTAACCCTTAGTCCCCCTGAGAAACTCCTTGGCCATGGTGGTCAAGCGGCCGCATATGTACACATCACCACCTAAGCTCTCCACTCAAGGCCGGGTGAGATTTTCTTTCCCTTTACCTGCACCACATAACATCCATGAGCCAAAGCCCAGCAAGAAAACTCAATACTGTATATAAATATTATCAAATGATGATCATTATAATCATACAGAGCTTATAGCTCTAAACAGATGAGTGAATATCACATCGTGGTTACATTAACCATGAAGGAGCGTATAACTCTAATCAGATGAGTGATTTAACACTTGAGGTTTTGGTAAACCATAATGAGTGACTGACGAACAAGTCACTACGGGGCTTGGCACCCATAGCCATGTGAAAATTTAGTCACTTGGACCTTCTGGCCCTGGCTCCAATCAAATGAGTGACTGATGGGTAAGTCACTTCGGGCCCAACACCCATAGCCATGTGACTAAAACGTCACTGGGGCTCTCTGGCCCTGGCTCTAGGTGACTAGCCTTAGGCTAGACAAGCGCTTTTTAGTTTTCATTGAACTTGAGGTCGGTCCGACATTAATGCTCATTTGAGTCACTCAATGCAGATGTCGATTAGATCTAATCTTTGTCGGCTTGCGTTAAACACACTAAGACCATTCTTGACTTATGAGTCAATACCATGTGACCAGTGCTCAATACTACTGCCGAACTTGACTAATGAGTCACAACTTCATAGTTAATACATACACCATTGCCAATTCTGACTATTTAGTCAGTGCCATGCACAAGTGAGCAAGATTTGCTAAGCATTTGATACACAATCAATGTCTACATTTAAACACTCAACATGCCTCAATAATAACCATGCATGTCACATATGGGGTGCAGTTTTCTTACCTCTGGTTCGAACGAGAATTAGTATAAGAATGACCCCTGAGAACGATCTGTCTTTTAGTTCCTTAGCGGTCACCTAGTCATAACCAATTAGAATCCATTAATAAAGTAAATCAATAAAAGGTTCACAATCTAAAACCTCCCACCCGGGATCGATCCTGCACTCTCGGGACTCCCAATCCACCCAAATGGGGTAAAGGAACCAATCCCCGAGCCCCCAAAGTCATCCCGAGCCCTAAAAATAGGACTTGCTGAAGCTGACCTAGCGTTGGGGCACCACTAGGTAGTGCTGGGGTGCTGCCCCAAGTTAGAGAGACCCATCTCCCTGCTCTGCCTAGCGCTGGGGCACCAGGAGTGGCGCTGGGGCGCCATCTGCAGGACCAGATTTTTCTAGTCTTCTCCCTTGCGACTTCCCCTGAAAACCATGCTTCCAAACCAACCCCAAACATCATTCAAACATGCCATTTAACCCCAAAACTTCATCCATACCCCAACCTCATCAAAACCTAAGTAAACTTCCTCAAAAACTTCCATTGATTCCCAACTCATCACTTCAAATTTCTCAACTGAAAAGCATTAGAAAAAAAGAGTATAACTAAAGTTTCATGGATGAATTCTTACCTCAAGCTGGATTTGAGTCCTCTTCACTGGATGAACAAAAGTTCTAAGCTTTAAACTTTGATTCCCTAGCTTGGTTCTTCAAATTGGGGTTCAAAAATTGAAAAAGAAAAGGAGGAGGAATGATGATCGGATGAAGGAGAAGAGTGCTCTGCTTTGGTAAGCTTTATGTCCTAGTCATGACAACATTCTCGACAAACCCTTGCAGTTCCCTTTGATCTACCTAGCATAACCTTAGTGGTACCTGCCACTACGGCTAGACACCCCGAGGTCACAGTCAAGTCCCCTTATCAGCCAACTGATTCAGACTTAGGATTATACTAGGGCCATCACATAACTACCCCAACCAGTTCCTGCTACCAATTTTCTGTCTGTACTACTCTATTTTATTCCTTGGTAATTACCAACTTTTATCAAACACAAAATCTCAAGCCCCGTAACATTTTGTTCATTCGGTAGGTATCCCATGTCCATATCTCCATTAAAAGGGTATGTAGCACCAAACTTAGTTAACATAATATAAAGAATAAGAACTAGAAGACCAACCTGTAATTTCTGAGGAACCAACTCCATGCTTTGGCCGCCTCCAGGCAGACTCTCGAACCGAGGTAGAGCTATTTGTACTTCTGGATTCTTCTGTCTTTGATTCTGGACAACGCTTCATGATATGCCCAGCTATTCCACACAGAAAACATGTCTTCGCTCGACATTTACCCAAATGGCGTCTCCTGCACCTGACACATACTAGATAACTTTTCCAGACCTCATTGCCACCCTGGCGACTGCCCTGAGCATCATGACCGACAGTGGTAGAACTATCAAGAGTCTTTCTTTTCTGACTACTAGGTCCTCCTCCCCTACCTGTTCTTACAGAAGGGGGGACCCTTGCCTGGGCTTCTAGCCCCACGGCACCCCCACTCCATATCGCACCTCCTGCGTCCTCTATGGCAAGGGCCTTCCCTACCGTCAGAGCATAAGTAGAAATCTCATGAATTGGAGCGACCCTAACTCTATGGGCCACCCCAGGGCTTAGCCCTTGAATGAATCATTCCTTTCGGGCTACGTCTGTCGGCACCAAATCAAATGCGAACTTGGCTAACTCATCAAATTTGTCAACATATTCTGCCACCGTCCTACTGCCTTGAACCAAGTTCATAAACTCATTGGTCTTTGCAATTCGGATTGCGTCACCATAATACCTCTCGTTGAACAATTTTTGGAACTCCTCCCAACCCATCATAACAACATTCTGGGTCTGTGATACCACCTCCCACCATGTTCGGGCATCCTCTCATAGCATGTACATGGCACAAACCACTCTATCATTGCCTTCTGCTCCTATATAGTCAAGGATGGAACTAACCATGCCCATCCACCGTTCAACTCCGAACGGATCTAAACCTCCTTCAAAAATTGGAGGATAAAGCCTTTGGAATCTTTCATACATCATTTTACACCTGCCTCCACCCTCAGGTTGAATCAAAATTGATGCCAATGTCGTAGAAACACACGAAGCAACATTTCCGGGTGGAACCCACTGTCTCAACCACCTAATCTCTTCTTCCTGCTTTTGTAATCTAGCCTGCATATCATCGAACACCCGCTGCCAATCCCTGCGAACTGATGGAGGATTCTGGTCCCGAATACTATCTCCAACCCCAGCATTAACAATTCCTACACCCCTTGCCTGTCTCTGACGCATAACTTCTAGATCTGTCAGCAGTCAATGACTCAATCCATCAAATATAATCATCCCTTCCAGAACCACTCCCGAGCAAGGCCAGACAAACAAAAGGAATAACAAGTACAAATATATATGTTGCTCATGCTCCCTACATTAACAAGAAAATAAAGTCATTCTATTAAGCAATTAGACAAATATTTCATTCAATACCAACCGACCCTGAGTCGAGCTTGTCTCTGGCAATGAGTGCGTACATGTTCAGTCAATTTTCCAGGAACCATAAACATTGGCACACTCAGATACCAAGTTGTAACACCCTACTTCCTTAGAGCCGTTACTAAGTGAGTTTGAAACGTGCTAAACACTCGCTAATCGAGGTTTTAGGTTAAATGTGAAGTTAATCAAAATGTAACTTGCTTAAATAAGATTTCAGTATAAAAAGTTTGTCGTTCTTTTAGATCATGAAAAGGGTTACATTGGGATCCCAAATACATTATTTGAAAACATATTTACAACTCAAAAGGTTACTTTATAGTTGGCTTAAGCAACATAATCAATGTTCATGACTAGTTCCTCAAAATACCCCAGCTGTGGCGACCAGATAGGCCAAACATGTACGCACCACTCCATGCCCTCTAAGTCATGGTTGATTGATCTTTTCCTTGCCCTTACCTGCACCACAGAGCACCTGTGAGCCGAGGCCCAGCAAGAGAACCTTAAAGCACAACATACTATATTTCATCCCAGCAAATAAACACTTATTCAAACCATTATTAGAATACGCAATGGCACAGTAGCACAACAACATCATATCATAGCAAATCAGCAGCACATAGGGACATAAACATAGCATCATAGTACCATATTAACACATAAGCACAATAGCACCACATCTTAGCAGTTCAATATCACAGCAGTTCAGTAGTACAACAACATATAACGAAGCACCCAGCAAACTAAACACATAGCGGCCATGCCGTCCCAAGCGCTTTACCAAGCCCTGGGTTTGCGGTCCACACCGTGAGGATATCCCAGGTATCCTTTAGGGTCTCACCCTGACAACTCGCACGCCGCGTGCTAACGCTGCTCTCGGCCCCTTGCCGTACTCGGCTCTTGCCTCTCCCGGCTTCTGCCGCTCCCAGCTCTTGCCGCTTCCGGCTCTTGCCGATCAGTCACATTCACATATATGACATAGCAAACCACAAGCAATACACACAGTAAAACACACCACATAGCTCTACGGGTAAAAACAGTTCTCTCACCTGTGTCCCGAGCTTCTTGAGCACCGACGTCTCGAGCACAGTCCCCTAGTCCGAGCCTCGCTGAAAACCTAGTCACAACGCACAAGTAATACTCCTGTTACTAACTAATTCACAATTGTACCCCGGAACCAATCCCGTGCTCTCAGGACCTCCCGTTTCCCCTACACAAGGTAGCAGAAATGTCCCCCGAGCCCCTTGAGCAAAAACCCTAAAAACAAAAAATTCCATCCCCAGAAATTGGCCTAGCGCCGCGGCACAGCCCTATAGGGGTCATGGCGCCCAGCAAGATTTCCCCTGTCCTGATTTAACCCAGTGCCACGGCACGGAAGAATAGGGTTGCGGCGCTCCTACGCGAACCCAGAAAACGGGGTTTTTCCCCACATTTCTCCCGAGCCAAAACTCATCCAAATCATCACCAAAGTACACCCAAGCCCCAATTCGGCCTAAAACCCCAAATAAACAATATAGCAACCCATAAACACCAGAAACACACTCGAATGCACAATCAAACCCAAGAATCACCTAGTGGTTTAAAACTCCACCAACTTAAACCACACCTTAATAAACTTAAACCACAAATCAGAAAACTTAAACCATATCAGAATATAAGCCTCAGAAATGCATGGAACTCTTACCTTAAGTAGAATTTTGACCTTGAGCTGCTTTCCCAACCAAACTCCAAGCCCAAATCCACTAATCCCAAGCTAAACCTTGCCAAGTCTTCACTCCAATAATCCACAAGATAAAACACAATTCAGTTCTCAAACCATAATATTCTTGGCTGAATTCCACAAGATGACCAGTTAAAATCCTTACCTCAAATATGTAGAACAACCTCTAGCTTCCTTGGCTTGATTTCCCCACTTGCTCCCACAAAACTCAGAGGTCCTTCCTTCTTGGTTTCTGGTTCTCTCTAGAGCTCCCAAAAATAACCCATGTATAAGCCAAGATGAGAGAAACGTACCAAACTTTTCCTCAGCCAAAGCCTATCTACTACCTAAGCCAAATGACCCAATTGCCCTCCCTTCTAACTTAGATTCTAACTAATCCTCAAGGGCAGCCTAGACTTTTCCTTAACCTCTTGGAAGAATGCCACATTCCCACTTATAACAACTATCCTCAAGAGTTACCTATAGTTACCCAAGTTACCAAGGTGTCACTAACCACTAATTATTCCCACCGGTGACTATCTGGCCAAACCGCTCCCTAGGACTGTCTCGAATCGTGCAACATAATTATATCACCACTCATGCGTGGTGTCAATCACAATATATATAAATATTGCATTTATGCCCTCAATGAGCTAAGATTACAAACATGCCCCTAGCAACCAAATGGGGAACATGCATATTTAATTCACCTAAACATGCATTTCTAATCACATACTCATCAAATTCACATATTAACATAATAAATCAATTATTGCCCTCCAGGCACACTAATCAAGGCCCTAAGCCTTATTAGTAAATTTGGGTTGCTACATCTAGGCTCGAGGTCATCCTCCAAGGCCAAGGTTGTCCACTAGGCTCAAGGTCGTCCTCCAAAGCCGAGGTTATCCTGCAGGCCTGAGGTCGTCCTCCAAGGCCGAGGTTGTCCTCTAGGTCCGAGGTTATCCTCCAGGCTTGAGGTCGTTCTCCAAGCTCGAGGTTGTCCTCCAGGCTCGAGGCCATCCTCTAAGATCGAGGTTGTCCTCCAGGCCTGAGGTCATCCTCTAGGCTTAAGGTTGTCCTCCAGGCCCGAGGTCATCCTCCAAGCTAAAGGTTGTCCTCCAGGCCCAAGCTCATCCTCCAAGTTCGAGGTCGTCCTCCAGGAACCCAGGAGGAGGAATTCTCCAAACTAACCCTTCCCTTCAGGCACTCCCAAGCGATCCCAGACATGTAGACCTTCCAACTACTGTATAGATATGTCTAAAATATTGCTGAATAGAGATGGTTTGGGGTAGCCTGTTGCTGGGGTGAATTTCAATGACACCAACGTCTCTTTCCTTGAGTGAAACACTCAATGAAAGCACCAAAATGTTGACTCATTTTTTTTCGTTAACTCATATAACACCCAAAGAATAATATTGAGAATATTTGTGATAGCTAAATAAAGTATGTGAGATGTTTCTAGTTCCCATAAATAATGGATAAAGAGAGTTTTGCAGTGGTTCAGCCTCAAAAAGATGGTTTACATCCACTTAGTCATTGATCTTGTAAGCCATGGATTACATTTGTATTTAGCTTTTAGCTATTTGGCTTCATTGAAGATGGAGAACTCTCTCTGTAAAAAGCTGCCGCCCTTTTTCCACACTCATCCCCCTCTTCATGGTTCGTACTCCTCTGATTTATATTGACGAGTTAGGGTTACATTTAAATGTGGGCTTAAGTTATTTGGCTTGGCCCAAGAATTATACAGAGTTACAATTGAATAGGCCCTGGGCATGATCTGGGCCGATGGGTAATGATACTCCAAAAATGGGTATAACAATTGGAGAACTCAGAAAATGGGAGAAGTTTGGGAAGCACAGAGATGAAGGAGAAGAAAGGGTTTAAGAATTCTAGGGGTTTTGAATTTCTAGTCCTAAAAGTGATTTTTGAGAGGCAGTTGTCGAGGTTTTATACTCGAACAACTTGGGGTGGAAGCAGCTCCACCCCGACCGTTGATTACCCATGACATAGGCACTCGAAAGTGATCCAATAGTAAGAGTCCAAGAGGCGTGGATCATGATCATTAACATGGGAAAAGGATGCCTCGGGTATGGATCGAAAGGACACCTATGGTACGAATTATAAGTTTTGGGTAGTGAAGTGGACTACTCATTAATTGCATAGGTTGATGAGCCCAACAATAGGGAGTCGACACATGCCACTACCTTTACTAGGAGTGACACCATGAAGAGCCCAAGCATCTCCTTTTGAAGACCTCTTTAAATTACTCCCCATAGTCTAAATTCCCATTGCTTGAGGACAAGTGAAGACTTGGGGGGAAAATGTTGTCCATGTTTTCACTAGAGGACACGTGACATTCGTTAGAGGGGTAATTAAGCTCCTCGGGAGCTGATGAGGTTTTGTGCTTTGGCCCGACCAAACGCAGATGTCTCGAAGTGAGGCTACACCCCAAGGTCTGTCCTCGAGGTGCGAATGTCCCAAGGCGAGGCCACCTCTGGTGACCCATCCCCGAGGAATGGATACTTCAAAGTTAGGCCACACCCTGAGGTCTGTCCTTAAGGCGCGAATGTCTCAAGGTGAGATCATGTCTGATGGCCCATCTCCACAGTATGGATGTCTCCAAGTGAGGCCATGCCCCGAGGACCATTCGGATGGTTATCGTTCTCTTCATTCTCCAATCTCCCAGGACTAAGATTCTTGTCCTTGAGCCTAGAGTTGTTGCCAGGTGTTAGTCGTCGTATCTATGGCCCACCATATCATTTGACATATTTTGGCAAACCTCGATTAGTGGTGTTGAGTTCGTACCCTTGACAATCAACATTTCCCACAACACCACCTAACATGGGCGAACGTGTGCCGTATCCTGACATGGTCAAATATCTGTTCCCTATGAAGTTGGTGGGCAACTTTCTACAAATGGGCCATGTGCAATCCACATGGGACCATGATCTTTATTAGTGAATACATTTGTAATTAATTAGCAGTTTATCCCCCAAATAATGGGGGGATGCATATTAAATGTTCATTAAGGGCATTAATGACCCAAACCTCTATAAATAGGGCTAAGATATCTCCTTATAAAAGGTTCAGAACTTTGACTAGTTAAGCATTGTAAACTCAGAGCAATATGTACGTTGCCTAAGACTCCATTGAAGCTTGCTCAAACAAGCTTCAAACTCACTAATACCAAAAACTCGTGGACTAGAGCTTTTTATAGCCTGAACCATGTAAAACGTCTGTGTTATTTTCTTCTATTTTTTGTCAAGTTCTTAGATTAGGTTGATAGCGAAAAAAGCAGTCAACATATATATATTTATGAAGATACATCATACAAAAAAAAAAAAAAAGATTTGCCTATGCATATGCGTTTTTTGGAGCAATATGACTTGATAATTAAAAAAATATAATATGAATTATTTTTATAAAAAAATCTAAACTTTTTTAATTGTAGCTTTCGACCTTTGTCACATAATAAGTTGACAAAAAAGTAATAAACATAACAATAAAGTTCATAAATATATGATTTTTTTTAATACAAACACTAAACAAAAAATAAACAACTCGAAAAAATAATCATTATAAAAATATCACAAATCATGTAAAAAATAAACATTTATTTAATAAAAATAAATCAAGTAAAGGACTTTGAGAAACTAAACAACTTGAAGAATATAAAAAAACACAATAAAAATATCCTATTTCAAGTAAAAAATAAACATTTATTTTTAAAGAATAAATCTAGTTAAGGACTCTGAAAAGCTAAACAATTTGGAGAATTAAAAAAAAATAAAAAAAATAAAAAAATCACATATTAGGTCAAAAATAAACATTTACTTAACAAAAATAAATCAATTTAGGGACTTTAAGAAACTAAACAATTTGGATAATAGAAAAAAAAAAACATATTCAATCCATATCCTAAAAGTACTGAAAATAAAAATTAAAAATTTAAGATGCATATAAAATAAACATTATCAGTCACGATTCCATTAGGAGTTACCAAAAAACAAAACAAGTTTGGTGAGTTAGAGCATGACCTCCAATCACAAAAGCACAACATAGTTGCTATGGACAATAACACTATTATTAAACATTGTTGTCATTTTTTTTTCCTCATGTTATAGTAAAATAAACAAAAATATTTAAGTTAGACAGGTATGTTATAATTCTACATTGTTCAATGAGAACTTTTATACTGAATAATTTTATGTTTATATTTTTAATAGCATTGTTTATTTTTTTCTATATAATAGTTTGTCAGATTAAGCAATTTTATTTATACAATTTATTTTATTTTTTGTTTAATTGGTTATATAAGTTCATATAATTGTTCTTAATAATTGTAACACCCTACTTCCTTAGAGTCGTTACCATATGAGTTAAAATGTGTCATTAGCTTGCTAATCGAGATTTTAGGTTAAAAGTGTGACTAAACTGAAATAAAACCCGTTTAATGACATTAAGTATAAAAATTTGGACATTCATTAAAATCATAAAAAAGTTATACAGTTGGGATCCCAAAAAATATTGTTTAGAAAGTGTATTACAACTCAAAAATAGAAGTACAGTTGTCCTAGGCGACAAAACAAATCAATATAGTACATTTCCCAAAATAACCCTGGCCGTGCAGCCAGGCAGGTCGAACATGTACCCATCGCTCCACGCTCTCCGTACTCATGGTTGCTCGACCTTCCCTTTGTCCTTACCTGTACCATAGAGCTCCCGTGAGCCAAAGCCCAGCAAGAAAACTCAACACAAAACATATAACATATACATAATAGTCCACAGTATACAACAACACAGCTAACGGGCTAAACTCATAGCGGCCAACGCTGTCCCAGGCGCTTTACCAGGGCCTGGGTTCACAGTCTTCACTGAGTGGGTGGATACAACACCTTAGGAGGGTCTCACCCTAACGTCCTACACTCAGCGTGCTCAATGCTAATGCCAACCCCTTTCCGTACCCAACTTCTTTCTGTTCTTGGCCTTTGCTGTCTTCGGCCTTCGTCGTTCATTCAAAAACATGCATAACATAGCATAAAAATCACAGTTATCCACAAATATATTAAGCATAAACAATAGGGCCGCGCCCTGAAACACAAACAATAGGGTCGTTCCCTGCTCTATGGGTACAAAAATTTTCTTACCTGTGTCCTGAGTGGATAAGCCAATGCGATCCCGAGAACAGTCCCCTAATCCGAGCCTCGCTGAAAACCTAGTCACGACACATTCATAATAACCATCCATCAAGCCTTAAACCAATAAATAACTTCAGAATATTAATCTAGCCTCTGGGACCTTGCATTCCACCAAACCGGGCAGTAGAATCATTCATGAGCCTTAACATTTGAATTGCCGACCTTAAAACCTTAATTTCCCTTTTTTTTTTTTTTTTTTTTCCATTTTGAGCTGCGGCATGCCCTCTAAAGCCGCGACGCGCCTACAGGTCAGAGATCAGAGCTTTCTCTGCTGAGAGACACGGGCCGCAACATGCCCCCATAGGGCCGTGGCGCCTGGGTAAACTAGAGGCTTCTCCAGCCTCTTCGAGCACACGGGCCACGGCGCCTGAAGAACAGGGCACGACCCGAGCCCCCAAACCTAGAAATTCAATCTCTTTCTGCATTTTTCCTCGAGCCTAAACCCCAAATTCATACCCCGAAACACCAATTAAACCCATAATTAAGCCCATATTCCCTCTCCATACAGCCTAAGCACCATAACCATTTAAAAACAACTCCCTAATCCTCACCAACACTCAAAATCAAACTTAGAGCTTACTCTTATGCAACCTTCAGTCCACAGCAGAATTCAGCAGAAAAGGTTGGGTTTAGGATCTTACCTTTGAGATGTGTTTAACTTTGTGCTAACCCCAACCACAACAAGCTTCAATCCTTCACTTTCTTAGCCAATGATCCTCAAGTTTTCTTAAAAAATCTCCAAGCATCAAAGAGAGAGGGAGTGAGCCGACAGATATAGTGAGAGACTTAGAGTTGAGGTTTTCTGTTTTTTTCCCTTTTTCTTTATCTAATTCTAGAGGTTTTTCAAAATTACCCAGTCTGCACTAAACCATTCCTTAGTACAAAATGATCCAATTACCCCTAAGGTAAATCCTAAATCCTTGATACCGCTAAGGGAAATCCTGTCAATTTCCATATTTCGCTAATTCCTCGAGTGTTCCTATAAATCCCCATTTAATCCCAACATACCCAAATAATTGCTAAATTACTACCCGTTACCCGATAAATCCCGAACACCAACTGTGTTCCCAAAATACCCCTAAGCTCCTCCCGAGCTAGGTATTCGACCCCGTTGTGACTATTTAGCTAAACTGCTCCCTAGGACCGTCTCGGATCGCACATCACAAATATATCACCACACCCTCGTGGTATCAATCATAATATACACATCTATCAAATTTATGCCCTCAACGAGCTAAAATTACAAATATGTCCCTAACAACCACTTGATGCCCACATGCATATTTAATTCACCTAAACATGCATTTCTAATCACATAATCATTAAATTCATATATTAGCATAATTAAATCAATTATTTCCCTCCTGGCACGCTAATCAAGACCCCAAGCCTTATTAGCAAATTTGGGACGCTATAACTATCCACTCCTTACAGAAATTTCGTCCTCGAAATTACCTGAATAACTCGAGATACCGATCCCGCATATCTGTCTCAAGTTCCCAAGTTGCCTCTTCCACCTTGCTATTCCTCCACAACACTTTCACTAAGGCGATGGTCTTGCTCCACAAGACTTTATCCTTTTGGTCGAGAATCTGAACCGGCTTCTTTTCATATGATAAATCCTGATCGAGCTCCAAGTTCTTATAACTCAGCACGTGCATAGAATCTGATACATACTTACGGAGCATGGATACGTGAAACACATTGTGAACCCCTGATAGAGCTGGAGGCATCGCCAATCTGTAAGCTACCTCTCCAACCTATTCCAGAATCTCAAAGGGGCCAACAAACCTAAGACTCAACTTGCCCCTTACTCCGAATCGTTTCACCCCTCTCAAGGGAGAAACTCTGAGAAACACATGGTCCCTGACTTGAAACTCTACGCTCCTGCGTCTCAAGTCTGAGTAACTCTTCTATTGACTCTGGGAGGTGAGCATTCGAGCTCTAATCTTCTCAATCGCCTCATTGGTCCTCTGAACAACCTTAGCACTTAGATACCTCCTCTCACCCGTCTCATTCCAATGGATGGGTGATTTGCACTTCCTCCCATATAACATTTCATACGAAGCCACTCTGATAGTCGCCTAAGAACTGTTATTGTACGAAAACTCAATCAAAGGAAGATGCTTACTCTAAGATCCCCCAAAATCATGTACGCAGGCTCGTAGCATATCTTCCAGTATCTGAATCGTCCTCTCATACTGTCCATCTGTTTGAGGATGATTGGCGATACTGTACCGCAATTGTGTACCCATAGCCTTCTGCAGGCTCTCCCAAAACTTGGAGGTGAAGGTGGGATCCCTGTTGGATACTATCGATCTCGAAGCCCCATGAAGTCGCACAATTTCCTTCACATAAAGTTTAGCATACTGCTCCACTATATAAGTTGTCCTAACAGGCAAAACGTGGGCTAACGTGGTTTACCTATCCACAATCACCCACACTGAATCATGTTTTCCCACGGTCTTCGGTAATCCAACCACGAAGTCCATGGTAACATCCTCCCATTTCCACTCCAAAATCTCTAGAGGCTGCAACAACCCTGGTGGCCTCTAATGTTCAGCCTTTACTTGCTGACAAGTCCAACACTTGGCCACATAATCCACTACATCCCTCTTCATCCCAGACCACCAATACAAAGTTCTCAAATCTCGGTACATCTTCATCGTACCTGGATGTAAAGAATAGGGAGTGGTATAAGACTCGTCCAAAATCTCTCGCCGGATACCGGAATCCATCGGAACGCAAATCCGACCTTTATACTTTAGTAATCCCATCTCCAAAATAGAAAATTTCTTAGCCTCCCCAGCTAAGACTCCCTCTATGTGTTCCCTCAACTAGGGATCTTTCCCCTGTGCTTCCAAGGATCCTCTCAAGGAGCGTAGATTGAAGAGTGATGTTGGCTAGCTGTCCAACCACCAACTCAATACCTGCTCTAGTCATCTCTTCAGCTAATTTATTGGATATCTGCCTCGAATTGAATAACTATCCTTGGCCCTTCCGACTCAGTGCGTTGGCCACCACATTGGCCTTCCCAGGATGGTATAGAATATTGCAGTCATAATCCTTTACCAATTCCAACCAATGCCTCTGACGCATATTCAGATTCTTCTGAGTAAAGAATTACTTCAAACTCTTATGGTCGGTGTATATTTCACACTTCTCGCCATACAAATAATGTCTCCAAACCTTTAGTAAAAATACCACTACTGCCAAATCTGGATCATATGTGGGATACCTCTGCTCATACTCCTTCAGCTGTCTTGATGCATAGGCTATTACCTTTCTGGCTTGCATCAGTACACACCCAAACCTTGTCTGGAGGCATCATAGTAGAGTACAAGCTTCTCATTGTTTGACGACAGATGTAACGACCCAAATTTACTAATAAATGCTTAAGGGCCTTGATTAGTGCCGGGAGGGCATAATTGGAATATATATGATTTAATGATTAAAAGCATGTTATATGGATATTTTAATATTTTTGATGCATGACTATGTGTATTAGTATGCATGTAGGCCCTGATTAGGTTAAAAAAGGGCATGATTGTAATTTTGGCCCATTGAGGGCATAACTGTATATATGTGTGATAATTGTTGAGACCACATTATTATGTGGATATATTTGTGATCTGTGATTTGAGACGACCCTAGTGAACGGGTTAGCGAAAAAGTCACGGCAGGGATTTATACCCGACTCGGGGCGAGCCTGGGGGGTATAAATGGGAATTTAGAGAATATATTGGAGTCCATTTTGACATTTAAGAATATAATTGGTGATTGGTTAGGTGTCGGGAAGTAAGCGATAAATATTAGAGACATTCGAGGAATTAGCGGGAATTGGGTGAAAGGACCAAAATGTCATAGGTGCATTTAAAGGCTTAGAATTAAAGGGAGGGAAGGTTGGTCATTTGGCTTCTAAAGGATAAGTGTTATCAGGTTTTATACCTTAGTGGGAAAAGTCTAGAGTCTGAAGGAAAAGAAAAGAAAAGGAAAGAAAGGAAAAGATGGGAAAGAAAAGGGAAAGAAGAGCATGCCATTTCCAAGGTCGGTTTAGGCATATCTCCATCAGTTCTTGAGGTATTTTGGGGCAGAAACTTAGGGAGAACCAGAGCAGAAGCTTGAGCTTAAGATCTTTGATCTGGCTGGAAGAATTAGCAGGGATTCAGCAAGAATAAACCATCCATTTGAGGTAAGACTCAAGGTAGTTTATTAGTTTTAGTATTGGTTTTGAGTTGATTTTCTAAGAAAAGTTTTGTGGGAATCCTAGGGAGTTTGGGCTGAGGATTTAAGGAGGAGAAGGTCAAGCTTGTGAGGAGGACAACCTAGGCTAAACTCATCCAGCAAAGGTAGGGGATTCTACTTTGAACTTTGTCGTTTCAGTGGCTATTTTGCTGAGTTTTTGAATTCTAGGTTCAGCCATGGTGAAATCTTTGATTATGGGTGCATGTGGTTGATTTGTGTATGGTTGGGATGCTTGGGATGAGTTAGACATGTTAGTAAGCTTGTTTTTAAGTTTGGGTGAAGTTTGGAAGAGTTTTGGTCAAGTTTGGCTCAGGGAAAATCGAAGGAGAAAATGGCAAGTTTTGCTTTTCTGTGACTAGCACTACAGCGCTAGGCCAAGTGTTCTGGGCGATTTTGGGCTCTGTTTGTAGCACTATAGCACCCTCCTTAGAGCGCTGTAGCACTACCCTATTTCCAAAAAGGGGTTTTTGAGTTATTTTCAAGGATTTTTGCCAGGGGGTTTGGGGTTCGATTCCACCACCCCGTTTGGTGGAATTGGGGCTTCCCGAGGGCTAGGGATTGGTCCCGAGGCTAGGTTTTGGACTTGAGGTTTGGTGATGATCCTAACCTATGGTTGTGACTAGGTGTGCGCTAGGGCTCAAGAGGGATCGTGCTCAAGGATCAAAGTGAACGAAGCTAGCGAATTTAAAGGTAAGAAGACTACACCCGGTTATGTGTTTGTGATGGGACTAAGTGCTCCCGATATCTGTATAATGTAAAAGATGGTATTATGCAATGGGACATGTGATAAATGACTTAAGGGTGCCGTATACAATATTTGCGCACAAGGCGCGGCTTGGCCACTAATAGCTGAGGACATCTTAACATTCACTGAGCTTGGTTTAAGCGGGCCGAAGTCAGTGGGATAAACAGAGGGTGCGGCCTAAGGGCGCTAACCTTAGTTATCATTTGCGAACTGATTGTTGATATGGGATGATATGTTTGGTATGTTGAATACTTGGTTATCATGGATGCTTAAACTGTTGAGAACATGTTTATGTGATATGAAATATTTGATTGTCTGTTGATTGTCGATGCTATGTTATTGTGTTTTCTTGCTGGGCCTTAGCTCACGGGTGCTACATGGTGCAGGTAAAGGCAAAGGCAAGTTGGACTAATCCTGAGATGGAGAGCTGCGAGGCTGAATGTACATAGTCAGCTGTTCGGTCCCCATGGCCGAGGAGTGGATCAGGACAAGGAATGCCTAACAGTCTGTTTTGCCTTAGAATGGCTAATTACTGTATTTAAATCTTGAATCTTTGTAAATGGTTTAATTTTATTATTTTTGGGATCCTGTGTAAACAGAAAATGTTTATTTGTAAGAAATGGAATTTTTGCGACCAAAATCTTTTAACCCTAGCTCCATTTTAGTTTCAGTAACACGTTTTTACTTAAATGACCTAATTAGCAAGTCTAGCACTTTTATAAACACACAGTGTAATGATCTTGGCTATCCAGGGCGTTACAACTTGGTATCAGAGCGTCCTAGGTTTATGGGTTCCTAAAGACTAATTGGACAGGTACATTCACCGCGAAAGACAAGCTCGACTCAGGGTTTGGTAATTGTGTACACATGATTATGTGCTTAAATGATTTGAATGAGATAGGACTTGTAACACCCTAACTCCAGGGACCGTTATGGTGTGCCTTGTAAACAGTGCTAAACTCGCTAATCGAGTCATTTGGCCAAAATCGTGTAACTAAGTATGATTAGCGGTTTAGGGATTAAAAACTTTGGATAAGATGTAACGTTTCACTAGAACATTTAATATATATGTTGGGATCCCAAAATTATAATTTTAGAGTCTATTACAAGAAAATATTTACAACAGGCCATTCTATGCAGCAAAATAGGGTTTAACCCTAGTTCCTTCTCAACCTCGGCCGTGGTGGACGAGCAGCTGCATATGTACACCTCATCACCTAAGCTCTCCAACTCAAGGATGGTCCAGCTTTCTTTTGCCTTTACCTGCACCACATAGCACCCGTGAGCCGAAGCTCAGCAAGAAAACTTAATATGCTCATGAATAGTTATAACATGTCATCGGATCATAAGGCACATGCCCTACTCCAACAGGCAACAGGTCCACATAATGTTGAGTATAACACATCAACCAATGATCATAATAATCATCCAGGACCTTAGCCCCAATAAATAGGTGACAGTCGCAGCAGTCACAAAAGTGGGTACAGCCCCCTCTAGCCATGTGACGTTAGGGTCCCTCGAGCTTAGCTGATAAGAGAACCTTTCATAAGTTTGAACAGGATAGGTGTATGGTGAATAGTCACCAACATAACCTTCCTTATGACCATAGAGTCATAACCTTGGAACAGCGTTCCCTAGCCATGTGACAAACAGTCACCGGGCCATATGCCCTGGCTCTGAATAACTAGTCTCAGACTAGACAAGCGCTTATAAGTTCATCGACCTTAGGGTCGGTCTAGCGTTAATACCCCATATGAGTCATTCTTGCTGATATCGATTAGATCTAATCTTCATTTGGCTCGGCGTTTATGACGCTATGCCATTTCTAACTCTTAGGTCAGTAAAACACGACCAGTGTTCAACCCATTGTGAACTTGACTAGTAAATCACAGCTTCACAGATGGATCTAACACCGTTGCCGATTCTGACTAGTAAGTCATTGCCACACACAAGTAAGGCATGCCACCAAACATATATCACATATCCAATATCCATAAACAAGGTATTCAACATGCTTACTTAACACGTACTAGTACAATTAGGACTATGCACGAACACAGAGGCTCAAGCTCTGAACAATATCATACTCAGTATATAAAGCATGTCCTAATCACATGTTTCTTGTGCATCATATGCATTATATTCAACAATCCAACATGCACCAATAATATCCATGCATGTCACATATACACAGGGTGCAGTTTTCTTACCTCAGGTTCGAGCTAGAACCAATATAAGAACGACCCTTGAGAACGATCAACCTTTAAGCCCTTAACGGTCACCTAATCATAACCAAATATGGGACACCATCAATAAAATGATCAACAAAGGTTTCCACACCAATATCTAGCCTCCGGAAGATCAATCCCAACTAATCCAAGTAGTAGGAACACTCCCGAGGCCTATAGCAAAGTTCCCGGGGTCAAAACGAGCAAACGGAGTGAAAACAGGGCTGCGGGCCTGGCACCTTGGGCCGCAGCCCCCAGAATTTTCTGAGCCAAGGGCCGCGGCGCCCAGCAAGACCAATTTCCTGACACCTGCTTCTTCGAGCTAGGGCCGCGATGCCCAAGAACAGGGCCGCGGTTCCCAACCCTAGGCAATCCCCATACACGATTTTCAACTTCTCAAATCCTCCAAAACATGCCTAAACATTCCCAAATCATCAAAACAAAGTTCCCAAGCTTCCCAAAGCTCCATAACCCTCAAAACCCAAGGTTCACACCAACCAAAAACTCAACACTTCACAAAGTCCAATTCTAAGCCTAAAAACTTTAAAAACTCAAAACTTCAAACTTAGATTACCTTTGATTGGGTTGTTTTCCATCAAATCCTTCGGTTAAGAAGCTTCTAATCTTTCCTAGGATCGCTATGCCTCGACCCTCGCTTGATTCTGACTTCTAGAACTCGAAATTCCTTCAAGAAAGCTTCGAACGGTAAAATAGGCTATCGAGAAGGGAGAGAGAGATTTTCTAACATACGTTCTTATCTGACAAGCTACTTCAAGCTTAAGTAACCTCAAATAAAACCTAAGGCTCGGGGCCCCGAAAACACCCCCAGGGACATTATAGTCAAAACTTCCAGAATTCCATCCTGATCTCAAATACTCCCAATTTATCATTAAATAAACATTTCTATTACCCGAAACTTGACCCCGTTATGACAAAACCGCTAATTCATAATCTATGATCGTCTCATGCCGAAGAGCTCGAATATATCTCCATAATAATAAAATCTCATTCATAAATTACAATATGCACCCAATTTACAAATATGCCTTCAACAGGCCAAATTACCAAAATGCCCTTATGATTATAAATACACCCATATGCATGCATTTTATCATCATATAATAATATAATTCACATTAACACGCATATGAACATTTAATGACATGATAAATCAATTATGGCCCTCCCGACCTCCTAATCAAGGTCCTAAACCCTTATTAGGAAATTCGGGGCATTACAACTATCCCCTCCTTACAGAAATTTCGTCCTCAAAATTTACTCAAACAGCTCGGAATAAGAATTCCGCACAATTAACTCAAATTCCCCAGGTCATTTCCTCAACCTTACTATCTCTACAGCGTTATCCAAAGGACGCTCTGTTCAACAGAACTTTATTACTTCTGCCATAATCTGAACTGGCTATGTCTTACCGGAATACTTAACCTCGACCTTCAGATTCTTATAACTCAACTCATAAGTTCCTTTAACCCATGTCCACTGCATGGAAGTACATAACACACTATATACAACTGCCAGTGCTAAAGATACTCTATCCAGACCAATCCAGGATTCAACTGCCGAAATGAACTAGGGCTTAACTTGCCTTAATTCCTCACCCCTTTCCATGGTGATACTCTAAAGAAGACACATTCTTCTACCTGGAATTCCACATTCTTACTTTTCAATTCAGTAAAACTTTTCCATTCATTCTGAGAAGTGAGCATCCAAGCTTCAATCTCTAGCAATCTCTTTAATCCCCTGAACCACCTCAGGATCCAGATATACATCAATGCATTCATCTTATAAGATGTTCCTCCAATAATAATTGGATAACCCTCTCTCTCTGATTTATCACTAGTCTGAGAGTAATAAGTTGTACTGAATTCCATCTATATAGTCATCGCCTTCTTAACCCTTCCAGAACCTGGAAGTCGCACTAGAGCCTTCATCTGATAAAATAGACCTTGAATTTCATGAAGGCGCTCTATCTCTTTCACAAAGAGATTTGAATACTGATCAACTGTACAATCTGCTTATCCTTACTGATAAAATAAATTCGCTTGGACTACTAGTCCACAATGACCCAATGCCAATTCATACCAATCCACCAACCTGGGAATCCCACCGCGAAACCCATCGCGATGCTCCCTTATTCCCATTATGAAATACTCAAAGGCTGTAATGGCCTTACTGATTCCTGATACTCTGTCTTGACCTGCTAACAGGTTAAGAACTTTATCACACATCCCATTACATCCCTCTCCATCTCAGGCCACCACTATGAAGATTTCATATCCTGTTACATTTCCATGATGCCTGAATGAAAAGAATAAAAGAATAGCATGAGATTCATCCAGAATCTCTCAGTTAATCTCAATGTCCATCGGATCCCAAGTCCGATCTTTATACCATAATAAATTCATATCTTTCACTATACAACTCTTAGCCAATCCAGCTAAAGCTTTCCGTTCAATCTTTCCTATTTATGACTCACTTAACCATCTTTCCTTTTTATCTTCCTTGAGATAATAATCTCAAACAATAAACTGGCCACCTGGCCCACCAGAAACTCTACTCTAGTTCTGGCCAGATCCTTTAATCAACATGTTGCATGGGAAATCACTTTTCTCTATTACCGGGATGTCATAACAATCCACTAACTGATCCTGGTCCATAAAAGACCCAGAACACTTTCCCAAGGCACCTGAAACATCTTTACCACCCATGGACACTCCTGTCCCTAAGGCACTCTTCAACCTTGGCAAATCTCCGCAGAGAAAGTACCACAATACCATCGTCCCAGACGATCACAAACCCCATTCAAATAAACTTTTGAATGCTCTATTCATCTGATTCACAAACACTTAGCATTAAACTGATTCTCAAGACATATTCAGCACTCACAATGCTCTAATCTGATACCAACACAATCCTTTATATAATTTCCTCTCTCTGATCTCTAACTGGTCCTAACCAGATCCAAGATCCACCTTAAAGAATCCCATCTTACTCAGCAACTAAACCTTTAATTCTTATAACTCCGTTGAGCCACTCGAAACAATGTTTACATCTGATTCCATCTCTGGCACTAGTCCAACCACCATTCTAGTCTCTTTCCATAAAAAGAAGCCCTGTCAGACCACCTGGAAACACATTCAAAATCCACAGACTAATCCAGTCTGTCCTGATCTCACTAGCACAATCTAGGTGGTATCCACCACACCAGCTAAGAGTTCCATGCACCTCCCTGCAACAAAACTCTAGCTCTCACTACAGGTATCATAAACATAATGAACCATACACCATGCCAACTATCACAAGGTTTTTCACTCTCAAGCCCAAGAGTTACTATACTTTCCTTGTCATTTAGGATTACTCCATAATTACTTACCCAATCCATACCCTGGATCAAACCAAAGCCTGTCCTAACCAGTTTTACCAAAATCACTGATGAGTCCTTTCCATAACCCAACTCATCTCTTAAGTTGCCAATACCATATTGCATTTCCATCACAACATAACCATGTGATCATCATATCATCCTTATGCTTCCATAAATGCAACATACAAAAGGACAGCATGGCATCAAAACCAATCAGTATAACTTAGAAATCAAAACTAGAAAACTAACCTGCCACCCCTGAGGAACTAGTCTCAGTCTCAGAATCTGACTGTCCTGGAATAAACACTCGAGTTGGAATCGAGCTGTCTATCCTCCTTAGCTCAAGTTCTCTTAGCCTTGGGCAATTCTTCTTGAAATGCCCGACCATGCCACAAGCAAAACATGACCTTGCTCGGCATTCTCCCAAATGACGCCTCTTGCACCGCGTGCATATTGGACGAGTCTTCCACTTTTCATTCTTACTTGCTTCAATGAGGGGAGATACCACTATCCGAGCTCCATGCTCCGTGGCACTCTTCTTCTCAACTATTATGCTTTCAACAACAAGAGCCTTCTCTACCACCTGAGCATAGGTAGAGACTTCATGCACTGGGGCAACTCTAATGCCCTGAGCTTATTCAGGATTCAACTCCTGAATAAACCTTTCCTTCCGAGCTATATCTGTTGGTATCATATCAAAGGCAAACTTGGCCAACCCATCAAATTTAGTAACATACTCGGTCACTGATGCCTTTCCTTGAATGAGATTCAGAAACTCATTAATCTTAGCAGTCTTAGCTGCATCACACTAATATTTCTCATTAAACAACTGCCTGAATTCTTTCCAATCCATCACAGCTGTATTTCGTGTCTGGGATACCACCCCCCACCACGTTTGGGCATCATCCCGCAACACATATGTCGCACAGATCACTCTATCATGACCCACCAGCCCCATACTATCAAGAATGGAACTGATCATGCCCATCCATTGCTCAGCTCTGAATGGATCTAGGCCTCCCTCGAAAACTGGAGGATAAAACTTCAGGAATCTTCCACAGAGGAATTCCCATATACTCTCAACCCTAGGCTGAGCTAAAGTTGATGCCACTCCTGGCATAGCAAAGGAAGAGGTGCTCCCCAACAGACTCCGCTGTTGCTTCAAGTATCTAATCTCTTCCTCATGCCTCTGCAATCTTGATTGCAAATCTGTAAGCATCTGCTGAAAATTCATGGGAGCAGATGAAGAACTGATACCCTGGCTGTAACTCCTAGCCCCTATATAACTACCACCAGGCCTCATTATCTGTCTTGAATATAAATCTGCAGTTAATAACTTGACCCATTAATCACAATAAGCATATCGAAAGCTTTCCCCCAAGGGATAAATCTTACCACACCACAATCATTAATCACTTGCAGTGCCAAAACATGCCACGACATTCATACATTATTCATAATCCCTGCTCTTCCAACATTCAAACCATGCCTCCAACTCCAACATGTAAATATCACAATAATATATTCATGGAGCAGGCAATCATATGATCACAATCATATATATATATATATATTCAAGGAGCATATAATCACATAGTCAAGAGCCAAGCTCTATCAAAATCTCATGCTCCTTAATACAATGTGTAGGTAAAACATTTACATTCTATTTAAGCAGCTATGCACATAACTACAGAAGTAGTTACCATTCCATGAGTGAAGCTACCTTCAGTGATGAGTGTACATGCCCAGCTTGTCTTCAGGAACCATAAACTTTGGCTCGCTTTGATACCAAGTTGTAACGCCCCAACTCCAGGGACCGTTACGGTGTGCCTTGTAAACAGTGCTAAACTCGCTAATTGAGTCATTTGGCCAAAATCGTGTAACTAAGTATGATTAGCGGTATAGGGATTAAAAACTTTGGATAAGATGTAACGTTTCACTAGAATGTTTAATATATATGTTGGGATCCCAAAATTATAATTTTAGAGTCTATTACAAGAAAATATTTACAACAGGCCATTCTATGCAGCAAAACAGGGTTTAACCCTAGTTCCTTCTCAACAGGCCATTCTATGCATGTCACATATACATAGGATGCAGTTTTCTTACCTCAGATTCGAGCTAGAACCAATATAAGAACGACCCTTGAGAACGATCAACCTTTAAGCCCTTAGCGGTCACCTAATCATAACCAAATATGGGACACCATCAATAAAATGATCAACAAAGGTTTCCACACCAATATCTAGCCTTCGGAAGATCAATCCCAACTAATCCAAGTAGTAGGAACACTCTCGAGGCCTATAGCTAAGTTCCCGGGGTCAAAACGAGCAAACGGGGTGAAAACAGGGCAATGGCTGCGGCCCTGGCACCTTGGGCCACGGCCCCCAGAATTTTCTGAGCCAAGGGCCGCGGCACCCAGCAAGACCAATTTCCTGACACCTGCTTCTTCGAGCTAGGGCCGCGGCCCCCAACCTTGGGCCATCCCCAAACACGATTTTCAACTTCTCAAATCCTCCAAAACATGCCTAAACATTCCCAAATCATCAAAACAAAGTTCCCAAGCTTCCCAAAGCTCCATAACCCTCAAAACCCAAGGTTCACACCAACCAAAAACTCAACAATTCACAAAGTCCAATTCTAAGCTTAAAAATTTTAAAAACTCAAAACTTCAAACTTAGATTACCTTTGATTGGGTTGTTTTCCGTCAAATCCTTCGGTTAAGAAGCTTCTAATCTTTCCTAGGATCGCTATGCCTCGACCCTCACTTGATTCTGACTCCTAGAACTCGAAATTCCTTCAAGAAAGCTTTGAACGGTAAAATAGGTTATCGGGAAGGGAGAGAGAGATTTTCTAACGTACGTTCTTATCTAACAAGATACTTCAAGCTTAAGTAACCTCATATAAAACCTAAGGCTTGGGGCCCCGAAAACACCCCCGGGGACATTATAGTCAAAACTTTCAGAATTCCCTCCTGATCTCAAATACTCCCAATTTATCATCAAATACACATTTCTATTACCCCAAACTTTACCCCGTTATGACAAAACCGCTAACTCATAATCTATAATCGTCTCATGCTGAAGAGCTCGAATATATCTCCATAATAATAAAATATCATTCACAAATTACAATATGCACCTAATTTACAAATATGCCTTCAACAGGCCAAATTACCAAAATGCCCTTATGATTATAAATACACCCATATGCACGCATTTTATCATCATATAATAATATAATTCACATTAACACACATATGAACATTTAATGCCATGATAAATCAATTATGGCCCTCCCGGCCTCCTAATCAAGGTCCTAAACCCTTATTAGGAAATTCGGGGCATTACATGACTGTTGATATATGTTTGATTAATAAGGAGCATGAGATACTGATAGGGCCTAGCCCTTGAATATTGCATGATGTTATTGAGGCGTGCTTAGCAGCACTGCTATGCATGTGAATGAATATTTGGATAAATTGCTATGAAATTGATTGCTTGTGAATGATTGGAGTTCTAGTGATGGATCATGAAAGGATTGTTACCCTGTCATCATAGTCTGATTGCCAAGTCGTTGATTGCAGATTAACTTGGATAATCATTCGTCCAAGAAAATCTACGCGACTAGCCGGCAGGTCTTGGACTAGAGATGATGATCAGAGCCAGACCCCTCCGCTAGTCCCTGAGAACTTGCAGCAGTTTATGGCAGATATGCAGGCTCGGCTACAGAGCCAAGATGAACAGATCCGAATTCTATGGCAGCAGGCTCCATCTGGGAGTGTTGCCCCCATTGTGCCACCTGCAGTGGTACCTGTTGTGCAGCCAGTTGAGGTTAGGAACAAGTGGGAACCGTTGTATGAGCGGTTTAGAAAGAAACATCCCCCGATCTTTGAGGGAGGACCAGATCCACTGAAAGCTAAACAGTGGATGACCATGATTACTACCATTCTGGACTTTATGAGGGTAGAGGGACATGACAGAGTGGCTTGTGCCACATATATGTTGAGAGAGGATGCCCGAATCTGGTGGGAGGTGGCATCACAGACTAGGGATGTTACTGCTTTGACTTGGGAAGGATTCAAGGACTTATTTAGTCAGAAGTATTATAATGTTGCCATCAGGGCAGCGAAGATAAACGAGTTCGTGGGGCTGGTTCAGGGTAGCATGACATTTACAGAATATGCCCTAAAGTTTGACAGACTTGCGAAGTTCGCACCAGATCTTGTGCCTACTGATGCAGCTAGGCATGACAGGTTTGTTAGAGGGCTTAATGCTATGATTGCCCGAGATGTGAGGATTACAACAGTACCTGGAGGGACAACTTATGCCCAGGCTGTAGAGAAGGCTCTTATCACTGAGGATGCGGAGAATAAGATATGGAGAGAGAGTGCAGTGAGACGGGAGGGCCACAGGGCAGTGCCTCCATATGCTGGTTCTGGTAGGGGTGGAGGCCCCAGTGATTTAAAGAGGAAGACCCCTGATGCCTTGATCGCTCCTGGTCCTGATAGGAGAGGTCGGGGTACTCAGGGTGGCCGTCAGGGAGGCGGTGATTCATGGAGGACTTATCCTGAGTGCACGAGGTGCAGAAGACGCCATCCGGGCGAGTGTCCAGCTAAAGCCTGTTATGTGTGTGGGGTGGTGGGACACCTCAAGAGAGATTGCCCGGCAGTGAAGAAGGGAGATACGGGGAAGGTGGAAAGCTTGACTCCAGCTCGAGTGTTCACCTTGACGCAGGCGGAGGCCAAGGCTAGTCCCTCGGTAGTGACAGGTCAGCTTTCTAGTGCTAGCACTCCTTTTACTGTATTGATTGACTCTGGTGCTACACACTCGTTTGTTTCTAGTAAGGTGATTGATAGACTATGTAGACCTAGTGAGTATTGTATTTCAGGGTTTGGGACTATTTTGCCTACAGGGGAACTGGTAGTGTCTAGGAGGTGGATTAGAGCACTGCCAGTGATAGTTGATGGTATGGAGTTATCAGTAGACTTGATTGAGTTGAGTATGGAGGATTTTGATATGATTCTAGGTATGGATTAGCTGGCTAGATATGGAGCTACCATTGACTGCAAGAAGAAGATGGTGACTTTTGAGCCAGAGGGCGAGGATCCCTTTGTTTTTGTGGGAGCGGTAAATGGACCCTGCATACCCAGGATATCAACGTTGAGAGCCAGAGACTTGTTACAGGGTGGATGCATAGGCTTTTTGGCTAGTGTGGTGGATACCACCAAGGTTTCACCAGTAGGACCAAAGGAGACCAAACTGGTTTGTGAGTTCTTGGATGTGTTCCCAGAGGACTTGCCAGGGTTGCCGCCGCGTAGAGAGATTCAGTTTGTTATTGAGTTGGCGCCAGGGACAGAGCCAGTGTCGAGGGCACCATATAGGATGGCACCGGCGGAACTGAAGGAATTAAAGGTACAGTTGCAGGAGCTTCTGGATTTGGGGTTTATCAGGCCTAGTTACTCACCATGGGGTGCTCCAGTTTTTTTTGTGAAGAAGAATGATGGGACTTTGAGAATGTGTATAGATTACCGGGAATTGAACAAGTTGACTATTAAGAATAAGTATCCCCTACCAATGATTGATGACTTGTTCGATCAGTTGCAGGGTAAGACGGTGTTCTCAAAGATTGATCTTTGATCTGGTTATCACCAGCTGAGGATCAAGGATGAGGACATACCGAAGACGGTCTTCCGATCGAGGTATGGGCACTATGAGTTTCTGGTCATGTCGTTTGGTTTGACCAATGCCCCAGCAGCCTTTATGGATCTAATGAATAGGGTGTTCAAGGATTTTCTGGATCAGTTCGTTATTGTCTTCATCAACGAAATCTTAGTGTATTCCAGTTCAGAGGCAGAGCACGAGCTTCATCTTTGACAGGTTCTTCAGAGGTTGAGGGAGCATCAGTTGTACGCCAAGTTTAAGAAATGTGAATTTTGGTTACCATAAGTTACATTCCTTGGACATATCGTGGGTGCAAATGGGATTAAGGTGGAGGCGGTTAAGGATAGGCCAAAGCCAAGGAATGCCTTGGAGGTGCGGATTTTTCTTGGTTTGGCAGGTTACTACAGACGGTTTGTAGAGGGCTTCTCGAAGATAGCGACACCGATGATAGAATTGACATGGAATAATTTGAAGTTTATCTGGTCAAACCAGTGCGAAGACAGTTTTCAAGAGTTGAAGCGACGTCTTATTTCGGCGCATGTGTTGAGTCTTCCTTCGGGGGAAGAGAAGTTTGTGGTCTACTGCGATGGATCGAGGTTGTGTTTAGGCTGTGTGTTGATGCAGAATGAGAAGGTTATAACTTATGCATCATGACAGCTGAAGGAGTATGAGCAGCAGTATCCGACCCATGATTTGGAGCTAGCAGTAGTGGTATTCGCACTGAAGATTTGGTGACATTACTTGTATGGGGAGAAGTGCGAGGTATATACTGACCATAAGAGTCTAAAGTATTTCTTTACACAGAAGGACTTGAACATGAGACAGAGGTGTTGGCTGGAGTTGGTAAAAGACTATGATTGTGATATTCTTTACCATCCGGGGAAAGCCAATGTGGTGGCAGATCCATTGAGCCGGAGAGGCCCAGGTCAGTTATATAGTTCCATTCAGATCTTAAGGGAGTTAGCTGATGAGATGGTCAGAGCGGGGATAGAATTGATGGTAGGCTGGTTGGCCAATATTACTCTGCAGTCGACCTTGCTCAAGCGGATCAAAGAAGGACAGTTGACAGATGCTCAGTTACAAGGGATTAGAGAGAATGTCTTAGTGGGAGTAGCTAAGGACTATTCTATATCTGAGGTTGGTTTGCTTCGGTATCAGGGACGGATTTGTGTTCCAGCTGACGAGGGAATCGGACGAGAGATACTGAATGAGTCTCATACGATGCCGTACTCACTTCATCCGGGTACCACAAAGATGTACCAGGATTTACGGACGTTATATTGGTGGCTTGGGATGAAAAAGGATGTGGTGGAGTATGTAGCCAGATGCTTAACCTGTCAGCAGGTGAAAGCTGAGCATCAGCTACCAGCAGGGTTGGTTCAACCTTTGGGTATTCCCGAGTGGAAATGGGAGGACATTACTATGGATTTTGTGGGAGGTTTACCTAGAACAGTGGGGCTTCATGACTCGGTGTGGGTGATAGTGAACAGGTACACCAAGTCAGCTCATTTTCTTCCAGTAAGATCGACATATACTATGGACCAATATGCTGAGTTGTATGTGAGGAAGATCGTACGTCTCCAAGGGGTTCCTAAGTCTATAGTGTCAGACCGGGATCCCATCTTCACTTCCAAGTTTTGGAGTGGTTTGCAGAAAGCTTTGGGGACTCAGTTGAAGTTCAGTACAGCCTTTCATCCTCAGACTGACGGACAGTCTGAAAGGACGATTCAGGTGTTGGAGGATATGCTCAGAGCGTGTGTGATTGATTTTGAGGGTTCATGGAGTAAGTATCTTCCGTTGATTGAATTTTCCTATACTATCACTCTAGCAGATACAGATGAATGAGCAGCCCCTGAGTTAATTAATGCAGTAAAAAAAGAACCAGCACTAGAAATCTAACCTGTCACGACCAAGGGGCTAGCCTAAGCCTTAGTCTGGGTCAAGGTAAATACTATGGTAGGAGTGAGGCTGTCGCCCTATTTTTGCTCATCCTTCCTGGATTGTGGGCAGTCCTTCCTCAAATTACTAATACTTCCACAAGTAAACCATGCCCTAATCCTGCACTCTCCCTGATGTCGTCGTCTGCACCGAGGACACACTGGGAAACTCCTCCAGTTGTCTCCCCCGCCCTGACAGCCACTGAAAGCACCCCATGCCCTCCTATCTGAGCCAGGAGGAACAAAAGAGTCTGGGGCCTTTCTATTCTGCTCATTGGGGCCACTACCCCGACTAGATCCAGTAAAAGGAGGCACCATCCAACGAGCATCGCGCCTAGCAGTGCCCTCTCTCCATATCTGATCCTCAACCCCTTCAGTTGTAAGGGCCTTCTCCACTACCTATGCATAAGTGGTAGTTCCCGGATCCAAAGTTATCTTGACGTCATGAGCGATCATAACATTCAATACCCATACAAACCAATCTCTTTGTGCCATGTCAGTAGGCACCAAATTTGACGCGAACTTCGCTAACCGGTCAAACTTCAAGGTATATTCTATGACTGTCATCTGGTTCTGGGTCAGGTTAGTAAACTCGTCAACCTTCACAGCTCAGACTGTGACACTATAATACTTCTCATTGAATATGTTTATGAATTATTTCCAAGACATGACCGCAACATTCCTTCTTTGAGACACAACATCCAACCAGATTCGGGCATCTTCTCTTAACATGTAGCTGGCACAGGCTACTCTCTCATTCCCTTCCACCCTCATGAAATCCAGGATGGAAGAAATCATGTTCATCCACTGCTCTGCCCACAGTAGGTCTGGGCCACCCTCAAAGGTGGGAGGATGCTGCTTCCTTAACCTCTCATACAAAGGTTCCCACCTATTTTCCATAGTAGGCTGGGCTGGCACTAGTGCCACAGCCTGCGGAACTTGTAACTGAATACCCTAAGGAGGGGTTTGTTGCCTCAGTTGTTGAAGCTCGTCTTCTGTTCGGTGAAGTCTAGCTTCCATCTCGGCAAATAACTGTTGCTAATTCGGTGGGGCAGGTGGAGAGTCCTGACCCTGAATGATCCCTGAGGCATCACTACAATATGCCTGCAATCAATGACGTCGCACATCAAGCACGACAACAACAATCAAAACCACCTCCCAATCTCATCAATCAACCACAACCAGCAAGTCCACATATCACACATAGCATATAACAATTAAGGGCCATGCCCTAACATCATACATATATCAACACATTCATCATGCTCTATCTATATATTCTCAGGCAAACAGGGAAATTTAAGCAAGCAATTAAGCATATAATTCATTAAATACTAACCAACCCTAAGTCGAGCTTGTCACCGGCAGCGAGTGTACATGTTTGGTCGATCTCCAGGAACCATAAACCTTGGCACACTATGATACCAAGTTGTAACGCCGTACTTCTTTAGAGTCGTTACCATGTGAGTTAAAAATGTGTCATTAGCTCACTAATCGAGGTTTTAGGTTAAAAGTGTGACTAAACCGAAATAAAACTCGTTTAATGACATTAAGTATAAAAATTTGGACATTCATTGAAATCATAAAAAAGTTATACAGTAGGGATCCAAAAAAATACTATTTAGAAAGTGTATTACAACTCAAAAATAAAAGTATAGTCATCCTAGGCGACAAAACAAATCAATACAATACATTTCCCAAAATAACCCTGGCCATGGCAGCCAGGCAGGTCGAACATGTACCCATCGTTCCACGCTCTCCGTACTCATTGTTAGTCGACCTTCCCTTTGCCCTTACTTGCACCATAGAGCAACAGTGGGCCAAAGCCCAGCAAGAAAACTCAACACAAAACATATAACATATACATAACAGTCAACAGTATACAACAACATATCCAACAAGCTAAACAAATAGCGACCAACGCTGTCCCAGGCGCTTTACCAAGCTCTGGGTTCGCGGTCTTCATCGAGCGGGTGAATACAGCACCCTAGGAGGGTTTCACCCAAACGGCCTACACTCAGCGTGCTCAACGCCGATCCTGGTCCCTTGCCGATCCCGGCCCCTTGCCGTACCCATCTTCTTGCCGTCCCCGGCCTTCGCCGTTCACTCACAAACATGCATAACATAGCATAACAATCACATATATCCACAAATATATTAAGCATAAACAATATGGCTGCACCCTGAAACACAAACAATAGGGTCGTGCCCTGCTCTACGAGCACAACAGTTTTCTTACCTGTGTCACGAGCGGATAAGCCAATGCGATCATGAGCACAGTCCCCTAATCCGAGCCTCGTTGAAAACCTAGTCACAACACATTCATAATAGCCATCCATCAAGCCTTAAACCAATAAATAACTTCATAATATTAATCTAGCCTCGGGACCTTGGATTCCACCAAACTGGGTAGTAGAATCATTCCCGAGCCTTAACAATCGAATTCCCGAGCTTAAAACCTTAATTTCCCTTTTCTTTCTATTTTGAGCCGCGACATGCCCTCTAGAGTCGCGACGTGCCTACAGGTCAGAGAGCAGAGCTCTCTCTGCTGAGGGACGCGGGCTGCGACATGCCCCCTAGGGTCGTAGCGCCTGGGTAAACCAGAGGCTTCTCCAGCCTCTTCGAGCACACGGGCCGCGACGCCTTAAGAACAGGGCTGCGGCCTGAGCCCCCAAACCCAGAAGTTCAAGCTCTTTCTGCATTTTTTCTCGAGCCTAAACCCCAAATTCATACCCCCAAACACCAATTAAACCCAGAATTAAGCCCATATTCTCTCCCTATACAGCCTAAGCACCATAACCATTTAAAAACATCTCCTTAATCCTCACCAACACTCAAAATCAAACTTTGAGCTTACTCTCCTACAACCTTCAATCCACAACAGAATTCAGTAGAAAAGGTTGGGTTTAGGATCTTACCTTTGAGATGTGTTTAAATTTGTGCTAATCTCAATCAATAGCAAGCTTCAATCCTTCACTTTCTTAGCTTAGGATCCTCAAGTTTTCTTCAAAAATCTCCAAGCATCAACGAGAGAAGGAGTGAGTCGACAGATATAGTGAGAGACTTAGAGCTGAGGTTTTATGTTTTTTTTCCCGTTATCATTACCTAATTCTAGAGGTTTTTCAAAATTACTCAGCCTGCACTAAACCATTCCTTAGTATAAAATGACCCAATTGCCCCTAAGGCAAATCCTAAATCCTTGATACCGCTAAGGGCAATCCCGTCAATTGTCATATTTCGCTAATTCCTCGAGTGTTCCTATAAATCCCCATTTAATCCTGACATACCCAAATAATTTCTAAATTACTACCTGTTATCCGGTAAATCCTGAACACCAACTGTGTTCCCAAAATACCCCTAGGCTCCTCCCGAGCCAAGTATTCAACCCCGTTGTGACTATTTAGCTAAACTGCTCCCTAGGACTGTCTCAGATCACACATCACAAATATATCACCACACCCTCGTGGTATCAGTCACAATATACACATTTATCACATTTATGCCCTCAATGGACTAAAATTATAAATATGCCCCTAAAAACCAGATTTGGCCCACATGCATATTTAATTCACCTAAACATGTACTTCTAATCACATAATCATTAAATTCACATATTAGCATAATTAAATCAATTATCGCCCTCCCGACATGCTAATCAAGACCCTAAGCCTTATTAGCAAATTTACGACACTACAACAACACTCCAAAACACATAATCATTTTTCCATGTAAACATTTATCAAAATAAACAATTTTATTTAGTTTTTTAACAATGTTCATTGAAAAATATATTTCTGTGTGCTGATCAAACCAATAATTATCCAAAGATTTCAGTTTTAAACCTAGTAAATTTTCTTTCAAAGGCACATAATCATATTTTTTTGCAGATAAGCTTAATAAATCAAACATAGATGTATATTCATAACAAAATGGAGATATAATCAATGAGAAAAGCTTACCTAGCTGGAAAAAATGGTGTCTCAATAACAACTTTAATCCTAGATATATATCAATGTTGAAAGATGCATTTTTCAAATGATAAATATATTTATTTTCATCACTAATAAACCTGTTTTTTTTTTTTTTAATCACACGTATACAACTAATACCATATTATATGTAGATGGCGATTCAATTTTTTTTAAATGCCGCTTGTTTTGTTGTGTATTTTAATTTAATATGAGACAATATTTTGTATATTATATAATTACTATTTTTTCTATTAATTTAATTACTATAACATTTGAATATGGTAAGTAATATATATATATATATAAACAAATAAGTAAAGTAGCTAAATTGGTGAGATTGTGTTTTTATAATTATGTTTATTAAAATAGTATATATTATATATAATTGTGTAAATAGTATATGTGATATTATTATAGTAAATTCTTTACTTTTTTTTTTGTATGAAAGTAAAAATTACCCTTTTTTTTTTTAGTGAAACATGACAGAGTCCAATAAAGGTAAACAAAAAAAAAAGTTTATATGGCGGTTACAAATCTAAAAAAAAGATGATCCAAATAGACTAATCGAGTCACTAAATAGGCTCTCAATAAATAATCTAAATTAGAATCCCCATAAACTGTTGGAAAAACAATTAGAGTGCGCAACGAAATAACGTGGTGGGCCTAGTTGATTAACAACAAAAAAATTCAACCTCTTATATAAACAGTTTATTTGTTCAAGAATACATACATAGAGGATGCAATATCATTAATCATGCAACATATATATAATTATACACATACTTATATATATATATATCATATGCACATGTATACAAATATTCAAGAACAAATATATTTACCTCTTGAAGCCTATCAAGTGTCCTTGAGTCTTTTTGTATAAATAACGATCTTCCTATCCAGCGCTTTGAGTACTCAGACCACGATCTTCTAGAGTGTTCTCTACACCTCAAGATGTGTGTGGGCACATAGAGAACAATGGTTTGTAATTTAGAAATCAAAAGTTTTTCTCAACACATGAATACTTGCATTATGGCTCGAGAAATGTTGGAATAATAGAAGATTATGAGAATTTCTTTTCTGATAATTTTCTGAAACTTTTTCTGAATCACCACTCTATTTTTCTTATTATCACATAATATATATAGATTATATATTATCTTATTATTCATAATAATAATAGTAATATAATAATACAATTATAATGATGATATGAATTCATTTAGGTAATATCTAACTTACCAAATTTGAAAAAATCTATTTCTAAATTGTTAATTAAATAAAATAAAAATAATACTGATACTTTATCAGTACCATCTTACACGCATGGCACAATCCCTGGACTGTGTCATGCGTGTAGCAGTATTCCCTTTCAAGGAATATTTCATTTTTCTTATTTTCTTTTATTTATTTATTTAAATAAATAAATCATTCCCACAAAATATGGTATTATCTTTTTAAGAAAAATATCACAATCAAATTTCAAAATTCAAATTGATGATCATCATTATTGTAACGCCCTACTTCCTTAGAGTCGTTACTAAGTCAATTTGAAATGTGCTAATCACTCGTTAATCGAGGTTTTAGGATAAAATGTGTAGCTAATTAAAGTGCAACTTGCTTAAATAAGATTTTGGTATAAAAATTCAGTTGTTCCTTTAGAACATGAAAAGGGTTACATTGGGATCCCATATATATTATTTGAAAACGTATCTACAACTCAAAAAGTTATTTAACAGTCAGCCTAAGCGACAAAATTAACGTTCATGACCAGTACCTCAAAATACCCAAGCGTGGCGGCCGGATAGGCCAAACATGTATGCACCGCTCCATGCCCTCTAACTCATGGTTGATTAATCTTTTCCTTGCCCTTACCTGCACCACAGGTTTGTGGCAAGCTAAGCCCCAGATTTGTTGGCCCCTTTGAGGTTCTGGAACGAGTTGGTGAGGTAGCTTATAGGTTAGCAATGCCTCCTGCTCTATCAAGGGTTCATGACATGTTTCACGTATCCATGCTCCAGAAATATGTATCAGATACTACTCATGTGTTGAGCTATGAGAATTTGGAGCTGGATCAGGATTTATCGTACGAGGAGAAGCCTGTTCAAATCCTTGACAGAAAGGACAAAGTCTTGCGGAGCAAGACCATCGCCTTGGTTAAAGTGCTTTGGAGGAACAGCAAGGTTGAAGAGGTGACGTGGGAACTTGAGTCCGATATGTGGGAGCGGCATCCCGAGTTGTTCAGGAAATTTCGAGGACGAAATTTCTGTAAGGAGGGGATAATTGTAACATCCTCAATTTTCTAATAAGGTTTAGGACCTTGATTAGCGTGCCTGGAGGGCAATAAATGAATTAACATGTTAATATATGAGTTTAAATGAATATGTGACTAGAATGTAGGGGTGTTCATTGGATGACATCCAATGTTTTTAAGCCCATCCGATCTGATCCAATCATCTTGAACCAACCGATCCGATCCGATCCAATGGATGATTGGATCGGTTCGGTTCCATCCATTGGATGCATCCATTGGTTATCCATTGGATCGGATCGGATCCATCCGATCTTTTAAAACCTTTATTTAGGCTGATTTTTTTTTAAAAAAAATGTTATTTCAATTATAAAAACACTAATTACTCATCCAAATAATAAAAATATTTAATTGTAATGTTTAGTTTAGGGTTTTTTTAATCATCCCATGTGTGAAAGCCTACAGTAAGCTACAGTGAGGTATTGCATGTAATTGGATCGGTTCGGTCGGTTTTTATTGGATGTCGGATGGTCATCCAACAACTGACCGATCCAATTTGGATTTTTAAAAATTACATCCGATCCGATCCAATAGTAATTGGACATCCAATTTTTGGCAGTCGGTTTTTTTTGGATCGGTCGGTTTTTATTTGATCGGATATTTTCTGCACACCCCTACTAGAATGCATGTTTAGGTGGAATAAATATGCATGTGGGCCCCGTTTGTTTGTTAGGGGTAAATAGGTAAATTTTAGCCCGTTGAGGGCATAAATGTGATAATTGTGTAATATGATTTATTCCACGTGTGAGTGGTGATATTATTGTGATGCACATGCCGAGACGGTCCTAGGGAGCCAATTAGTTTAAAAGTCACAACAGGATTAAATACCCGGCTCGGGAGGAGCCTAGGGGTATTTTGGGAATTTTATAACTTGAGTTTGTGAGTTAATGGTTAATGGTAATTGAGTAACTTGAGTGACCATTGGTAATCATTAAGAGTAACAAATTTAGATGAGAAAAATGGTAGATTTGTAAGGAAGGTGAAATGTCAAAAAATGTCCTTGAGGTTTAGTTAGGAAAGGAATTACATTGAGGGGTGAAATGGTCTTTTGGTAGAGATATAGATACCTTCAGATAAGGGAAAAGATGATTCACGTTCTAACACTTAGTCATATTTTTGTCTTGCTGAAATTGGAAGAGAAACTAGAAGGAAAGGAAAAGAAGAAGAGAGCTGAAATTGGGAGACCCAGAAGGAGAATCAAGGTGGTTTAAGGAAATTTAGTTGATCATAAACCAAGATTGTTCAAAGGTAAGGATTTGTCTCTGTTTTGTTTAAGTTTTAAGCTTGATTTCTAGAAAGTACGTATGAAAATTGAAAGATAGTTGTGGCTAGTTTGCATGGGATTTCAACTTGGTAATCAAGAGGGATTGATTTGAAGCTGGAATTGGAGAGGGTTCAAAGTCGAATTCTTGATTGAGGTAAGGGTTCTAAGCATCTTTGAATTTTCGTTTCTGGTGTGGTTTAAGAATATTGAGGCATGGTTTACATTTTTCAAGCCTTGGTTTAAGTTTTAAGAGCTAAGGTTTAAGTTTCTGAAGTCTGAAACCAAAGTATGGATTTTGGGTGTGATTGTGTGTTTGACCTTGTTGTTGGTGTTTATAGGTTGTTAAATGGTTCATTTGGGGTTTTAAATTGGTTTTGGGGTTTAGGTATGTGTTTGGGTTGAATTGGAGGTGTTTTGGCTCGGGGAAAATGCAGGAGAAAACCCAGAATTCTGGGTTCGCGTAAGGGCGCCGCGGCCCTGTTCTTTGGTGCCACGGCGCAAGGTTGCATCAGGAATAGAGGACATTCTGGGCGCCGCGACCCTCAAAGGGTAGTGCCGCGGCGCTAGGCTATTTTCAGGACAGTGAAATTTTGCAATTTTGGGCATTTGCCCCGGGGGCTCAGGGGATGTTTCCGTTGCATTTTTTTGGGAAATTGGAGGTCCCGGGAGTACGGGATTGGTCCCGGGAAGTGGTTTTGGATTGATTATTATTAAAGAGTGTTTTATATTTTTTGTGACTAGGTTTTCGGAGAGGCTCGGGTTATAGGACCATGCTCATGACCTTGGTGCATTGAGAAGCTCGGGATACAGGTAAGAAAACTGTAGTACCCGTAGAGCAGGGCTTGGGCCCATAGTGTTGTTGCAGGGCACGGCCCTAGACTGAATTACATGTTAGGGCGTAGCCTTGATTGAAATATTATATGCTTGAATATTGTTTGAGTTATGCTATATGTGATTATAGTTGAATGAACAGCAAAGAGTCAGAAACGGCAAGGAGCCGAGAACGACAGTGGGGCCGAGAGTAACATTTGGCATGCGGAGTGCATGATATTAGAGTGAGACCCCAATGGATACATGGGATATCCTTACGGTGAGGACCGAGATCCCAGACTTTGGTAATGCTTCTGGGACGACATGGTCGTATATGTTTAGTCTGATGAACTATCTATTTATCTGTGGATTGTCTGATATAATGGTTATATAATATGCATATGTTATGTGCTGTATGGGTTTTCTTGCTGGGCTTCGGCTCACGGGTGCTCTGTGTTGCAGGTAAGGGCAAAGAAAAAGTCAACCAGCCATGAGTACGGAGAGCGTGAGGCGGCACGTACATGTTTGGCCATCCCAACTGCTTTGGTTGGGGGCATTTTGAAGAATGGCAGTATTAAACTATGATTTTGATGGTTAATTATCTGTAAACCCATTTTGAGTTGTAAATATTTTATAAACCTTATTTTGGGATCCCAAATGTAAGACACTTGAAATTTTCAATGAAATAGAGTATTTTCCAAGATTACAGCCTTGACTTTTGTTTAATCACATTTTTGTTCTAAAAACCTCGTTTAGCAAGTTAATTGCACATTTCAAAGTCACTTAGTAACGACTCTAAGGTAGTAGGGTGTTACAGTGGCGGCCGGATAGGCCAAACATGTATGCACCGCTCCATGCCCTCTAACTCATGGTTGATTAATCTTTTTCTTGCCCTTACCTGCACCACAGAGCACCCGTGAGCCGAGGCCCAGCAAGAGAACCTTAAAGCACAACATACAATAATTTATCCCAGCAAATAAACACTTATTTAAACTGCTATTAGAATACGAAAGGCACAGTAGCACAACAACCTCATACCATAGCAGAACAACAGCACATAGGAACATCAAGCATAGCATCATAGTAGCATATTAACATATAGGCATCATAGCACAACATCTTAGCAGTTCATAAATACAACAACATATAACGAAGCAACCAACAAGCTAAGCATAAAGCGGCCATGCCATCCTAGGCTCTTTACCAGGCCTTGGATTTGCAGTCCACACCATGAGGATATCCCAGGTATCCTTTAGGGTCTCACCCTGGCAACTCGCACTCCGCGTGCTAACGCTCCTCCTGGCCCCTTGCCGTTCTCGGCTCTTGCCTCTCCTGGCTTCTGCCGCTCCCGGCTCTTGCCGATCCTAGCTCTTGCCTCTCCCGGCATCTACCGCTCCTGGCTCTTGCCGATCAATCACATTCCCATAAATGACATGGAAAACCACAAGCAATACACACAGTACAACACACCACATAGCTCTATGGGTACAAACAGTTCTCTTACCTGTGTCTCAAGCTACTCGAGCACCCTGATCACGAGCACAATCCTCTAACTCGAGCCTTGAAGAGAAATCCTAGTCACAACACCTGAATAAAACCAACTATCAAGTTCTAACTCATTAAATAGTTTTGAGACTCAACTTTAACCTCCGAGACCTTGGTTTCTACCAAACTGGGTAGTAGAAACCTTCCCGAGCCTTAACGTTCAAGTTCCCGAGCTAAAAACCCTCATTTTGCAAAAAATCCACTTTTCGGCCACGGCCTAGCCTCCCTTAAGCGTCGCGGCATGCCCCAAAACAGAGGCAAAATTTCCTTACATCTGCCAGCCTAGGGCCGCGGCACCCAAACCTTGCGCCGCGGTGCCTGGGTAATTTTCCCGAAGCCCCATATTGCCTAAAACTCAAACGGGCCGCGACACTGATGAACAGGGCCGTGGCTCAACCCCTAAACCCAGAAATTTTCCTCCATTTCTACGAGCTAACTTCCCTAAAAATCATCAATTCAAAGCCCTAATCCTAGAATTCTGCCTAGGACTCACATCCAAACATCATAACCAGTTAATTCACACAGAATTCCAACAACAAATCTTATAGATGCCTAAATTCAATCATCAAAGTTTCAACTCCGAAAGTTCCAACTAAACAGAAAGAAATTCAATAGAAAACCAATTTTGATTCTTACCTTGCTGCTAATTTTTGACCTGGACTAATTCCTCAACTCCTCAAACTAGCACCCCACCAATCCTCAGTCCAACTCTTCAAGCTTTTCTCCAAAATTCCCAAGCTTCCAATTGAACATATGTGAACCGAATGAGAGAGAGAAGAGAAAGGTTGTTTAATTTTTGCTTGTTTCTTCCCCTTCTAGAATATGTTAGAAACTAAAAGTAACCCCAGCTGGCTAACATAAGCCTACCCTTTAACCAAAATAGCCCTTTAACTTATCCTTAATCCTTAAGTAACCCAAGGGCATTTCAGTCATTTAGTTTATCCTGCTAATTCCTTGAGTGTACCTACAAATCCCCATTTAATCCAGACATATCCAAATCATTACTAAATTACTACCCATTACTCACTAAGTTCCGAACACATCTTACGTTCCCAAAATACCCCTAAACTCCTCCCGAGCCAGGTATTTGACCCCGTTGTGACTTTCTAGCTATACCACTCCCTAGGACTTTCTCGGATCGTGCATCTCACATATATCACCACTCACAGGTGATAAAGATCACAATAATCACAAATATTACATTTATGCCCTCAATGGGCTAAAATTACAAACATGCCCATAATGACCAGACGGGGCCCACATGCATATTTAATACACACAATCATACATGTCTAATCACATAATCACCAAATTCATATATAATCATAATTAAATCAGTTATTGCCCTCTCGGCACGATAATCAAGGCCCTAAGCCTTATTAGCAAATTTGGGACGCTACAACTATCCCTTCCTTATCAGAATTTCGTCCTTGAAATTTATTCACACACATCGGAACACTAATCCCGCAAACCTGATTATAACCTCACATTCAGGTCTTTTCCTTGGTCATTACTTGCAACATTCTCACAAGAACAATAGTCTTAATCTGTAAGACCTTCTTTCTTATATCCAGAATTTCACTGGCTTTTAAGCCATTCCTGATGTAGGGTACTTCCTGTAATGCCCCGAATTGTCCGATGTGATTTAATGGCAGGATTAGTAGGCCGGGAGGGCCATACGTGTTTAATTAAGCCATTAAATGATATTATTCATGTATATGTGAATTATATTATAATATGATGTTAAATGCATGCATGTGGGTCCACATGTTTAATTGCAGGGGTGTGATGGTAATTTGGCCCGTTGAGGGTATAATTGTATAATTGTATGCATGTCGATGATATGTGTTGAGACCACATTATAATGTGGGTTTTTTCGAGCTTTTCGGCATGAGACGACCATGGTATGTTAATTAGCGGTCTGGTCATAACAGGTTTAAGTTTGAGGCTCGGGAGGAGTCTCGGGGTGATTTTAATGGTTAGTGCGTTACCGGGTATTGGAGGGTAACGGGATATGAATTTTTGGTGTTTGCGATTATTGAGAATAGCGGGAATTGGAGAGTGTTAATTATGATTAACGAGATAAGTTGGAAAGGACAGATTTGCCCTTAGGAGCCTTTGGAAACCCTTAAATGACCTAGGGGTATAATGGTCTTTTCACCCCTAGGATAGATATAAACCCCTTTATGCTGTGAAGTAGAGGGAAAAGCAGAGCAAGTTTGGAGCTTACCCGTACCTTCCTTTCCCTTCAACTTCTTTGTGATTTTTGGTGATCATGTTGAGGATTCAAGCTTGAGAAATAGATTTTGGGAGTTTGGGAGAGTGTTCCACCATTGAAGAGCATCACAACCTGAGTTTGAGGTAAGTTTCCAGCCATTAGTTTACTGGTATACTCTGTTTTGGTGTTAGTTTTCAGCTTGTGTTTTTGTGGTGGATTGTTGGAATTGATGGAAGTTTTGGTTGGGGTTTAACTTGGGTTTTGCTAAGGGAGTGATATAGATCAAGTTTAGGGGTTGTATTGGAGGTTTGAGTGGTGGTTAAGCTTGGTTTGAAAGGTTGGTTCCAAGAGAAAACGCAAGGGAAGAAGAATAGGGGTTATGGCTGAACTGGAGGTTGGGCCGCGTCATGGCCAGGGAGGGCCGCGGCCCTTGAAGAGAGCTGAAGTTGGCCGCCTCTGTTTGAGGGGCGAGCCGCGGCATGGCCAAGGAGGGCCGCGACCCTTAGTGGCTTTTTGGCCAGAAATGGCTTTTTGGCTCGGGGATGCAAGCCTTAGGCCTCAGGTTCAATCCTACTGCCCGGTTTAGTAGTTTTTGATGTCTCGGAGGCTAGGTTTTGGTTTGGGAACCTATTATTATTCATTTTATTGATGGAATCCCATAATTGGTTATGAAAAGGTAATCGCTAAAGGACCAAAAGGTTGATCGTTCTCAGGGGTCATTCTTATTATTAATTCTCGCTCGAACAGGAGGTAAGAAAACTGCACCCTGTGTATATGTGACATGCAAGGTTGTATTGAGGCATGTTGATTGATAAATGTGGACATGGATTGCCTATTAAATGCTAGCGAGTGTTGTATACTTGTATATGTACTGACTAGTCAGGGACACTGACCTAAAGAGTCAGAAATGGCATAGCGTCATCAACGCCGAGCCAAATGAAGATTATATCTAATCGATATCAGCGTTGAATGACTCATATGGGGTATTACCGCTGGACCGACCCTAAGGTCGATGAACTTATAAGCGCTTGTCTGGTCTAAGACCAGTTATTCAGAGTCAGGGCATATGGCCCCGGTGACTGTTTGTCACATGGCTAGGGAACGTTGTTCCAGGGTTATGACTCTAAGGTCATGAGGGAGGTTATGTTGGTGACTATTCACCATACACCTATCATGTTCAAACTTATGAAAGGCTCACTTATCTGTTAAGCCCTGGTGACCCTATCGTCACATGGTTGGAGGGTGCTGTCCCCGTATTAGTGACTCTTGCGATTGTCACCTATGTGTTTGGACTGTTGGTCCTGGATGATTATTACAATTCTTGTTGATATTATATCATGTTGTATTATGTTTTCTTGCTAGGCCTTGGCTCATGGGTGCTATGTGGTGCAGGTAAAGGGAAAGAAAAGCTCACCCAGCCTTGAGTGGAGAGCTTAGGTGGTGATTTGTACATATGCGGCTGCTTGACCACCACGGCCAAGGTGTTCTCAGAGGAACTAGGGGGTTTACCCTATTTTTGCCGCTAAGGTCGGGGGGGTTGTAAATCTAAAACAGTAATGACCATTTTGTATTGAGAACAACTTGTAAATGTTTTGATTAGCTCTGCAGAGCAGTTTGTAATGAAAAATATCCATTCCTTTTTATTGATTTTCTGCCTTAACCTGTTAATTACACTTAGAGCATGTTTTTAACCAAAGGACTCGGGTAGCGGGTCAAATTTTCGGTTCACCGTTCACCGTAACTGTTCTGGGGTAACTAGGGCATTACACTTCCTGTCCCTAAGTTCACTTTTTGAAGTAAGTACTTCTCACTCCCTGTCTCACAATATTCTACTCGGAGTCACTCTGCGACCTCTTCTTTCCAGAACTTGGAAGTCCATAGATTCCCATCTGACACTATCACCCTTGGTGTCCAATGAAGACGTACAGTCTCATCTCGTACCCATTCTCTCTTTGATACCTCACCCACACCAACCATGGTGTGCCAATCCAGTAGGTCAAATCACCACTTTTGTATTTCCTTACCTCATTTGTGATCCAAGGTGGTTCACCCCCTTAGGTTCATAATCATACCCTTTTCATATTAACTCCAGGATACACTAGAGTCATAATAGCCCTTTTGGCCTCTGATTATTACCTCTTATTTACTAAACGGCTAGGTCATGCGCCTTCTGATATACAAGGTGTAGTTTCAGCATCCATTCAACTTCTTGGATGTAATAACCGTAAGGGGTGACTTAAGGTTCATCCCGCATCTTCCCCTCAATGCCAGTATCCTTCGGATCACTCGTCTGATCTACGTAGTTTAACTCATCTATTACAAAGTAGTAGGATGCTTAACCTTCCCTACAAGATCTTCCCCCTGTGTCTCACTGTTCATTCATAAGAATACACTCGCCCACTATCAACTGTAAGTTCCAAACCAAACTCAATCCTTACTTTATTCTAACCATGATTAATCAGTATAACTATTAGCTTACCATCCACTATGAGGTGCAAACGATCACTCTTTCAAGTACACATAACGCACCCTGACTCATAACATAATGCACCGAAACTCCATATTCTAGGCAAGGACGATATCTCTCACATCGTTCTCCTGTATCAATCCACACATACAAATTCTAATACTGTGGCATATGAATCGATCTTTATACCAACTTTTGAAAATCTGGTACGCAACCATCCACTCTGATCCTCTTTATGTTCTAATGTTGCCCTAGTCAAAGTATAGATTTCCTCAAAGATACCTCATACATGATCCCATTACCTCCCATAACATGGACCTGAACCTCTTCCGGAGAAATTAGAACTTGTCTCTCTTGAAACCTTATCTGTAACCTTGTTTCCTTAACCTTGGTACTATCAATAAGGGTGTTATTCGTCTTCTGTTTTTAGCTGGGAGTAGTCTGAAACATCCTTGATCGATCTGAATATGACTCATTAACATTATCCCCGTACTCTCTGATTAACGAACTTCCCTGAGCCATTGATGCATTGGTCAGTTTAGAAACCTTTAACAAAGCTCCACCATATCCTACTTAGTGCAAGTGGAAATTCATGTAACACTTCTTGCCTTGATCCTTATTAGGGTAATTCTTGAAAACATTATCCTATCCTCGTAGACTTGGCCCCTTTTCTTTTCAAACTGTAATGACATGTCTCACGATAAAATGCTCCGTCTGATCAATCCTCAAGTTAAACACTTCTTCAACTGAACCTTAACTCTTCCCGCTGAGCTAAATCTATACTTCATAATGTCTTGGATACCGCTTCTATCTCTGCCTTAATTCCATTACATGCACTTTTCCCCAAATGTGTCAATTATCTCACCAAATCCTTATAAACCCATCTGAAACCTTATCCACCGATCTGGTATTCATCTGGTCTACCTGATACATCCTCAGTGGTATCTTCCTCAACAGCTAGGCACCCAGCAACTGCAACCAAGTCCTTTCCCTTTAATCTCCGAAGTCACCATCTTCTTCTTCAATCCATGGTTGTCCCTTACTTAACCAGCAAATCCACATTCAAGATCACCTCATATTCCTCACAAACCACCTTAATCAATTCAATTTATAGGCATAAACAAGAACTATAAAGCCAACCAATTTCCTCCGAGGGCCAACCTCAGCTCTAACCATGTCAAAACGTTCACTCGAGCTGGGGTAGAGTTATTTGTACTCTTTAGTTCTTCTGTCTATGTCTTCGGGCAACTTTCCTTGATAATCCCTACGATTTCTCACTAATAACATGCATTCATTAAACACTCATTTACATGACATCTCCAACACCCAGTACATACCATGTAACCCCTCCGGACCTCACCGTCATCCTAACGACCGTCCTAAACACTACGAACTCTCCTGTAAGGACTAGGAGTAATTGTACCATCAGAGATCTTTCTTTCCTTGTTGCCCAACTCGCTCGTCCCATCCAGTTCCCTCTAATCTCTCTAGCATAACCTTAGGGTAACCGTCCACTGCGGCTAGACACTCCAAAGTCACAGTCGAGTCCCCTTATCAGCCAACTGATTCAAACTTAGGACTATACTAAGGCCATCGCATAACTATCCCAACCAGTTCTTACCACAAATTTTCTATCTGTACCACTCTGTTTCATTCCTTGGTAACTGCACACTTTTATCAAACACAAAATCTCAAGCCCTACAATATTCTGTTCATTCGGTAGGTATCCCATGTCTATACCTCCATTAAAAGGTACGCAACACCAAACCCAATTAATATAATATAAAGAACAAGAACTAGAAAACCAACCTGTCATGTATGAGGAACCAACTTCGGGCTTTGGCCGCCCCCAGGTAGACTCGCGAACCGAGGTTAAGCTATCTGTACTTCTGGTTTCTTCCGTCTTCGATTCCGGACAATGTTTCATGATGTGCCTAACTACTCCACACAAAAAACATGTCTTCGCTCAACACTTACCCAAATGACGTCTCCTGCACCTGACACACACTAGATAACTTCTCTAGACCTCATTGCCGCCCTGGCGACTGTCCAGAACATCATGTCCGACAGTGGTAGAACTATCTGAGGTCTTTCTCTTCAGACTACTAGGTCCTCCGCCCCTACCCGCTCTTACAAATGGGGAAACTCATGCCTGAGCTTCCTGTCCCACGACACCCTCGCTCCATATCACACCTCCCGCGTCCTCCATGGCAAGGGCCTTCCCTACCATCATAGCATAAGTAGAAGTCTCATGAACTGGAGCGACCATAACACTATGGGCCACCCCAGGGTTTAGCCCTCAAACGAATCGTTCCTTTCGGGCTACGTCTGTTGGTACCAAGTCAAATGCGAACTTGGATAACTCATCAAATTTATCAACATATTATGTCACCGTCTTACTGCCTTGAACCAAGTTCATAAACTCATTGGTCTTCGCAATTCGGACTGTGTCACCATAGTACCTTTTGTTGAACAATTGTCGAAAATCCTCCCAACCCATCATAACAATATTTCGGATCTGTGATACCACCTCCCACCATGTTCGGGCATCCTCCTGTAGCATGCACGCGGCACAAACCACCCTATCATTGCCTTCTGCTCCTATATAGTCAAGGATGGAGCTAACCATGCCCATTCACCGCTCAGCTCCGAATGGATCTAAACCTCCTTCAAAAACTGGAGGATTAAGCCTTTGGAACCTTTCACACATCATTTTCCACCTGCCTCCACCCTCAGGCTGAACCAAAACTGATGCCAATGTCGTAGAAACACACGGAGCAACATTTCCGGGTGGAACCTACTGTCTCAACCACCTAATCTCTTCCTCCTGCTTTTGTAACCTAGCATGCATATCAACGAACATCTGCTGCCAACCCCCATGAACTGATGGAGGATTCTGATCCCGAATACTATCCATAATCCATGTATTAACAATGGCCGCACCCCTTGACTATCTCTGATGCATAACTTCTAGATCTGTCTGTAATCAACGACGCAATCCATCAGATATGATCATCCTTTCCGGAACCACTTCCGAGCATGGCCAAACAAACAAGAGGAATAACAAACACAAATATATATATTGTTCATGCTCCCTATATTAACAATCAGATAAAATCATTTTATTAAACAATTAGACAAATATTTCATTCAATACCAACCAACCCTAAGTCCAGCTTGTCTCTGGCAACGAGCTCATACATGTTCAGTCAATTTTTCCAGGAACCATATACCTTGGCTCGCTCTGATACCAAGTTGTAATGCCCTACTTCCTTAGAGAGTCGTTACTAAGTGAGTTTGAAACGTGCTAATCACTCGTTAATCGAGGTTTTAAGATAAAATGTGTAGCTAATTAAAGTGCAACTTGCTTAAATAAGATTTTGGTATAAAAAGTCAGTCGTTCCTTTAGAACATGAAAAGGGTTACATTGGGATCCCATATATATTATTTGAAAACGTATCTACAACGCAAAAAGTTATTTAACAGTCAGCCTAAGCAAAAAAATCAACGTTCATGACCAGTTCCTCAAAATACCCCAGGCGTGGCGGCTGGATAGGCCAAACATGTATGCACCGCTCCATGCCCTCTAACTCATGGTTGATTAATCTTTTCCTTGTGTGGATGCCAAAAATCTACCAAAAAGAAAAAATCTCTAAGTCCATGGTTGGAATACAAGTCTAAAGATCACTTAGTCATGTAATTAAACTCGAGCCCATAAGTCTTGCGGAACCGGGAGATTGTCCCAAGGGAAGCATCACCTTATGAGCCATGAAGTATGGTCTTACTAGGCTAAGGGGCTGTGGATGCTCAAAGTTTCATACTTGTAGAAGACCCAAAACAAGTGCCAAGGTCCCATAAGCGCCTAATTACGTGATTGAGCCGCGATGCCCTTGGGCCCCCACTGTCTCGAACCAACCACGTACCCCGCGAGGCCACGCCTCGCGTGCACCTGATGGCCTCGCTGGTGGAGTGCCTCGCTGCGCATGATGGCCTCGCTGGTGGAGCGCCTCGCTGCGCATGATGGCCTCGCTGGTGGAGCGCCTCGCAGCACCTGATGGCCTCGCCCGTGGAGCGCCTCGCTGCACATGGTGGCCTCGCTGGTGGAGTGCCTCGCAGCACCTGATGGCCACACTAGTGAGGGACCTCGCGAGATGGTGCCCCACCCATGCCTCGACCGCGCGCATGAGGACCAGCACCAGGCGGCCTCGCGAGGCGGCGTCACGCACACACCTACGGGCGCTGCATACAAACAACCCAAGGGCTCCTCCTCGCATCTGACACCCCACGTGGATGTCTCCTCTAGAGGTCTACCAAGACTTCAACATTTAGAGGGAAAGGCCCAAGAATGATTCCGAAAGGTCACGATGGTACAATCTCGTACAGGGTACGGCTTGTAAGACCCCATACGTCTGACTGTGGCACTCATGCTAGTCAGGTAGTGGGAACACTAGGAGAAAGGACATGGCCTACATACTCCCAATCAGATGTCAGAGTCGACACCACTATCATCAGTGCCACTCCTCTGACATTCGTACGGTAGAGTAGTGGGGACCTCCTCATGGTACCTGGCTATGTACTAGTAACAGCACCACTACCCCTGAGACCACTCTCCTGACAGAGTACTTGTGTACCACCTGGTCCCCTCGACCACCATGTATCCCAGGCCATTAGAGCCTACTATAAAATGAACCCCACTTCCACAGAGAAGGGGGTTGGAAAATTCATTGTATGCAGAGGCTATTAAGCAATATACATTTTTCACTCCATTGTTCATCTGTGTTGATCTTTTCATAAGTTAATTCTAAGTTCTTATCTAAACATCGCTGCATTTCCTTTGAGTTTTCCAACCTAATTTCGTTGACGAGATTTCACCGTCAACACCTTGCCCTTACCTGCACCACAGAGCACCCGTGAGCCGAGGCCCAGCAAGAGAACCTTAAAGCACAACATACTATAATTTATCCCAGCAAATAAATACTTATTTCAACTGCTATTAGAATACGAAAGGCACAGTAGCACAACAACCTCATACCATAGCAAAACAACAGCACATAGGAACATCAAACATAGCATCATAGTATCATATTAACATATAGGCATCGTAGCACAACATCTTAGTAGTTAAGAAACCATGTCGTCCCAAGCGCTTTACCAAGCCTTGGGTTCGCGGTCCACACCATGAGGATATCCCAAGTATCCTTTAGGGTCTCGCCCTGGCAACTCGCACTCCGCGTGCTAACGCTGCTCCCGGCCCCTTGCCGTTCTCGGCTCTTGCCTCTCCTGGCTTCTGCCGCTCCCGACTCTTGCCGATCCCGGCTCTTGCCTCTCCCGGCTTCTGCCGCTCCCGGCTCTTGCCGATCAGTCACATTCCCATAAATGACATGGAAAACCACAAGCAATACACACAGTACAACACACCACATAGCTCTACGGGTACAAACATTTCTCTTACCTGTGTCCCAAGCTACCTGACCACCCTGATCACGAGCACAGTCCTCTAACTCGAGCCTTGAAGAGAAATCCTAGTCACAACACATGAATAAAACCAACTATCAAGTTCTAACACATTAAATAGTTTCGAGACTCAACTCTAACCTCCAAGACCTTGGTTTCTACCAAACTGGGTAGTAGAAACCTTCCTGAGCCTTAACGTTCAAGTTCCCGAGCTAAAAACCCTCATTTTGCCAAAAATCCACTTTTGGGTCGCGGCCCAACCTCCCTTAAGCGTCGCGCCGCGCTCCAAAATAGAGGCAAAATTTCCTTACATCTGCCAGCCTAGGGTCAGGGCGCCCAAACTTTGCGCTGTGGCGTTTGGGTAATTTTCCCGAAGCCCCATATTGCCTAAAACTTAAGCAGGCCGCTGCACTGATGAACAGGACCGCGGCTCAACCCCGAAGCCCAAAAATTTTCTTCCATTTCTACGAGCTAACTTCCCTGAAAATCATCAATTCAAAGCCCTAATCCTAGAATTCTACCTAGGACTCACATCCAAACATCATAACCAGTTAATTCACACAGAATTCCAACAACAAATCTTATAGATGCCTAAATTCAATCATCAAAGTTTCAACTCCGAAAGTTCCAACTAAACAGAAAGAAATTCAACGGAAAACCAATTTTGATTCTTACCTTGCTGCTAATTTTCGACCTGAACTAATTCCTTAACTCCTCAAACTAGCACCCCACCAATCCTCAGCCCAACTCTTCAAGCTTTTCTCCAAAACTCCCAAGCTTCCAATTGAACATATGTGAACCGAATGAGAGAGAGAAGAGAAAGGCTGTCTAATTTTTGCTTGTTTCTTCCCCTTCTAGAATATGTTAGAAACTAAAAGTAACCCCAGCTGCCTAACATAAGCCTACCCTTTAACCAAAATGACCAAAATAGCCCTTTAACTTATCCTTAATCCTTAAGTAACCCAAGGGTATTTCAGTCATTTAGCTTATCCCGCTAATTCCTTGAGTGTACCTACAAATCCCCGTTTAATCCAGACATATCCAAATCATTACTAAATTACTACCCATTACTCACTAAGTTCCGAACACATCTTACGTTCCCAAAATACCCCTAAACTCCTCCTAAGCCAGGTATTTGACCCCGTTGTGACTTTCTAGCTATACCGCTCCCTAGGACTGTCTCGGATCATGCATCTCAAATATATCACCACTCACACGTGATAAAGATCAGAATAATCACAAATATTACATTTATGCCTTCAACGGGCTAAAATTACAAACATGCCCCCAATGACCAGATGGGGCCCACATGCATATTTAATACACACAATCATACATGTCTAATCACATAATCACCAAATTCATATATAATCATAATTAAATCAGTTATTGCCCTCTCGGCACGCTAATCAAGGCCCTAAGCCTTATTAGCAAATTTGGGACGTTACAATTATCATCATCTTTTAAAAATCAATAAATCAAAACTATTTTGACTTACCATTTTTATTTTCTCCCACCCAAATAAAATAATTAATTTCAAAAATTAATTAATTAATTTATATATATTTCGAAATTCTATATTTAAATAAATAAATAAATATGTTTTCAAAAATTTAATAATTAATTCTAAATTAATTATTCAATCTCAATCATCATATAATTGTATATTTGACCCAAAGAATAAAATTCTTCTCAAATTTCCAAATTACAGTTTTACTCTTGTATCAACTCTTACATTGATATAATGTTGATAGATCTACCTTGGGGACCTATGGACCTATAATATCAAGCTCCAATCAATATTATATTATTATTCAAAACTCTTTGATTAAATAATTATATTTATTAATCTCATAATTACTCCACTATAAATATGAGATTGAACTCTTAATAATTATAAACATATATTTACAGAGTACTTTATTAAAGAATAAAGTATCCATTGATATAATCATTACATACAACATTAATCCTCTATTAATGATTCATAATTAAAAGGGAATAAAATTACTGTTTTACCCTTTTAACTATATCTAGTTCATAGTGTACCATTGACTTTACTGGTGAAGGTTATGTCATAACAAGTTTGCTATGTGAGCGCTCGTAACCTTTTCAGCTCCAAAGTCAACCCAATATGGAACCATTATTCAATCTATAAGAATGTAAAATGCAGCACACCAAATTATTTATTTATTTATTAATTTTGTGCTTTGTTTTATCTAATTGTTAAGTGTTATGAATTATTTTATTTAATTGTTTGAATTGTTTGTTAGAAATTGTGCTTATTTAATTGTTATTTGTTTTATTTTTATTGATTTTGTGGATAAATGAGTTTTGGTTTAATGCACCAAGGTGCATGGTAGGTAGTGATGCACCTTAGTGATTAAGTGTGGGCATGTACATGGTTGCATGGTGCACATGCAGTAGAATTTTCTACACACCTTTATTTCCTTTTATTAGAATTATTTTATTTAATTAAAAAGAAGAAGAAAAATAAAGAAAGGGAAATGAGTGGGTGTGTAAGGAAAGTGGGAAAGTAGTGTCTTTCTTTTCCTAAATGGTTTTGGTTTATTATTATTGAATTAAAGGAATTAAAAAGAAAATAGAAAAGAAAGGAAATATAAGTTGTCACCTTGTAGGAAAAGATGACAAGGCTTATCCTTGATTTGGTTCACATTAGGATAAGGGTTTAGGTGAGGTGTAAGGAGAGGAAATGATGGGATTTAGCTTAATTTGTGGGATAGGAATTTAGCTTTTCACACTTGAGTCCTCTTCTTAAGGTTAGGTCACTAGAGGCTATAAATAGGAGAACATAGGAGACTTGGGAATTTTTTTTTGTTGGCTGCCGAAATTGGGAGGAGAAGGGGAGAGAGAGAGCTTGTGGGAGAAAGAAAGAAGAGAAAGGAGGAAGACAAAGGGGATTTCGAGAGCCTAGGGTATGTGTTCTAATGTTCATGCCTTCTTTTTCATCTATTTTCTTCATCTTAAGTTCTAAGCAATAGATTTTCTCTTTGGGTTTTGACTTAACCTAGGTCTTGAGGTGCCAAAGGATTGATCAATTCTTGTGTGTCTTTAACCACTATCAAGTAGGTAATGGAGAATCCTAGCCTTTTTCTATTACCATGATGGTTTATTGTAAATCTTGTTTATGGTTTTGGATATATTGGGAATTTTCTAAGGTTTATTACTATGTATTTAGATTGTTCCTCATGATTTTTATTTTATTTGACATTCATTAAAATATGCTAAGGATTCTTGTTGTGGGCCTTGGAAGGTTGTTTTCTTTCTTTTGAGTATGTATGTTTTGGCCTTGTGTGTATGATTTTAAATGGTTGATTAATTTATTTCATGCTAATGGTAATGTTAAAATACTTAAAAGAGGTGTAGGAACATGTTAGGGTCCATGTGGATGTGAATGAGATTTATGGTATTTTATGTTTATGTTATGTGGGTTTCGGTCTATAGGGAAATTATCAATGCATGTTGGTCATTTTTCTTATTTTCTTTGATGTCACCTACACTGTAATGCCCTAATTTCTTATAGATTGCCGAGAACACAGCAGTGGATCATAATTCATAAATATTGCTCTTTTATTGAATAAGAACTTAAAAATAAATACATGGATCCATGGTTCTTACAAAAATAAAATAATTGTCTTTAACACAAAAATGAGCAACATTTAAATAAAACTTAAAAAAAATAACATGATTTCATAAAAATAAATAAATAGGCCCGCTTGATATTCCTCGACTATATGGTCCCCACGAGTACATCACGAAGCTCTTAGGTCCCACTCGCCACCGGCCTTTCTATCCTTAATTTCCTAAAATAACAACATCATAAAGGGTGAGCTTCTAAGCCCAGTAAGGAAAATACAAACAAGAGTTATTCATATAATCATATAATCAAACATATCATAAATTTCACAAAGGTCATAACAATACTTATCTATACTAATCATACAATATCATAAAACCCTAGGTCATATCATAACCTAAATCATATCATAAATCATAATCTAAGTCATAGTCATAAATCATAAGTCATAGATCATAAATCATAAATCATAGGTCATAGTCATACTCATAATCATAACTATGGGTCATAAGTCATAATCATAATCGTAACTATGGGTCATAAGTCATAATCATAATCGTAATTATGGGTCATAATAACAAGTCAGATATAATAAAAAGATAAGTGTTTATACAGGGGTGGCAATTAAGCCCCGGACATCACTTAGGTCCGTCATAAAGTTTTGGCAACCAAGCCTACCGGACATAGTCCGTCATACATCATTGGAAACCTTAGGTCTAGACACACTTACCCCTTTATTGTACCTGAAATGTTAGGTCATACAAACATAAACTATATCATAAACTACATAAACTAAGTCATAATACTAAACTACCTAATTTTCCTTACCAAAACCAGAATATTGGAAACAAGAGCGGGATTAAAAACTCCTAAAACCAAACATAAAGAACCATAAGTTTCCTAAAGAAAAATAAGATGAAGAGAAGATCTAAACCATCGGGATAAGAACTTATCGAAAACTTTATGTTTCAAAGAAATTGAACACCTAACCAAAAGTCACTATCACAAGTTAGGTTTTGAAATAAAAGAAAAGAATAAGACTAATGGAAATTGACTAAACCTGAAGATAAAGAATACCTTGGATAGCTTAAATCCTCGATCTATACCTCGAACACCGAAATCACACAAAAACTTACTTCCCAAGTGTTTATAAAAGCTTTATATTTGAAAGCTTTAACCCCAAAGCCCTAGTGTTTCTCTCTAGAATAATCTTAGCAGCTTAGAGGCTTTGAACTGTGCTTGAATGATGAATAAAATGGATGAGTACTAGGTCCTATTTATAGAATTCGAGTGAAACTAACACCCATTTCAATGAATAAATAAATGATTAAAAATGAATAAATTTGAATTATCTATTCAACAGATGCCCAGAACTCGGTAAAAAATGTTCAGGAACGAGTCAAAATTGTTGAGGGTTGTTTCTAGTTCAGAATTCTACGAAAATTCAAAAATGGCCACTGGAGCCGATATATCACCTAGGGTAGTCGATATATCGCCCCTACCATTATTCTGAGGGTTCGTGATTTCGTTTGTGCGAAGTTGACGTGTTGTCCTTATTAATATAGGCGATATATTGACCCTTATAGCTGCGATATATCGGCATACGCTGATATTTTAAACACGTTTTTGCACACTTCAGCATAATTTGAAATTGATTAAAACTACTTTGACTTATTAAAGCGTGATCCTAACAGATAATGGAAGGTTCTAGAGCTTCTAGATCTTTCCTTTAATATATATTTTCATCTAAAATCCTTAATTCCTTAATAAACATACACGTGACAAGTGTCACGTTCTTAATTATTCTATCTAAAACTTAGGTTAAAATTAATAATATTCTTAGGACCAGCTATATTAATCAAACCTTATGTTAAAATTAATATTTCTAAACCATATGTTAAACTTATAAAATCCATAACTATTTCTATGAGTTTCTAACTAAATCCCGACTTTGACCAATATCCACGAAAACTAAAATTCTGTGACGCTACATAAACTCATTAGAAACATGCTATGTTATTTGGTTAATTGAGAATTTATCTTAAGTCTTTTATAAATGTTAATTTGATGATACATGAAGGTTATAGTATGAGCTTTGAGAAGCATGATGTAAAGATGAATTCCATGATTAAATATGCTTGCTGATTTTTTGTGATTAGTTGGTGAATAAGTTTGGTGAAATAATGATTTCCATGCATAAGTGATGTTCCAATTGATATGTTGATTTTATGTAATTAAAGGGGTATTTTAATTCACATTATATTGATATTTTTACTCAAATTAATACCTACAGTTTTTTATATATATTTTATGAAGAAAATATAAGTTTTAATTCCAAGTTTATGATTTTTGATGGTTTAATTTGTTGCTGGAAATTTTTGGTAAAAATGATAAATGTCTTTTAAATGAAAGAAATTTTGTGTGTTTGTTTCAATGAATTAAGACCTAAACTATGTATACATTAAAATGATATTTTAATTGTAACCATGAATTTTCATATTTTTAATAAGTATGGTTTTCTTTATTTTAATTAAGAAAATGTTGGGTTAAATTCACTTGTGACTTTTAAACAAAATAAATAGTTGCTGAAAGTTTAGATTAATAAATTAAAAAAAATTATTTTGTTTAACCTATATGGGTTTACACTACATAAATTAAGTCTTAATTAATACAAGCAAAAATATATTTTTCCAACACTTAAATTATATTTTCTCACACCAAATCTTGTATTTTTGTTAACTTAAAATAAAATGTTATTTTCTAAAAGAAATATGATATTTACAAATACCTTTTGATAATTTCAAGTTTTGTTTGTTCTCTATGCAATTTAAAATGGAATTATTATTATTTTTTTAGAAAGTGACTAAATAAATTATTTTTATGAAATAAAATAATGCCTTAAGAGGTTTAATCAACTAGGGTTTTAAAAGAAATAAATAATGGTCAGGAAATTATGTTGCTAAATCCTTATTTGAAAAAGTTAGAAATAAGCGTGTATAAATTATCATTTTTAACGTCACTTTTTAACAACACTCCCACGTATGAATGTCGCATGCAAATGCATTTTTACGTTAAAAAATATGCCTCTTATTCAACCATACAATTTTTACTTGAAAACCATGCATAAATGAAAGGTAGAATTGTCATTATTATTTTGTGATTCTATGTGAAAAATGTGCATGTTTAGAAATTATGTGTAGTTTGCACCATGTGTGCATGGCCCATGCACACATGAGGTATATGTGTTGGGCACAATAAATCTCATGTGATGCTAAAGAATACTATTTGATTATGATTACATGCTCGTTGTGAAGTTTGTTCCATTTTTGCTTTGCTCGGACCTGAGGTAAGGAAGTTAGATAGAATTCTATTTATTTATGCTATGAAACAGTAAGATGAGTTTTGTTTGAGGATAAATACTATGTATGATGATGTACCTTGTGATATGAAGTATGAAATGTTATTTTGAGATGATATGATGAATTTGATGAATCATGTATTTCCTTTGTGTTGATATGACTAGATTGCATGTGTTATGTATGTTGTATGAAAAGCAAATGGCTGTTAGCGTGTTGAACGCGACACAACAAAGGAGTTACTAAGGATATAAAAACGTAACCCGAGTTACTAAGGATATAAAGACGTAACTCATAGGGCAGAGGCGCCGAGGTTATTCAAGGACCAGAGCCCCCTGTTTACCTCAAGATGTGACATGGACAAGAGAGGGGGCCATGTTCACAAGGATGTGATGATGGTGTCTATGATGTTGATGCTTGAATGTGCTAATGATGTATGATGTGATGATGATGTTTGAATATGATGATGATGTAGGATGTATAATGATGATGACGTTTAAGTATGATGTATGATGATGACGTTTAAGTATGATGTATGGCGATGTATGGATATGATGTTGTATGAGATTTATGATATGATTATGCTTTTGTTGTGTTTTTCTTTGTATGTTGTTTTGTACTTCCTTACTGGGCTTTTAGCTCACCCCCTTACTTTCCCTTTCAGGTAGTAAATAGGGTTTCTCTTTGGCACACGCTGTGATGTGAGGAGTTCCGATGTCAGAGTGTGTAAGGCGTGGGGGTATCCTATGGGCGAGTAAACGATTAGGTTAAACACCAATTTTTAAAGAATGATGTTATGTTTTATTTTGATTTCAAAACTTATGAGTGAGACTTGAACTATATTTATTTTTAAATGTTGCATGAGAACTTTATTTTTATTTTAAACGATTGGGCCCAACTTGCATGTTTTAGCAAGGCCCCATTGAATTTTCATATGTTAAGTGGTTTTCATTAAATAAGTTTATAAGGTTGATGACCTATTACAAAGTAGTAGTCTAGGGCATTTTACATATATATTCCAAATTTTTTAAACTATGTCCCCAGCCATATGCATCATTGAGTCCCCAAAATAATTGTTCTTAGTTTGATCATTCTGACAAACCTTAATGCATGAATCAAAGGATCATATGACATATATAGGAGTTCATAATAACATTAGGATTAAGATTATCGTGTATATGACCATCGTTTGATGTGTTTGATTAATACTATGAAACAATGTTTAAACAAGTATTAACAAATCACATCTGGTCCAGTTCTATATATCATTATATATAAAGTACCTTCACTAAAGTGTCCTACTACACTAGTGTTTATTCATAATACTAGTGAATCGTACTAGCAGTAATTAATCTAAAGATTCCATAACTTTATTTTACTGCGAACTGTTTTAAGTTCATTATCTTAATCTCGATCCTCTACCAATATGAGATTAAGACCACATAGATGAACTTTGGAATTTTCTGATATGTACTTAATATTATCAATATAATATCAGACATAGTCTATATATATATAATAATAATTCAATTCGATTATTTATTTCATTTAAAACATTTTGTCAACTACAATTGCTTTAAGGGCATTATTCCCAACAATCTCCCACTTGCCCCAAAGCAAATTGAGACATCTCTCTCAATGTTCACTCACATTATCCTGATTGAATTTGTCTAACAAAATCTTCGTATACAGTTTTGTAAGAAACTGTTTTAAAGCTATCTTCAAGATCATTACATCAATTATGTAAAATTGTCTTGAATTAAATGATACTTCATTTCATGTGCTTTTCCCTTTCATGATTTCTCAGTTCTTCTCAAATAGTTATATCTACATTGCTTTCGCAATGAGACACTAGTAGTTTATTCCAGTCTGAAACCCTTTCCAGAATGGCAAAGAACTCAACTAAATCAAATAGCCTATTTAACTGCTCAATAGCTATTATATTTTGGCTTCTATGGCAAAACATACAATTTTGAAATGTCCAATACATTTCTAGATTAATGTATTTCCTCCACAATTATAGAAACGGATCCTGCTATCAATCTTTGAATATTTCTATCTGGTTTAAAATCAGTCCATCCTTTGGGTTTTTAGGTCACTGCCTAAATACACAAACATATATTCTTCATTATATTCAAGATACTAACAAAATTAAGTCCTTATAATTATTCAATGACTTAATCCATCATTGGATTGTCAACTGCTGACTATTCCCACCGTTTAACAAATGTTAATTTGAAGACATAACATTTGATACATTAAACAGTCCATCACTGAGTTGTAGGAATACTGTCTCATGTCTTTCTTTTCTTGTAAAAGAATAAATGGACATTATTATTTAGATAATAAATCCTCTTGACCGGGAAAGCAAAAAGCCTTTCTTGTATTTTTATAAACTAAAGTATTTAATCTTCTTGTCTATATATGTCGCTTGAGACAGTGCCAAAATATTATTCTTTCTATCTCTATAGACTTGAATGTATAAAACATGTTTGACTTTTCCAAATCTAATATTTAGAAATGTCCAGATAACCATTTCTTTTCTATTGATAATTTATCTACATCATTCCCAATGATCAGAACATTATCAACATGAAAAATAAGAATCACAAAAGAATCTTTTTGGCTGAGATATTCAAACAGTTTTGTCATGTCATCCATTCAGAAAAGACTACTTAGACATCCATTTTAATTAATCTCATAATCCATGCATCAATCAATGGATAAGAGTATGTAAATAGATTTAAACTTTGTTACAGTAGAAGGTATTTATTCGAGTAATAAATTTCTTCTTTCTGTTTATAACCTTCGACTATTAACCTTACTTTGAAGAGTCTATACTTTCCTCTGTTCTTCTCTTCATCTTGAATATCCTATTTCAATGACCTTTAGTTGGATATTCAAGAATCCATAAGTCATAGGAATTCCAAAATCTATTTCTAGATTCATGGTGTTTCAGCCATTGTTTTCTGTTAAAACCTTTCATTACATACTAGTATGTGAAATGAAATATAGCTAAATTGTGTTACACACAACCAACTAAACTTTATGTTTGTAATGGAGTAGTTACTAAATAACGCTTCCACTACAATAAAGCTTTACAGAATTTGTGATATTCTTTAGTTTTATCATTGTTAATTATCAGTAACTAGCTCACTTGACTTGCAGTCATTATTTCTAGTACAAGTTAACTAGAAAAAATAGTGATTATAATAATTATGCTTCATTAAAGTAGCATTTAAGAGATACAAACACTTTTGTAATATTTTATGATTATTAAATTGTTTCACTAAATGACTTCATGGAAAACTTTCAATTTTATTCACATAACCACTTGTGAATCCCAACTTTTAAGTCTTTGATGTTGTACAATCAAACATGTACAGTGTATAACAAGTGTTAGAATTATAGAAATAATAAAAATGATAATGATCACTCATTATCTATTTAATCTTATCTAATATGATTATATTCCATTTCTAAAATACTAATGTTGCTTAGAATTCTAGTTGCATGTGAGTTGGGTTTGAATTCCAAGTTCACATGAAAATTACTTGAATTCCAAATTCGAGTTTAGACTTCCTTTTGATCAGATCAAACAAGTCTTTAACTGACTTTACTTTGAATGTCGCATGAAATTTTCAAGAATTTTTCTTTGCACTCAACAAAAGAAACCATATCTTAAATAAATGTCAATCAATATTGACTTGCTATGAATTATCTCTTTTAGCTTTGAACATTAAAATGTTCAACATACATCTCTATGTATTAGCTAAAAGATTATGTGATTTTTTTATCCATTATAAGAGAAATGTCTTTTGGTTAACTTTAATTAATAGACTATATAAAGTTATAAACAAGGAGAGAACCAATGAATGGTTCTAATAAAAGACTGTCTTTTATTTGTTTTATGCATCTAACTAATTACAAATCAATCTCAAAAAATAATTCACATATATGTTTCACTTAATTGTTGTTGGAATAATTTGTCTATGATTTTCACAATAATGAATAATTCATAATTATCATTTATACTCATTGATGGAATAGGTAGAACAAATATATTTAAAAAATAACAACTGAATTTATTATTTAAAAGAAATATTAAATGTAATGACCCAACTATTTCTAAGACCTTAGACCATTAAAACTACTAGACATAGCTACTAATATTTTGATACAAACATAAGAAATAACATATCTTTATTGAAAATCCAAAATATTGTATCAAATACAAGATAATATTAAAAATATAAAATGTGATAGATATGGTATGGGATCTCATTGTTTATAAAACATAAAACATAACTTTAAATACTAAGCGGAATTACATCAAAAACATAATTTAAAAGACTAAAAATTAACGTCATCCTCGATCAACACGCAGTCCATTGAATCCATTCATCCTTAACACACAAGCCAAGTTGCCAAGAATTCTTCCGCCTTCCATAATCATTTTCTTGCATCAAGCTAAAAATAAAGGAGTGAGCCTAATGCCCGGCAAGGAAAATCTACTAAAAGCATACATCATAAATCATAAACATAAGACTATATCATAAACATATACTATAAAACATATGACTACAAAAACATATATCATATAGGACTACAATATTAATGGTCATTAACTCATTAACATGGCATGTGATAAACCATCTAGGTCATCTATCTACTAATCGAGGTAGGTTAGATCACATGGTAGTATATGATAACCCATCTAGGTCCTCTACTAGTCGAGGTAGGGTAAATCATAACTCTAAACCATGAAAATGATAAATAATCTTGAGGTTTGTTATCTAAGAAACTATAAGCCCCAAGCGAAATAAAAGATTGGGGTTTGCTATCTAAACAACTATAATCCCCAAATGACTACAAGACATATTTATACATATATATATATACATGTCATAACATAAAACATATAATAGCATGAACATATCATAACATAAACATATAAGCACATAAAATCTATCCTATTTTCCTTACCAAAAATCGGGATATGGAGACAAGAACGGAATTGGACACTCCTAAAAACCAACAACAAAACCATGAGTATTTCTAAAGAATGAAGATGAAAAGAGAACTAAACCATCAAGAAGAAACTTACCGAAAAGAACCTTAAGTTTCAAGAAACTTAAACACCTAACCAAGAATCATAAACAAGAGTTAGGATCTGAAAGAAAATAAAAGAAAACTAAAGAACTATGAAGATCCGAACTTAAGGATAAGAATACCTTAAATGACCTTATGAATTGATCTAAACCTCGATATCGAAATCTCACTTTATCTCTGTAACGACCCAAATTAGCTAATAAGGCTTAAGGGCCTTGATTAGTGTGCCAGGAGGGCAGGTTGGGATTTATGTGTGATTTTATGAGTTAAATGCATGGTTATGATTTAAAGCATGTTATTTGTCTATTTGTTTAACTGAGATGCATGGCTATGTTTACTAGTATGCATGTAGGCCCGGATCGTGTTAGAAGGGCGTAATTGTAATTTTGGCCATGTTGGGCATAACTGTGTTGGTATGTGATAATTGTATTCTGTGAATTGTACCACGTGGGTGTGGTTTTATTATTGTGATGCACGTGCCGAGACGGTCCTAGAGAGCTAGTTAACTTAAGAGTCACAACGGGATTTCTATACCCGGCTCGGGAGGAGCCTAGGGGTACTTTGGGAATTTTATGGTTAAGTTGAGATTTAGCGGGTAATGGTTATTGGAGATTTAGTAACCTGGGTAACCATTAGTTACTGCTGTGGGTAACAAGTTTTAAGGTAAAAAGTGATAGAATTGGAATGAAGTGTAATGACTTAAGTGCCCTTTGAGGTTTAGCCAAGGAGGATTAGTAGGAAAGGGTAAAATGGTCTTTTGGCAAGGGTTATAGACAAAATTCAGCTGGGATTTAGGGGGGTTCGGTTTGGGCATTTATGTCACTTGAGGCTTGATAGAAATTGAAGAGAAGAAAGAGAAGGAGAAAGAAGGTTAGGGCAAGAAGAAGAAGAGAAGGAGAAGTGGGAGTCTATGAGGAGATCAAGGACTTTGTGTGGGTTCTCCACTTTTGGTATGGATCTTGTGCATATTTTATGATTGATTTCTATTTTAACTTGTGAATCTAAAGCTTGAGTTAGAATGTTTGAGTTTTTGGTTTGAGTTGCTAAAAATAGGAATCAAGGGGTGGATTCTTGAGTGTGTTGATGTTTTGGTCTTGTATCTAGTGCCTATAGGTTGTTAGGTTGTTCATATGAAGTTTGAAATTGATTTTGGGGTTTGGGTATTGGTTTGATTTGATTTGGGAAGGTTTTAGCTCGGTGGAAACGCAAGAGAAAACCCAGTTTTCTGGGTTCGCGAAGGAGCGTCGCGGCCCTGTTCTTGGGCGCCGCGGCGCAAGGCTGTGTCCAGGCGAGGGTGGATTTCTGTCTTGTTGGGCGCCGCGGCGCTATAGGGCAGCGCCGCAGCGCTAGGCCATTTTCAGGGGTTGGAAATTTGCATTTTTGAGCTTTTGCTCCGGGGGTTCGGGGGGTGTTTCCGATGAATTGTTTTAGGGATTTAGGAGTCCCGAGAGTGTGGGATTGGTCCCGGGAAGCGGTCTTTGATTTGATTAGTGATGAGGGATGTTTCTTGTGTGTTGTGACTAGGTTATTGGTGAGGCTCGTGCTAGGGGACCGTGCTCGCGGCTTTAGTGCATCAGGAGGCTCGGAATACAGGTAAGAAAACCGTAACACCCGAGAATAGGGCATGGCCCCACTGTGTGATTGCAGGGCATGGCCCCAGATTGTATTATGTGCAAATGTTTAACCTTAAATGATTCATGATGTGTGTGAATGATTATTTCGAATGTACTATATGTGTGATTGTACTGAAATGAACGGCGGGGCCGAGTGCGGCGTAGGCCGGGTACGGCCGTGGGGCCGAAAGTAACACACAGCACATGGGATGCTTATATTCAGGGTGGGACCCAAGGGATACATGAGTTATCCTCGTGGTGAGAACCGATACCCCAGGGCTTTGGTAAGGTTTCTGGGGCGGCATGGCCGTGTTTGCTTAGTCTAATGGTTGACTTGTTTATTTGTGGATTATCTGTTATGATAAACTGTATACATTGCATATGTTATGTTCTGCATGAGTTTTCTTGCTGGGCTTCGGCTCACGGGTGCTCTGTGTTGCAGGTAAGGGCAATGACTGAGTCAACCAACCATGAGTATGGAGAGCGTGAAGCGACGCGTACATGTTTGGCCTACCCGACTGCTTTGGTTGGGGGGTTTATTCGAAAATGGCTGTAATAACCTACGATTTTATGATTTCTCAATTGTAACCTTATTTCAAGATGTAATTAGTTTTCAAACCTTATTTTGGGATCCCAAATGTTTAATAATAGAAGTTTTAATGAAACGACGCATTTTCAAAGATTACAGCCTTAACTTTTAATTAGTCACACTTTTGTTTCAAAACCTCAGTTAGCGAGTTCATTGCACACTGTTTTGTCTTAAAAACTCACTTAGTAACGGCTCTAAGGAAGTAGGGCGTTACAATCTCACTTCCCAAGTGTTTAGAAAAGCTTATATTGATAAAGATTTTAACCCAAAACCCAAGTGTTTCTCTCTATAGTAACACTAGCACCTTGGAGGCTCTAATCAAATGCTTGAAGAATGAAGAAAATGGCTGAGCACTAGGTCCTATTTATAGAGTTCAAGGAGTGAAACTAACCCATTTTAATTTGAATAAATAAATGATTATAAAATGAAAAAGATTTGAATTTTTGTTCAACTGACGCCCAAAACTCGGTCAAAATCGTTCAAAGGCAGGTCTAAGTGGTTAATAAAATTGAAAAACCAAACTTTTCAAAAAACTCACATGGAGCCGATATATCGCCCCCCCATAGGCGATATATTGCCTCCCCCTGTATTCCCGAGCCTCGATCGATCGTTCCTTCAAAGTTGACGTGTTTTCCGTATCTTCCGTAGGCGATATATCAGCCCCTATAGTTGCGATATATCGACATACTTTGATATATCAAACACGTATTTGCACTTTTTCAACATATTTTGAATTGAGTAAACAACTTTGATTGAGTCATAATACGATCCTAACAGTTTCTGGAAGGTTCTAGAGCTTCTAGATCTTTCTTTTATTAAAATTATCAATCAAAAATACTTAATTCCTTAATAATCATGATTATGACAAGTGTCATGCTCTTAATGGTTCTATCTAAACCTTAGGTTATAATAAATATATATCTAAGACAAGCAACATTAATCAAACCTTATGTTACAATTAATATTCTTAAACTATAGATTAAACTTATAAAATTCATAATTGTTGTTATGAGTGTCCAACTAATTCCCGGCTTGAACCAAAATCCACGGAATCTAACATACTACAAACTACTACTATCTAACTAGCTAAGTAAATATAATGGGACACTACATTAAACTTATTCACTCATCAAAATAAAGGAATCTAAATATAGTTTCTAGAAATAATTCTAGAACTAATTTAAAGAAAGAACATATTAGATTCTTTCATAATGAAAATCAGCTATTTCAAAATGACTAAAAAAATTAAATTATTTTAAAGTAAACAAAATAAATTTCTAAACTAATCTTTTCTTTATTCAATCGTCTTCATCATTTCTTCTTCGCTTTGATTTCAATGCAATTACTCTTTTTCTCAAAAGATTTATGCATCCCTGAAGACAATAACAAATGAAAAATAATAGTAGTGGCATAATTTTGAATCAATTGAGTAAATCGAATTTACCCCTATTTTAAAAAATGAGCATATGCCAGAGCATCACTCTTTATCAAGGCCAACATCTCGTATGCAGTTTCAATAACGATATATCTTTCTTTAATGTTGCCATGCATGGTAGATAACATGCATTGACATGTCAGTTGATTCAATCTCATCCATTCACCATATTTTTCATGTTCATCAAAGTTTGATGAAAAGCTTGGAACCTCTGAAGGTGGATCATAGATCGCTCCGTACAAGTTCTATGTTCCAAGGACAATGTGAATCCCTTCATACAATCTTTTTATGCGGTTAAGACTAAATGGAACCCTTTCCAAGATTCTATCAACGAGGTGTGTGTGAATTCCCAAGTTTTCAAGTACTTGATCAGGATTAAGAGAATTAACCACTGTTGCTGGAAATAAATAAATAAAATATAATGAATTAAAACATATAATAAAGACCAGATATTTTTTGGAAAAGTAAACATGATGCATGAATGCAACATATAAAAACACATAAAAATTATATACTAATCCACGATAAATTAATTTGAAAATTAATGGACCAGTCTTGTGGTAGGTCATACTAACTCTAAATTAATTTTGAGACAAATCTCAATTTCATAAGTGAAAACTTAAAAACACATTTTTCTCTTTAGACTTATGAACTACCACTAGTTTGGTCAAGATGCACTAGTCGTGCTCGAAAGCCTAGATACACATTTGAAGTGTAACCCATTATCTTCAATCAATGACTTAACTCAAGAGTGTGCATTAGGGTCAGTCAAACTTGAAATACATCACTAATTATATTCTCATAAGATAAATCAATCTTGAGATAAAATAAACATATTCGGAAGTCTTTCCTTAGGGATGCTACAAATGGAGGCGACACGAGGCCCTTCCTATGCTCTCGGTGTTCAACCAATAATGGAGACCAAGAGACTTATTGTCATAACTCCCTCTCCCACTCACTATTTTAGAAAAGTGTGTTTTTCACAAAATCAATATTTTTTAATTTATTTGTAAAAATAAATTTAATTATTTTTACAAAATGATATTCAAATAATTACTAATCAAATTTAAGAAAAATATAAAAATGAATAAATTGTGCCCTTAATTGTAATTTTAATTTTGCTTTAATTAAGAGAATATCATTTTTATTTTAATAAAACATTTTTCATTAAAATAATAAATTAAACAACTTTAATTTTGATTTACCATCTTAACTGACTTAACTAACTAAGACTAAATTTATTATTACATGAATTATCATATATAAGCATATAATAAAATATAGGACGTTCCTAATAGTATGTTTCTACACGAATGTAATGCATGTAAATTGCATACTGTGTGGGTATATGAATGACATATCATAATGCATGAAAAAAATATTAAATACTTTAATCATATTCAAACATTTATAATAAGTAAATAAAAGTAGATTGGTAACTTTTGGGTATTTCTAGAAAAATTACAACACTTGCAAAAAATAAATGAAGAACACATTGATCTCGAGCCTTGAGGTGTAGTGTTGTTGAGCCAATGCCACCATTTTCCATATCCATTTTGAATTATACACCTTTTTAATTATTTTAAACAACCTTTTAAAATAATTAAACTTTGGGTTTTAACACCCCAAATAGTTTCTAAGGCCCAATTTGAATTTAGGTAATTTTATTAAAAAATAAAATTAAACAATTTAATTTTAATAAATTAAAATTATGAATAACTAAAACATTTTTAATTAAAGAAATTAATCAAAGCTATTTCAATTAGATAAATTTCCAAATTAAAACCATTTTAATTCAATTTCAAATTTTTAATTAAAATAATTTTGGTAACAACACATTAGGGTTTGTATGACACAAACCCTAGGTGTGTCACTAAGATGGGGCGACGGCAAGGGCAGCGACGGGAGGCGAGCGGCGGCGACTTATGGTAGAGCTATATGGTCACATCGTTTGGATATGTACGGTGTACGGACGTGGTTGTACGGTTCGTACGTCGTACAGACGGGCACCTCAGGGTGCGTGCCACGATAGTCAGTGATGGTGGTGTCGTTGTCTTGATTTTCGTGCCAAACTTTGTGGAATCCAATTACAACAATTTTCTAATTTACATTTCGAAAAATAAAAATTACAAAATTCCTATGCCCAAAAAATGGCTTATATTTTTCATCTAGAAATTTTAAGAACAATTCCTATACCCAAAAGCACAATTATAAACAACCCTTAAGTATCTATCATCATCAATATAAACATGCATTCATTCAAATATATATCACATATAATATAAAAATGCACATAGTCCCACACAAAAATTAATAATATGTAGAGATTAATGACCTGCTCTTGATACCAATTGATGGAAAACAATCAGAGTGCACAACAAAATGGCGTGGTGGGCCCAGTTGATTAACAACAAATTTTTTTACACACCTCTCATATAAACAGTTTATATGTTCAAGAATACATACATATATGAACCATTAATATGCTATATCATTAATCATGCAACATATATATAATTATACACATACTTATATATCATATGCACATGTATACAAATATTCAAGAACTGATATATATTTACCTCTTAAAGCCTATCAAGTGTCCTTGAATCTTTTTGTATAAATAACGATCTTCCTATCCAGCGCTTTGAGTACTCAGACCACGATCTTTCGAAGTGTTCTCTACACCTCAAGATGTGTGTGGGCACATAGAGCACAAGGGTTTGTAATTTAGAAATCACAAGTTTATCTCAACACATGAATACTTGGATTATGGCTCGAGAGATGTTGGAATAATATAAGAATATGAGAATTTCTCGCTTGACAATTTTCTGAAACTTTTTCTGAATCACCACTCTATTTTTCTTATTATCACATAATATATATAGAGAGAGCAATTATATATTACCTTATTATTCATAATAATATAATAATACAATCATAATGATGATAGGAATTCATTTAGGTAATATCTAACTTACCAAATTTGAAAAATACCATTTTCAAATTATTAATTAAATAAAATAAAAACAATACTGATACTTTATCAGTACCATCTTACACGCATGGCACAGTCCCTGGACTGTGTCATGCATGTAGCAGTATTCCTTTTCAGGAAATATTACATTTTTCTTATTTTTTTTATTTATTTAATTAAATAAATCTTTCCCTCAAAATATGGTATTATCTTATTAAGAAAAATATCACAACCATATTTCAAAATTTAAATTTTAGATTCAAAATCAAAATTCAAATTGATGATCATCATTATCATCAACTTTTAAAAAATCAATAAATCAAAACTATTTTGACTTACCATTTTTATTTTCTCACTCAAATAAAATAATTAATTTCAAAATTTTATTTATTTATTTATATATATTTCAAAATTATATATTTATATAAATAAATATATTTTCAAAAATTTAATAATTAATTCTAAATTAATTATTCAACCTCAATTATCATATACTTGTATATTTGATCCGAAGAATAAAATTATTCTCAAATTTCCAAATTACAGTTTTACCCTTGTATCAACTCTTACCTTGATATGGTGTTGATAGAGCCACCTTGGGGACCTATGGACCTATAATATCAAGCTGCAATAAATCTTAGATTATTAATCAAAGCTCTTTGATTAAATAATCATATTTATTAATCTCATGATTACTCTACTATAAATATGAGATTAAACTCTTGATAATTATAAACATATATTTACAGAGTACTTTATTAAAGAATAAAGTGTCCATTAATATAATCATTACATACAACGTTAATTGTAATGCCCTGGATAACCCAAGACCGTTATTATGGACTTTAAATAGTGCTTAACTCGCTAACCGAGTGATTAGGTTATAAACGTGCATCTATGTGTCATTAATAGGCTAGGGTGAAAATCTCGGTCAAAAGGAATAAATATATTTTATTTAAAATGTTAAACTATACATGGGCCCATAAAAATATTTACAAAGTTATTAACAATCCAAATGGTCATTACAGTATAAAAGTTACAACACACCGACATAAGCGACAAAAATAGGGTTAATTAGTTCACCTGAGAAACACCTTGGCCGTGGTGGTCAAGCGGCCGCATATGTACGCATCACCACCTAAGCTCTCCACTCAAGGCTGGGTGAGCTTTTCTTTCCCTTTACATGCACCACATAGCACTCGTGAGCCAAGGCTCAGCAAGAAAAATTATTACTGCATGTATACAATATAAATAAATCATTCTGGGGCTTGCAGCTCTAATCAGATGGTGACTAATGAGTCACTCCCTGGGTAGGTGACTAATGAGTCACACTCTGGATAGGTGACTAATGAGTCACACTCTGGATAGGCGACTAATGAGTCACACTCTAGATAGGCGACTAATGAGTCACTCTCTGGATAGGCGACTAATGAGTCACTCTCTGGGGCTCTGCACCCTAACCCATGTGACGCTTCAGTCACCTGATCCTTTTGGCCCTGGCTCTAAGTAACTAGCCTTTAGACTAAACCAATGCTTTAGCTTTCTTCGACCTATAGATCGGTCAAGAATTTAATGCTCATGTTGATTAGATCTAATCATTTCGGACTGCGTTAAACACAGTAATGCCGCTCTTGACTCATAAGCCAATACCATACAACCAGTGCTCAGTACTACTGCCGATCAAGACTGATAAGTTAAGACTTCATGACCAGCACTAACACCAATGTCGTTTCTGACTAATAAGCTAGTGCCATTCACAAGTAAGCAAGCTGTCATGCATTTACAATGCAACCAATATCCATATATATATATAGAGAGAGAGAGAGCACTCAGCATGCCTCATTAATAACCATGTATGTCACATACTGGGTGCAGTTTTCTTACCTCTAGTTCGAGAGTGAAATAATAAAAGAATGAACCTTGAGAACGATCGGTCCTTAAGCCCCTTAGCAGTCACCTAATCATAACCAAGTATGAAATCCCATCAATAAAATAAGTAATAAAAGGTCATGGTCTAAAACCCCACTCCCGGAGCCTCAAATCCTACTAAAATGGTTAGTAGATTCGATCACGAGTCTTAAGAAATGAAAACCCGCTCTTAAAACTCATAAAAACCCATCCTGGCACAAAAGGAAGGGGCGGGCCACGACCTACCCCGAAGGGCTGCGGCGCGCCCCCAAGACAGAGAGCCCCTATCTAGGGTGCCAAGGGCGGACCGCGACTTGACCCAGAGGGTCGCGGGGCGCCTACTAGGCAGAAACCAGGGATTCAAGTCGCGACTTGCATGAACTCAGTCGCGACTTAACCCCACAAACCCAGCTCCCCTGCCTATTTCTCAATTTAAACCTCAATCAAAACTCAACCAAAGAATTCCAAAATCACCACCAATCATCACCATAACATTGCCACCAGTTTATGAACAAAACCCAATCCTTAAACCACTTGAAACATCACCAATTACCCAATTCCACAACCAAGATATCAAGCTTCTAAATAACTTCAAAACAGAGTAAAAACTCATAAATTAGAGCTTAGAACTCTTACCCCAATTATGGATTAAACTCCTGTCAATTGTTGAACACGATTCCTAAGTCTTAAGCTTTAATCTTCCTATTTGCTTCCAAAAGTTCAACCCGAGATAGAGAAAAAGATGGTCGAGAATGAGGGAGAAGGTACTCTGTTTTGGCTGCCTATTCCTTCTATAGCCTACTAACATCTAACAACCCAAATGACCAATTTTCCCCTAAAACTAATTTAAAACCTTTAAAGCCATCAAGGGAAAAACTGTTATTTCTCACTTATCCTATTAATCATAATTAACGTCCTTCAATTCCCATTATTCCCAATATCCTCAAATATTTATTAAATCATATCCCATCACCCGTTCATTCCCGATAATGTACTAAGCATCAAGTGACCCCCAGACTCACCTCGAGCTCAGTAATTTGCCTCGTTATGACCAAACCGCTAACTTGCATCCTAGGATCATCTCATGTCGAATAGCTCGAACAAATCCACATAATAATGTGGTCTCACCCATAAATCACAAACATGCACATAAATATACAATTATGCCCTTCACGAGTCAACATTACAAAAATGCCCTTCTAATAATAATTGGGCCCACATGCATGTAATTATCATCATATTATAATATAATTCACATAATCATGCATAAAATCACACAATTGCATGTTAAATCAATTATGGCCCTCCTGGCCCCCTAATCCAGACATTAAACCACATTAAGGAATTTGGAACATTACATTAATCTTTTATTAATAGTTCATAATTAAAAGGGGATAAAATTACCATTTTACCCTTTTAATTGTATCTAGTTCCTAGTGTACCATTGACTTTACTAGTGAAGGATGTGTCACAACAAGTTTGCGACATGAGCATTCGTAACCTTTTCAGCTCCAAAAGTCAACCCAATAGGGAACCATTATTCAATCTATAAGAAGGTATAGATTCCATATATGTTAAACTATGTCCCCAGCCATATACACCATTGAATCCCCAAAACAATTGTTCTTAGTCTGATCATTCTGAAAAAACTTAACTCATGAATCAAAGGATCATATGACATATATAGGAGTTCATAGTAACCTCAGGATTAAGATTATCGTGTATATGATCATCATTTGATGTGTTTGATTAATACAATGAAACGATGTTTAAACAAGTATTTACAAATCACGTCTGGTACAGTTCTATATATCACTATATATAAAGTACCCTCACTAAAGTGTCCTACTACACTAGTGACCCGGATCTAGGTCACTTGTATTCATAATACTAGTGAACCGTACTAGCAGTAATTAATCTAAAGATTCCATAACTTTATTTTACTGCGAACTGTTTTAAGTTCATTATCTTAACCTCAATCATCTCATACTAGTATGAGATTAAGACCACATAGATGAATTTGGAATTTTCTGATATTTACTTAATATTATCAACATAATATCGGACATAGTCTATATTGTTGATGCGGTTTTTCGCTAGCAGTGAATTATATGAATAACTAGGACGGATTAGTGCTTAATGATAAACTGTAATAAGAAAATGATAATACTCAAGGATTTTGGAAGCCAACTACGAAGAGAAAGATGATCACTCCTTTTTATGTGGTTCGGAGGTTAAAATCCCCAGTCCACGAGTCAATATTATTATTGTTTCTCTCTCTTGCTATTTTTACAGAGTATTTGCATTACAGAAAGAATCCAACCCCTTGCACTACCCAGGATCTTGGTATTTATAGGAGAATGATCTCTGGGTAGGTACTGGGGTCATCCCTTGATCCTTCACATCATCTATGTGACATTGATGATTAATATCTAAATTTTACATTGAAGTGTGGTCTAATCAATAGATAAAAAGGGTAAGGACCCGCATGGCCTAAATCAGGCGTGTGGTGTCTGATCACGCACGTTTCTATTGCGTATCCGGGAATTCGGGAATAAAACAGACACGTGATATCTGTTTTATGCACGTTTATGTTGCGTGGTCAACTTTATAAAGATCCTGAGGCATGTCAGACATCCGATGTACCACGAGCTTAATTTAAAGCTAGATCGTGGCTTTTGGTGCCATGTTTATACAATGGTTCCAGGTGATAAGCTGCTAAACCATTCATCAGCTCGAGTTATTTGTTTAGGGGATCGTACCAAATTTCCCTGGATAAATGGTGAACCTGTGGCGCATTGGTTATGGCTTTTGTTAGTTCTCTTTGCCCGAGCTGCCTCAACAAAGTACATGCTGATATTCAGGGCGTACATTTGCCCCCTAAGCCCCTGATCATGATCTATGAAGTCACTTTTGACTTTCACGGTGGGGGCTTTTGAACTCCCTTTTCGATTATCCCTCCTCTGCCCACCATTTGAGTACTGGACACGTGGAATGCCGTGACTGGCGCATGTTTGTGCTTCAAGGATTGCATTAAATAGCCTGGCCACCTTTTTGTCGTTGTCTCATCTTCCGAATCATGACCCTCGTTTCTCGTATTTGTTTGATCGGACAGTCCTCGTTTCCTAATGTCTTTTACGTATAAATAGGGCTGGCCATTTTCAATACTCATCACCTTTTATTTGAAATTTTTCTTCCTTTCCTCTCTTCCAAGTCTCAAAAACTCTTTTTCTTCTTCTGCTTAAAATCCCAGAAATCCCCATATTCTCACAAAAAATCCTTCTGAAGCCCAGTCTTGAGGATTTCTCCAAGACTTCTACCTCTACGCTGCTTGCAACCTTCGCTTGGGAAATATATTGTAAGTTTCCTGTTTTTCGTGTGTTTCAATTTTCTTTTTCTTTGCCATGAAAATTTACACTTCATAGTCATAAACAGTAGGCTGATCCTGAATAACTTTGGTGCATAGGTTTCGATTTTAGGCGTATTGAGTAGATCCTAAAACACGACTAGGATTGAGAGATTTCTAGGTAAACTTATGGGTAAATTTATGGGTAAACTTAGGAAATACCCACTCGGGGTATGGAATGCGAGAGGATTTTAGGGTAGAAAATCGGGTAGCTTAAGGGTCACGCTTCTTGGGCGGTTTTTCTTTAAAACCCTCTTCTCAAGGCAAGTAGTGGCCTGACTTGCCTGGCGCACGAATCCCTAAATATCAAGGGTCTGTCGGAAAACTTAGGCGCGTGGCACAGGCAACTCATGGCATCACGCGGGCTGGTATTGCATCAGCTCGTGTGCTAGGGCACCTCGCCTTTGTTTTTTTTCCTGTCCAAAAGTTCTACGTCGCCCACAAAAAACTCCATCGTTTTTATTCGATAGGCGATCTGATGGCACCAAAGAAAGGAGAGTCTAAGAAGACCGTGGCTAGCTCGTCGTCCCAGCAGCTCTGGAAGGGGAAGGAGGTCATCCCCGACTCCCCCCTTCCTAAGTTTGGTCCCGTGGTGGAGCCGGAGGTCACGGTTGCTCCTGACGCCTTCCTCAAGGCCGAGAGGATCATCTCCAAGATCACAACCCAAGGAAGGGTCAACAAAATCCTTCTATCCCACAATATTGAGGGTAGGAAAGGGACCTTAATCGATCGACCTCCCTATGAGGGGGAGCGAAGCTGTTCACCACTCCAGGATGACTTCGCGGCCTTGAGTGACGAACATTTGAGGGTCGGGGCCTTTATCCCCCTCGACCAATATTTTGCGGACTTCCTCAATTATGTGAGGTTGGCGCTATTCCAGTTCCCCCCCCCCCCCCCCCCGTACCGGCTGTTGGTGGGGTTGAAATACCTGTTCCTAAAGCATGAGTGGGAGGTCCCCACTCTGGCATACATCCTCTATTTCTTCTGCCTCAAAGCCAGCCTGGACCAAAAGGGACGAGGGGACGGGCTCTATTATTTGACCCGATTTCTGAACTCGCCTGCAGTCATCGAGCTGCCCAGCCACCCCAACGACTTCAAAGATCAATTCTTCATGTCGAACGGGTTCTGCAACTGTGAACACCGATACTTCAACCGCCCCCGTAAGTTTTCTTTTCTCAGCTCGCATAAAATTCCTTTCATAGTCTTCCTTGTATGTATATTGATTGGAATGTGTTCGCGCAGCCATTTTTGCGAGGACAGCCAGATCAGTGACCCTTGGGGGTCAGTATGACACTTTAGCAGGGCTTCCGCCCAACGAGAAGGACTACCGCCAGCTCGTGTCTGATGACACATTGTTGGCGTGCAAGATGATTGCCAAAGGTCAGACCCTGGCCTTGAGAAGGACATGGGCCGCTGCTCCCATAATCTGCGAGCTCCCTCCCATTCCCGAAAGGAATGCTGAGGCCAACGACGAGGAGTCGAAGGAGGACGAGGTACCCCTCGTGCGAAAGAGGCAAGCTTCTGAGGCCCCCGGGGATTCCATTACTGAGCGGGTTGCATCGGGGGTAGCAGCCAGCCCCTCAGGCCAAGGTAACCCATATCCTTTTAGGGATTTAGATAGGGTTGTGGCTGACCTTAGGCTAGTTAGGTTCAACCTCAACCAGCTCGTACATCATAACCCAAATGAACCAGATCGCAATATTACCTTGCTCCAGTGTGTGGACCACTTAGTTGTCCGGTATGATATGGGCCATCCTAGGGGAACCGTAGTGGTGGACAATACCTTGTCTTTTAGGTCAGCCTTCTTTGAAGAGTATGGAACCAACCTTAGGTCGTGGCCATCCCTTCTCCAAGGTGTTGTAGCCCCAGGACTTAGGCAGTACGTAGAGGAGTCCAGCCCCGAGGTAGAGTCTAACCCAGAACCTCCCTTAATCCAAGAAGTGTTTGACTTAGACTCTCCTTCCCCCGTAGCCACTCCGAGGCTGGAGGTCGTGGAAATAGACTCCTCTAGCTCGGAGGGTAGGATTTTTTCTACTTTGAATGTATTTATTGTTATTATCTTTTTTCTTCTTTTTTGATGAATGTATATGCATTTTTTAACGCATTTCCCATTCTGTTTTCAAGCGAGGAGATGGCACAAAGAAAGGAATCTGACATCCGCTCGATGTTCCAGAACAGGAGATCCAACGAGGGTCCCCTTGTTAAGAGGCTTCGGCCTACTTCAAAGAAAACTCCTCCAGCCGTGACTGCTTCCAAATCCCCAGACAAGGGGGCAGGCACGAGCTTGGGAGTTGCGCCCGCCGCGCCTACTGAGAAGAAGGGTCCGGCCGCACCCCCTCCTCGCCTTCCCCCAGTTCCTGCTCGGGATTAGGTAGCACCAACCAGTCCCCCGGCTCCAGCAATCCCTTTCGCCTCTATCCACATTCCTATCAATCCCCAGGACCTGGAGCAAATTCCAGACACCTTTCGGGGGACTGTCTATGCGACGGCGAACTACGCGGTGGAAATTTTTCACAAGGCCAAGCCCAACGATCTGAGGGCGATCGAGGAGAGGAGCCCAGAGAACGTTATGGAGTCTGCTCTGGGAATGAACCTCATAGTAAGCAATTTTCCTAGGTATGTGTCTATCTGTTTCTTTGCCTTTTTGCAGGTTGCCCTGGCTCAACATCGCAGTATATCTCAGGCAAGGGCCAGGAATGATGAACTCCAAGCCGAGCTAAATGCGGCCCAAACCGCTCTCGCCGCCTCTCAACAAAGAAAACACAGCGTCAAGGCTGCCTTGGTGGCAGCCCAAGCGGGTGAACAGGCGGCGACGGCTGCCTTAACCACTGCTCAGGAAGGCGAGCAGGGAGTGAAGGCTACTTCGGTAGCCCTTCAGGCCGAGCTCGAGGGGGCCATGGCCAAACTGCTGGAGGTCGGGGTGGCCATTCAGGAGGAGAAAAAGGCATCGACATCCTCCATGGAGAATATGCTGTACCACTGTTGGGCCTTCAATCAGGACGAAAAATTCTCCTTTATGGCCTCCAATGCGTGGGAGCACTACCTCGAGAAGTTCAAGGTTCAGCTACAACAGGAGCTGCAAGCGCCGACTAAGACTGGGGAGACCTTCGTGCGAGCGAGCAAGAGACCGAGGAGTTGACGTCCTCAGAGCAACCTAGGGGGGCTTAGGATTTTTTGTACTTTTATTTTTATTTGATTTTATTTGTAATTGCTAAGCATGAGGTTATTCTCCTTGAGACAATTTGTACATTAACTTCAGTTTATCCAAGTTTTAGTTGTTTTTCAATCTCTCGTCCTTTATGATGTGCTAGGCAAAAACTTAGTTCGCATTAGCTTTATCAACACCCCATGTTTTTTTAGAAACAACACTGGTTAATCAATTTAACCAACTTCTAAGTTTTGGAACCTGGTCGTGTCCAGGATATTTAATTTTAAACACGTCAGTTTTATCGACACCGTGTTTTTTAGAAATAACACTGGATAATCAATTTAACAAACTTCTAAGTTTTGGAACCTGGTCATGTCCAAGATGTTTAATTTTTAAAAAACTTAATTCGCGTTAGTTTTATCGACATCGTGTTTTTTAGAAACAACACTGGATAATCAATCTAACCAACTTCTAAGTTTTGGAACCTAGTCGTATCCAGGATATTTAATTTTAAAAACTTAGTTCGTGTTAGTTTTATCGACACCGTGTTTTTTAGAAACAACACTGGATAATCAATTTAACCAACTTCTAAGTTTTGGAACCTAGTCGTATCCAGGATATTTAATTTTAAAAACTTAGTTCGCGTTAGTTTTATCGACATCGTGTTTTTTAGAAACAACACTGGATAATCAATTTAACCAACTTCTAAGTTTTGGAACCTGGTCGTATCAAGGATATTTAATTTTAAAAACTTAGTTCGCATTAGTTTTATCGAGACCATGTTTTTTAGAAACAACACTAGATAATCAATTTAACCAACTTCTAAGTTTTTGAACTTGGTCATGTCTAGGATGTTTAATTTAAAAAAAAAAAAAAAAAAAAAAACTTAGTTCGCGTTAGTTTTATCGACACTGTGTTTTTTAGAAACAACGCTGGATGATCAATTTAACCAACTTCTAAGTTTTGGAACCTGGTCGTCGGATGATCTGCCCCCCAAGTAATCAGGAAGTGGACTTGCTGGGTTACTTTGAACTAACATATAAACGAAACTGTACACAGACACAAATGAAACCATACACATCCTCATCATATTTTTTTTTTAATTAATTGGCTTTTAAATGCAAGCCTTACAAAGACAAGAGGTTTGATTACTAATAATACTTTCTCAAATGTATAGCATTCCAGGTATGTGGTACCATTTCTCCATTAAGCCGGGCCAATTTGAAAGTACCTTCCTGTACGATTTCGATGATCTGATAGGGCCCTTCCCAGCTCGGGCCTAAGGCACCATCTTTGGGGTCCTTGGCCGCTAGAAACACCCTTCAGAGTACCAGGTCTCCTAATCCAAAGACACGTTTCTTAACCTTTGAATCAAAGTAACGAGTGATTTTCTGTTGATAATGCGCAAGTCATAGCTATGAATCTTCTCGCTTTTCATCAATCAGGTCGAGGGATGCGCTGAGCAATTTGTCATTCTGCTCCTGGTTGAAGGTCTGGATCCTGTGCGTGGCAATCTTTGTTTTGACAGGAAGGATGGACTCACTTCCGAAAGTCAGGGAAAAAGGGGTGTGCCCCATCGAAGTTCGGTGTGAGTTCCGGTATGCCCATAGCACCTGCGGGAGCTGCTCGGGCCAAACTCCCTTGGCCTCGTCCAGCCTCTTCTTAAGGCTTTCCTTGAGCATCTTGTTCACAGCTTTGACCTGCCCATTAGCCTGGGGGTAGGCCACAGAGGAAAAACTCTTAATCATGCCATGTCTTCCACAAAATTCGATGAAGAGGTCGCTATCGAACTGGGTTCCATTGTCAGACACGATCTTCCTTGGCAGTCCGAACTGGTAGACAATATTCCTAACCACAAAATCGAGGACTCTCTTTGACGTTATCGTTGCCAGGGGCTCTGATTCTGCCCACTTCATGAAATAGTCAATGGCCACTACTGCATAGCGAACTCCTCCTTTTCCCGTGGGCAGGGCTCCAATTAAGTCAATTCCCCAGACCACGAATGGCCATGGGGACGAGATCATCTTCAGCTCGACTGGTGGAGCTCGGGTGATCGTGGCAAATCGTTGGCACTTGTCACATTTTTGGACGTAGGAAATTGAGTCCTTTGATAGAGTGGGTAAATAATATCCTTGCCTCAATATCTTCAAGGCCAGGTTTTGCCCCCCAGTGTGATCTCCACAAAAACCTTCATGCACCTCCTGCAAAATAGTTTTAGCCTCCTCTGGCAGAACACATCGCAGAAGAGGCATAGAGAGGCCACACCGGTACAACGTTCTGTCTATGACTGTATACCTCAGAGCTTGATAGAGTATCTTCCTTGTGTTATTTCACTCGTCGGGTAACTTCCCTGTTGTAAGGTACTTGACTATGGGAGTCATCCAGGTTGGCCTAGCATCGATCATCTCGATCTCCCTTGTATCCTCTACCACGCTTGGTCTTTCCAAGAATTCCACCAGCATCAGGCTCAAGGTCTCAGCTTCCCTGGAGGTGGCGAGTTTTGCTAAAGCGTCAGCATTAGCATTCTGCTCACGTGGGATTTGCCTGATTAAGCTGTATTCAAATTCGGACAGCTCCTTCTTCACCTTAGCCAGGTAGGCCATCATCTTGGCTCCCCGCGCTTGGTATTCCCCTAATACTTGGTTTACCACGAGTTGGGAATCGCAGGCATGCTTTTTTCCAAGTTGAGGGTATGCATGATGATGCTCGGGCTGATCCCTACCATGTCTTCATGAGACCAGGCGAAAACGTTTAGATTTCTTTGTAGGAATTTCAGCAGCTCCGCCTTTCTCTCATCACCAAGGTTTTTCCCAAGGCCAGTTCTCACCTCTTGGGGTTCCTCGCTTCTGCCCTGAATGGCCATCGTCTGCTGCCTAGGTTGTGAATTTCCCTTCATGGAAATGCTATAGCATTCCCTGGCAGCAAGCTGATCACCTCGGACCGTACATATCCCTGTAGAGGAGGGGAATTTGACTACGAGGTGGCGGATATAAGTTATGGCTTCGAATGCCATCAATGTAGGCCAACCCAAAATTGCATTGTATGCGATGGGGCAATCGATAACCACAAACTCGAGGAGCTTAGAGATAGTTTGGGTTCCCTCTCCCATGGTTATTACCAACTCGATAGTTCCTATCGCTGCCGACCCTTCTCCAGAAAAGCCATACAACATGATGGAGGTGGCCTTCAGCTCGGTTACCGGCAGCCCCATTTTTTCTAGCGTGGACCAAAACAATAAGTTCACTAAACTCCCATTATCAACTAGTATCCTCCTAACTCTTCGATTGGTGAGCTGGGCGGTTATGACTAGAGGATCATTATGTGGGAACAGGACATGACTAGCATCTTCTTCGGTAAAACTAATTGGTTGTCACTCCAATCGCTGTTGTTTAGGTATGTGCTGCTCTGGGATGAACTCAACTCTGTTGTGAGACCTCAATTCGTTGATGTATCTTTTCTGGGAACCTCTGCTCGAGCCTGCCAGGTGAGGGCCTCCATAAATGGTGGTTATCTCTCCTCCTATTATTGGAAGAGGGATGTCCTGACCCACCTGGGCTCCAGTCGGATTTGTTGGGACTTAATTGAATGTTTTGCCTAGCGGGTGGATTAGGATTGACCCGATTCCTGACATACTGAGCCAGGGGTCTGACCCAGATGAGTGTCTCCATCTCATCCTTCAGATGCCTACAATCATTGGTGTTGTGACCGATGTCGTTGTGGAATCGACAGAATTTGGAAGGGTCTCTCTTTGCCTTCTGGTTTTTTCCAGGGAAGGCGGGTATAATTCACTAGGAAAATGCGCTCTCTAGTGTCTGTGAGGTCGGTATAAGCCGTGTAGACTGGTTTAAACTTCTCCACGGGCTTGTTCTTCTTTAGACCGTGCTGGCCGCCCTCAGCACTTCCCTTTCTCTTGTTTCCACCTCCTGGTTATTCTGAGAATGGTTTGAGTCGTTGTTACGACGTCCGTTTTCGCTCCAGCGGGCTGGTCAGAGACTTGGTCGGTTCCTGCGACCGATGCTCGTGCTTCTTCCAAGTTTATCCATCTCTGGGCCTTGTTCAGGCATTCATCCACGGTGTTGACACCTTTCCTCTAGATTTCTTTCCACAGATCGCCCCCAACAAGGAATCCAGTTCTCATAGCCATGAGTATGGAACTTTCATCCGCGTCTCTAGCTCGGGCCGCAACTTTGGCAAACCTGCTCAGATAAGCTTTTAAGGGTTCCCCAAGCTGTTACTTCATGTTTTCCAGGGAATCCACCTTGACGCGAACTGCTTGAGAGGCGCGGAATGCCCTCTTGAAATCGGCAGAGAAATTCTTCCACGAGCTGATAGAATGTCTCTTATATTACTTGAACCATTGCCTAGCTGGCCCGATCAAAGTCGATGGGAATACCAGGCATCTCAGCTCGAGTCTGATATTATGGGCCATCATCAGGGTGTTGAACATCCCCAAGTGATCCGATGGATCTCCGTCCCCAACGAATTTGGATAGATGAGGCATTCTAAAACCCGGCAGGTACGCCATCGCTGCAATTTTGGGGGTAAAGACTCGAGCTCGTCCCATGAGTCGTATTCGTCTTTTCTCTTCTCTAATATGAGCCTCTTCATTAGTTCTTCCATCTGAGCTAACCTTTTGAGGGTTTGGTCTTTGATCCCTGGGTTGTTCTGGGGCTGTTCAACAACTCCCGTCCCATTGTACGCGTTAGCCGGGTTATTGTCCCTCCAAGCTTGAGCTTGGTTTGGTGGAACATTCCCATAGTCACGTATTTTGGAAGGACCATCCTCTCGGCGAGCATGACTTTCATTTCTGGTCGTCTCCCCCCTCTGCGAGTTGAGGCGATCTCGAAGGTCGGTCTACGGGGCGGCTCGAGGGCTTTGTGCCGAACTTAGATGATTTCTCAGGTCTCCACCAGATCTGCCACTTCAGTGGCTTTCAGTCCAATAACTCCCATTGGAAAAGCTCAGAGCCTGCTGTCAAGGGTGAGGATCGGGGACATTTCCGTGTGCTCGTGGGTGATGAGCAGGAACGGTGGGAGGAAGATTCCTTCTGCTGTTTCCGTATGCAGGGATGTCTCGAGCAGAATGAGGAGGATATGAATATCTTATCGTTGAAGGAGGATGTCTGATTGGTGATGCAATTCTAGTTTCCTTCGGGTCGGACTGAACTAGCCTGTGGTCTCTCTGCTCCAATGCCTCCAGCCCTCTGTGTCTGGCGATTTGATCGCTGCGCGAGGGGGCTAGCCAGAGCAGGTTGGACACGCGAGCTCCCCCTAGTTCTCCTCCTTGAACCATCGCGGGCTCTCCTGGGTGCATTCGATGGTGGAGCCGAACATGGGGTTGAAGTTTTGACTGACCGGCTGACTCGCTGATGGACCCTGGGCAAACCATCGATCATAGTTTCCTGGTGACGGTGCGACATGGGCGCAGAACTCGTGGTTGGGGTTTTAACCGATCGACTGGGCCTGGGCCAATTATCCTGGCGGGACTCGTGAGTCCTGCTTTGCCTCTTTTCGACGTTAACATCGGTCGCAAGAGGGGGTAGTCGGGCCAATACTTCCTCGATTTGCTTATTTGCTTTGGCTAGATGGCTCCTCAACTGCATGTTTTCCATTTCCACCGCCATCAGGTAACCTAGGTTCGGATTTGGCGATAGCGGCGCTGAACTCCCAGTGTCGTCATGGCCCATCGGTTGTTTCCCTGATCATTGCTGGATCTCGGGGCCTTGTTCGTTGGATACGGTGGTATGGTGAGCCTCCTGCCCCCCATGTTGATTCGCCTCATTACCATGTCTCGAACGAGTGACCACCATGATAAATGTTTTGTGATAGCACTAATCTAAATACTCTCAATGAAAGCACCAAACTGTTGATGCGGTTTTTCGCCAGCAGTGAATTATATGAATAACTAGGACGGATTAGTGCTTAATGATAAATCGTAATAAGAAAATGATAATACTTAAGGATGTTGGAAGCCAACTACGAAGAGAAAGATGATCACTCCTTTTTACGTGGTTTGGAGGTTAAAATCCTCTAGTCCACGAGTCAATATTATTACTGTTTCTCTCTCTTGCTATTTTTACAGAGTATTTTCATTACAGAAAGAATCCAACCCCTTGCACTACCTAGGATCTTGGTATTTATAGGAGAATGATCTCTGGGTAAGTACTGGGGTCATCCCGTGATCCCTTGATCCTTCACATCATCTCTGTGACAGTGATGATTAATATCTAAATTTTACATTGAAGTGCAGTCTAATCAACAGATAAAAAGGGTAAGGAGCCGCACGGCCTAAATCAGGCATGTGGTGTCTGATCACGCACGTTTATATTGCGTATCCGGGAATTCAGGAATAAAACAGACATGTGATGTCTGTTTCATGCACGTTTATGTTGCGTGGTCAACTTTATAAAGATCCTGAGGTACGTCAGACCTCTGATGTACCACAAGCTTAATTTAAAGCTAGATCGTGGCTTTTAGTGCCATGTTTATACAATGGTTCCAGGTGATAAGCTGCTAAACCACTCATCAGCTCAAGCTATTTGTTTAGGGGATTGTACCAAATTTCCCCGGATGAATGGTGAACACGTGGTGCATTGGTTATGGCTTTTTGTTAGTTCGCTTTGCCCGAGCTGCCTCAACAAAGTACGTGCTGATATTCAGGGTGTACATATATATATATAATAATAATTCTATTCAATTATTTATTTCATTTAAAACATTTTGTCAACTACAATTGCTTTAAGGGCATTATTCCCAACAATCTCCCACTTTCCCTAAAGCAAATTAAGGCATCTCTCTCAATGTGTCACTCACATTATGCTGAAAATATTTGTCGTTGACCCCGCGCAGTGACCCAAGCACCCAACAGGAGTGATTCGTTGTTGAAACTGTCATTTTATTGATATTAAATGTTAAAAATAAATTAAGTTTAAATTAATATTTTCATGAATTTTATATGATATATTTTTATATTAAAAATATTTGATTTTACTTTAATTTATGTTATTTTGTAGGAAATAAATTGTATTGTGGCACAAGGAAAAAGAAAGAAAGAAAGATATAAAATTGAAGAAATGAAGAAAAAAATGGCATTTTTGGAGTTAAAGTAGCCCAAGCTCATTTGGCCCAAGCTCTTCATTTTTCTCTCTCCCTGCGGGTCCCACTGCGCTAAGTGGCAACAGCCGTGTGATGCCCTGGATATCCAAGACCGTTACACTGTGTATTTTAAATAGTGCTAGGCTCGTTAATCGATTCATTTGGCCATAAAGGTGCAACTAAACGTGATTAACGACTTGGAGTTAAGAATTTTGGATAAAAGGAATAGTCTTTTCATTAAAACATTAAGTGCGTACATGGGATCCGAAAATAAATGTTTACAAGGTCATTTAAAGTTCTGAAAGGGTCATTAGAACTCAAAAATTTCAAACAGCGAACCTAAGCAGCAAAATAGAGTTGACCCTAGTTCCTCTGAAAAAACCCAACCGTGGTGGTCGAGCAGCCGCATATGTACACATCGCCCCGAAGCTCTCCAACTCATGGCTGGTCCAACTTCCCTTTCCCCTTACCTGTACCACATATCACCCGTGAGCCAAGGATTAGCAAGAAAACTTAAACATGCTCATAAGCATTCAATAATATATCATAGAATCATAATGAGCATGCCTAGCAGTAATAACCCTACTCATGCATGCGTCCTATGCAAATAAGTGACTACATTGTCACACAGGGGCCTGCTGCCCTAACTAGATGACTAATAAGTTATACCGGGGCCATGCCCTAGGATATGAGACTAAAAAGTCACCCTGAGGCCCATTGCCCTATCCTCTGCGTAACCAGTTGTCACGCTCCAAATTCCCTAATATGGCTTAGTGCCTGGATTAGGGGGCGGGAGGCAATAATTGAATTAATTACATGCTTAGGTGGTATGAGCATGTTATTATATGAATTATATAGTGATATGAACATGCTTGCATATTTAGGTGTATTAAATATGCATGTGAGCTAGTTTCTTATTAAAAGGGCATTTTTGTAATTTTGACCCGTTGAGGGTATAATTGTAAATATGTGTGATATATGATTGTGACCACATTAGTATGTGGATATATTTGAGTTACCCGACACGAGGCGATCCTAGGGGGCTAGTTAGCGGAAAAGTCACAACGGGGTAAAATACCCGGTTCGGGGTGAGCTTAGGGGTATTTTGGTAATTTGGAAAACTACTGGGAATCATTGAGTAATGGGAATTAATTGATGAATATTGGATTTTTATATTATTTCGAACCGTATGAGATAATTTGAGGTTAGCGAGAATTATGCCAAATGACTAAATTGCCCTTGAGGGTAACTTTTAAGGTAAAAAGGGGCAAGGGGCATTATGGTCATTTGACCACATGGGTCAATTGACTAAGCTAGCAGCTAAGCTTAGCTCACTCACATACAAGACATTTTCTTTGGCATTGGAAGCATTTTTCTTTGAAGCGCACAAGCACTCTAAAGCTAGGCCAAGGATTTGATTTTGGTGGAGATTGAAGGACTCTTGTGGATTAGCAGCTGGGATTGGGACTAGAGGCTATTAGGGTCATCATCTACCCCAAGAAATAAAAATTCAGAGGTGAGATTCCTCTGGTTTAATATTTAAATGGTGTTCTTGAGATTTTTTTTATTTTTGATTCCTAGTTAGGTTATTTGAGGTGTTTGTATTGGTAAGAATAGTGGGTTTTGTTGCCTAGGCTTGGTAGATAGTTTATGTGGTTGGAACTCAGTTAAAAACATCTGGGTTGCTCGAAATCAAGGTCTGAAATGGCTGGAAATCACATAGTTGAGATTTGGGGAGAAACACTTATGTTTTGGGCAATTTTTTAGGTTCTGGGGACTTAGTGCGACTGCGCTAGTGTCTTAGAAAAAGATAAATTGGAATCATATTTTGGGGCTCGAGTGGAGGGGCGCAACCGCACTAGGGGTTGGCACAACTGCGCCAATGGTCCAGAATCCCCAAAACTTTATGTGGGCGTGACCGTGCCAGGGGCAGGTGCGACCGCGCGAGGGGCCCCGAAATGCCAGTTTTCTGATTTTTAGGTCTAGGCCCGGGGGCTCGGGGAATCTGACTTGGGAGCCTGCTTAGGGTCCCAGGGGACATTTTTAGCGCCCCATTAACTGAGAACCATGGTTTTAAGAGTTAGAGTTCAGTTTGGAACTCGGGTTCTAGGGTTAAGTCCTGATGAACATATACTTGTTTTGTGACTAGGGTTTCTGCCAAGCTCGGGTCAATATTAGCGCTCGGGGTCATTACACAATTTCCACGAGGATCAAGCTAAGAAAACTGCACCCGATATGTGAGATGCATGATTGAGCCTTATCCCAGCGATTAATGTAATATGATTGGGGCTTGGCCCATTTGTTAAATGTTAACGTGATTAGGGCTCAGGGCCAACTAATGAGCATGCTTATAATTATGCATGTGTATAGTTTTTTTAGTGTAATGCCCCACGTCACTATGGCTACTTCCTAGAATGACGACTGGCCCTACAAACCAACACGAGTCTTTTTAGCGTGCTTTGTCCTCACTCACACGCTTCCTAGGGAAACTTCCCAGGAGGTCACCCATCATTAGGTTACTCCAGGTCAAGCAAGCTTAACTTTGGTGTTCTCAAGTGATGGGCTACCGAAAAGAAGATGCATCTTGTTGGCATAGGTAGTACCCATCAATCCATTTAAGCTCTCTTCAACTGTGTAGTCCCATACCTACACAGTCTTAGAATCATCACACTTGACCTTCCCCAAGCAATGTGGAATTGCATAGCTTTTACCCGGTCTTTCCTCTCGCGGACACAAGACTCTGACTGTCACAATCACCCACCCTTAGGGGTTCGACATCCTCGTTGGCCACACTTCCGGCTTGGTCAAGGCTATGATACCATTTGTAATGTCCCATGTCACTATGGCTACTTCTTGGAATGACAACTGGCCTTGCAGACCAACATGAGTCTTTCCAGCGTGTTTTGTCCTCACTCGCACGCTTCCTAGGAAAACTTCTCAGGAGGTCACCCATTATTAGATTACTCCAGGTCAAGCACGCTTAACTTTGGAGTTCTCAAGTGATGGACTACCGAAAAGAAGATGCATCTTGTTGGCATAGATAGTACCCATCAATCCATTTAAGCTCTTTTCAACTGTGTAGTCCCATACCTACTATAACGCCCTACTACCTTAGAGTCATTACTAAGTGAGTTTAAAATGTGCCTTTAACTTGCTAATCAAGAATTTAGGTCAAAAGTGTAACTAAACTGTATTAAAATCACATAATTTGAAAATGTAGTCATTCATTGAAAATTATAAAATGTTTAACATTCAGGATCCCAAAATAGTGTTTATAAATATTTACAACTCAAAATATGATTAAAGTCGACTACACGACAAAATAAGATTTAGTACAAAACATCTCCTAGAAAATATCCCTGGCCGTGGCAAGTAGGCAGACTAGACATGTACGCGTCGCCTCACGCTCTTCGTACTCATGGTTGGTCGATTTTTCCCTTGCCCTTACCTGCACCACAAAGCACCCGTGAGCCGAAGCCCAGCAAGAAAACTCCACACAAATAAATAACATATGCATATCAATCATTCAGCATATAACAAATTCGCCAACTAGCTAAACACATACGACCATGTCGTCCCAGGCGCTTTACCAGGCCCTGGGTTCGCAGTCTGCACCGTGAGGATATCCCAGGTATCCTTTAGGGTCTCACCCTGGCAACTCACACTCCGCGTGCTAAACACTGCTCCTGACCCCTTGCCGTTCTCGGCCTTCGCCGTTCCCGGCCCCTGCTGTTCTCGGCTTCACCGTTCCGGTTCTTGCCGTTCATTCACATATATGCACACATAGCATAATTAAACAAATACTTAAACATGTATTAACATAATCAATGGGGCTCTGCCCTGCACACAATCATATAGGGTCGTGCCCTGCAACACAACTATGGGGCCTCGCCCTGCTCTACGGGTACAACAGTTTTCTTACCTGTGTCCCGAGCTTCTTGAGCATCGATATCCTGAGCACAGTCCTCTAACCCAAGCCTCGTTGAAAACCTAGTCACAACACATACATAGCACTCACGTTACTAACCAACTCATAATCATCTTCCGGAACCAATCCCTTGCTCTCGGGACCTCCTGTTTCCCCACATAAGGTAGCGAAAGCATCCCTCGAGCCCCTTGAGCCAAAACCCTAAAAACCCAAAATCCCATCTCCTGCAATTGGCCTAGCGCCACGGCACAGCCCTATAGGGGTCGCGACGCCCAGCAAGCTTCCCCTGCCTTGATTCAACCTAGCGCCGAGGCACGGAAGAACAGGGCCGCAACGCTCATATGTGAACCCTGAAAATTGGGTTTTTCCCAACATTTTTCCCAAGCCAAAACTCTTCCAAATCAATACCAAGGTACACCCAAGTCCCAATTCGACATAAAACCCCAAATAAATAGTATGGCAACTCAGAAACAACAACAACAACAACAACAAGCCCAAACACAATAATCAAACCCAAGAATCACCCAGTGGTTTAAAACTCCACAAACTTAAACCACACTTTACAATATTTAAACCACCCTTCAGAAAACTTAAACCACACCAGTAAATAAACTTCAGAGATACACAAAATTCTTACCTAAGGCAGGGATTCGACCATGAGTGTAATGCCCTGAATTCTCCGTTATGGTTTAGTGACGGGAATAGTAGGCCAGGAGGGCCATACTTGTTTAATTATGCCATTAATTGATAAAATGCATGTATATGTGGATTATATTATAATATGATGTGAAATGCATGCATGTGAGTCCATATTTCTAATTATAGGGGTGTGATGGTAATTTGGCCCGTTGGGGGTAAATTGTATATTTGTATGCATGTCGGTGATATATGTTGAGACCACATTATAATGTGGGTTTGTTCGAGCCATTCGGCATGAGACGATCATGGTATGTAAATTATCGGTTTGGTCATAACAGGCTTAAGCTCGGGGTGAATCTCGGGGTGATTTTGATGATTAGAGTGTTACCGGGAATTAAAGGGTAACGGAATATGAATTATTGGTGTTTGAGACTATCGAGATTAGCGGGAATTGGAGAGCGTTAATTATGACTAACAAGATAGGTTGGAAAGGACAAATATGCCCTTGGGAGCCTTTAGAAACCCTTAAATGACCTAAGGGTATAATGGTCTTTTTACCCCTAGGATAGATATAAACTCCTTTATGCTATAAGTTGATGAGAGAAACAGAGCAAGTTCTTGAGCTTCCTGTACCTTCTCCTTCTTCCATTTCTCTTTGTGATTTTTGGTGATCTTGTTGAGGATTCAAGCTTGGGAAGTAGGCCTTGGGAGTTTGGGAGAGTGTTCCACCATTGAAGAGCATCACAACCTGAGTTTGAGGTAAGATTCCAGCCATTGGTTTACTGGTATACTCTGTTTTGGTGTTAGTTTTCAGCTTGTGTTTTATGGTGGATTGTTGGAATTGATGGAAGTTTTGGTTGGGGTTTATCTTGGGTTTTTCTAAGGGAGTGATATAGATCAAGTTTAGGGGTTGTATTGGAGGTTTGAGTGGTGTTTAAATTTGGTTTGAAGGGTTGGTTCCAAGAGAAATCGAAAGGGAAGAAAAACAAGGGGTTTTGGCTGAACTGGAGGTTGGGCCGCGGCATGGCCAGGGAAGGCCGCGGTCCTTGAGGGATGCTGAAGTTAGGCGCCTCTGTTTGAGGGGCGGGCCGCGGCATGGCCAAGGAGGGTCGTGGCCCTTAGTGGCTTTTTGGCTTGGGGATTCAAGCCTTAGGCCTCGGGGTCGATCCTACTACCCGGTTTAGTAGTGTTTGATGTCTCGGAGGCTAGGTTTTGGTTTGGGAACCCTTTGTTATTCATTTTATTGATGGAATCCCATAATTGGTTATGACCAGGTAACCGCTAAAGGACCAAAAGGTTGATCGTTCTCAAGGGTCGTTCTTTTATTCATTCTAGCTCGAACCAGAGGTAAGAAAACTACACCCCAAATGTGACATGCGTGGTTGTTCATGAAGCATGTTGGTTGTATAAATGTGGACATGAATTGATTATGGAATACTTAGCAAATGTTGCTCACTTGTGCATGGTACTGACTCATTAGTCAGATTTGGCAAAGGTGCTAGTATCAACTGTGAAGTTGTGACTCATTAGTCAGGTTCGGCAGTGGTACTGGGCACTGGTCACATTGCGCTGACTCATTAGTCAGGAAGGCCTTAGCGTGTTCAACGCAAGCCAATAAAGATTAGATCTAATCGACTTTCCGCATTGAATGACTCAAAGAGCATTAATGTCGGACCGACCTTAAGTTCGATGAATATTATAAGCGCTTGAAGGCTAGTGGCTTACCTAGCAGCCACTCTTCCATTTGAATTAGTGACTTACTTGACAGTCACTCAGTATGGTTTACCAGAACCTGTTGAAGGCTAGTGGCTTACCCATCAGCCACTCTTCCATTTGAATTAGTGATTTGCTTGTCAGTCACTCAGTATGGTTTGCCAGAACCTCAAGTGATATTCACTCATCTGTTTGAAAGCTATGAGCTCTGTGTGATTATAATGATAATAATTTGATGATGTTTACATATAATGCTATGTTTTCTTGCTGGGCTTTGGCTCATGGGTGCTATGTGGTGCAGGTAAAGGAAAAGAAAACTCACCCAGCCTTGAGTGGAGAGCTTAGGTGGTGATGTGTACATATGCGGCCGCTTGACCACCATGGCCAAGGAGTTCTCATAGGAACTAGGGGGTTCACCCTATTTTTGCCGCTTAGGTTGGCGGGGTTTGAAATTTTGGAACAGTAATGACCTTTTTGAGTTGTAAATAACTTGTAAATGTTCTTGTGGGCCCATGAACAATTTTATGTATCAATAAAACGTATCATTTCCTTTTTATTGGTTTTCACCTTAACCTGTTAATAACACTTAGAACACGTTTTTAACCAAAGGACTCAGGCAATGAGTCAAATTTCCGGTTCACCGTTTACCGTAACTGTTCTGGGGTAACCAGGGCGTTACAATGAGCTACTTTAGAGTCCAACTCCAAGCTTAAATTCTTTGCTTCCCTAGCAGAGTTCTCACAATCACTAAGCCACAAATCCAGTTTTCAGCATTCAACCCAAACTCTTGAAACATGCAAGGAGACTAAAAATCAGAGATGAAGCCTTACCTCTGAATTAATCTTGACCTATGTTTGACTCTAGTTGCCCCAACTTCAGCCCTGAATTCCTTCTTTGATCTCAAAGAAAACTAGCTCTTCTTCTCCTTCATTCTAACTTTTGGTTCTCTCTAAACTTCCAGCAGAAAACTCTTGAATAAGCCTAAGTGTAAAATAACGTGAATGACTTCTCCTCAGCCAAGGTTATCCTCTCCTAAAGCCAAATTACCATTTTTCCCTTTCCCTTAATAAAATTCTAATACTAACCTCACGGGAAATTCCGTCATTTCACCCAAATCCCGCTAAATCCTCGAGTATTCCTATAAATCCACATTTAATCCAGACACCAAATTATTGATAACCATAATCACGTTTATGCCCTAACAGCCAAAATTACAATTATGCCCTTACCAGCCAAACAGGGCCCGCATGCTTATCCAATACCCATAAACATGCTTTCTTACCATTAATTCTCATAACCACCAATTATGCCCTCCCGGCACACTAATCAAGCCTTTAAGCCTTATTAGTAATTTTGGGTCGTTACAACTATCCCCTCCTTATAATAATTTCATCCTCGAAATTTACTTGAACACATCAGATAGTAAACCTCATACCTCTTACTATAATTCCCAAGGTCCTCCGCCTTTTCTCTTAATCTTTGATAACACTCAAACGTGAGCAACAATCTTGTTCCATAAGATCTTGTCTCATATCTATACTTTCATTAACCTCTGCTTGTACCACAATCCTACTGAAACTCCAAAGTTTGTTTAGTTCACAACGATCGCTTTATTAACTTATTCTCGATGCCAGAAATACCTATGAGTCATCACCCTTACCAGGGTGAGATCAGCTTATAGGCCCTCGGCCTAACCCTTGGTACGACCTCAGAATTCCTGTTGAATCGGGAACCAGAACTCCCTTTTCTTTCCCAGAATATCATACTCTTCCTTGCTTCATAACTTGGAGAGATACAAATCTCTCATCCTGGAACTTCGTACTTCAAAGTTAACAATTTACAAGTTCTTATGTCCTTTCAGATAGGCAGACATTCCTGCTTTAAGAATTCCAATAATCTCTTTGATTTTCCTCTGAATCAATACTGAACCGCAGTATCCACTATCTTTCAACTCTTTACTTCGCATAGTACTCCTTGCTTTTATCTTACCATGTCCTATGCCATGTCACCTTAGCTGTACTCCAGCAATCATCACCATGACTATTCCATCGAAGGATTACTCCTTCCTTAATGTCTCAAATATTCACGCACTTAACGCTTAATTCCTTAAAATAATTGTTAAGCCTTCAGATCGCTATTCCATTTTCAATCAATTAGTAATTCCAGATTCCCACTCTGTTCACTTCGTTCTCTAATTCCTTTCCAAAACTTGGAAAACTTATAGGGTCTCAACTCAGCATTATCAATGCCCTATCCCATTACTACTTCATACGAACCAAATTATATTAACTCATTCAGTGGAGTTATACCCTTTCCTGTCCAATTACCTTACTTATAGTCTAATGTGATCCATTCCTATGACCCACCACCATATCACTTTACCGTTCATCCTAGTGAGATCAGGATCATCTCATGTCGAATAGCTCAAACATATCCACATAACAATGTGGTCTCACCCATAAATCACCAACATGCACATAAATATACAGATATGCCATCAACGGGCCAAATTATGAAAATGTCTTTCTAATAAGAAGTGGACCCACATGCATGCAATTATCATCATATAATAATATAACTCATATAATCATGCATATAATCACATAATTGCATATTAAATCAATTATGGCCCTCCCGGCCCCCTAATCTAGATATTAAACCACATTAGGGAATTTGGGACATTACAGTCGACCATAACGAACGTGGCCATAATTGTATTGTTCGTAGGTGCAAATCCCACCGTTACTGCTTGTTTGATTGTCCCTATTGGATCCATTTCCTCTCCAATAAAACCATACAGAGTTTGTGTGCAAGGCTCCAGATCCTGAACAGATAACTTCATCCTTTCAAGAGTGGTCTCAAAAAGTATATTAACTGAAAAACCATGATCTACCATGGTTCGTGTAATGCCCCAAATTTCCTAATAAGGTTTAGGACATTGATTAGGAGGTCAGGAGGGCCATAATTGATTTATTATGTTATTAAATGATTATGTTCATGTTTATGTGAATTATATTATAGTATGATGATAAACGCATGCATATGGGTCCATTTTTAATTATAAGGGAATTTTGGTAATTTGGCCCGTTGAGGGCGTGATTGTGTATTTTCATGCATGTGAGTGAATTATAAATAATACCACATCATATGTGGATTTGTTCGAGCCATTCGGCATGAGATGATCATAGAATGCAAGTTATCGGTCTAGTCATAACGGGGTTAGTTTCGGGGCTCGGGGTGAGTCTCGGGGTGATTTTAATGATTAGAGTGTTGTCGTGAATTAAAGGGTAACGGGATATGGATTATTGGTGTTTGAGAATTTTGGAGAATATCGGGAATTGGAGGGTGTTAATTATGATTAACGAAATAGGCGGGAAAGGACGGTTATGCCCTTGGTGGCTGTTAAGGCTTTTATTTAGACTTGAGGGCATTTAGGTATTTTCACCCTTAAGGATTTATATCAGCCCTTTAAGTTTAGAAAGCTGTAGAAAAACAGAGGCTCGCTTCTATTCTCTCCCGATGGTCATTTCTCTCCCATTTCTCTTTGGATTTTCAAGCCTTTTTGAGGAATCAAGCTAGGGAACCAAGCTTTGCCAAGCTAGGGTTGTGTTCTACCATTGAAGAGGATCTAAATCAAGCTTGAGGTAAGAAATTCAGCCATGAAAGTCTTGTTATGCCATGTTTTTCTAATAAGTTTCCAGTTGAGAATTTGAGATGATAAGTTGAGAATTAGTGGAAGTTTTTTAGTAAGATTGATTGGGTTTTGATGAGGTTGTGATATGTATGAAGTTTAGGGGTTGAGTGGCATGTTTGGGTGATGTTTGGGGCTGGTTTGAAGGGTTGTTTTTCAGGAGAATTCGCAAGGAAGGAAACCTGAAAGATTCTGGTCTGTGATTGGCGCAGCAGTGCCATTCCTAGCGCAGCAACGCTAGGCAGGACAGAGAGTTGGGCCTTTCTGACTTGAAATAGTGCCCCAGCGCCATTTAATAGGGCTGTAACACTGGTCCATTTTTCCAACAAGCCTATTTTAGGGCTCGGGATGACTTTTAAGGCTCGAGGATGGGTTCATTTACCCCGTTTAGGTAGATTGAGATTCCCGAGAGTGCGGGATTGATCTCGAAAGCGTGGTTTTAGATTGTGAACCTCTTATTGATTTACTTTATTAATGGATTCCAATTGGTTATGACTAGGTGACCGCTAAGGAACTAAAAGGTTGATCGTTCTCAAGGGTCGTTCTTATATTATTTCTCGCTCGAACCCAAGGTAAGAAAACTGCACCCTGTGTATATGACATGCATGATTATTCTTGATGCATGTTGGATGTTTAAATGTGATGCATGTGATGCACGAGAAACATGTGAATAGGGCATGCCATGAATATTGAATATGAGATTGTTCAGAGCTTGGGCCTCTGTGTTTATGCATGATCCTAATTATGCTAGAAATTGTTAAGTAAGCATGCTGAATGCCTTATTTTGGGATATTTGACATATGATATATGTTTGGTAGTATTGTGTAATGACCCAACTACTCTAGACTTTTGGACCATTAACAAAACTATACATACTAATCCTTAATAAAACTTACAAGTGAAAATACCATAACTTTATTAAGAAACTTGTAAAAATAAGACTTAAACTTACATAAAATCTCAAGTAGGATATGGGATCCCATTGTTTTAAAAACAAAACATAACATAATTTAAAATAAAAAGGGATTACATAACAAGTGCAGAAAAATACATGTAAAAACCATAAAAACAAAACTACATCCTCAAATCGAAACGCTCGGCTTTTGAATCCATTCCACCTCAATACACATTCTCCAAGCTTCCAAGAACCTTTCCCCCAGTAGGACTATTTTCCTGCACATATAAACAAAAAGGAATGAGCCTAATGCCCAGCAAGGAAAAATCTAACACATAGTTCATATACATAATTTCATAAGAAACATAAAAACATAACATAACACTTATATCATACACATACTATAATGGTCATTATTACTTGGGGTCCCATAGACTAAACAAGTCATATGCCCATTAGATTAATGGGGTCATACTAGCTAAGCAGGTCATATGTCCATAATCCACTTGGGGCTTGTTAGTCATATGGGCCATATGCCCAAGCCTACAACATACATAACATAACATTACATATTTCATAACATAAAAACATAAGATAACATATAAAAAGCACATAACATATAAATTCTATCCTCTTTTCCTTACCAAAATTACCGGGATATGAGGACAGAGTTGGGACTTTGGAACACTCCTAAAAACCATTTATGAAAGGGTGAGTCTATTGAAGAAAAAGAGATGAAAGAGATGAAAGAGATGAAGGAACTATACTTTTAAAAATATACTTACCAAAACCTTTTGCTCGAGAACTTAGATTTCCTAACCAAAATAAGAATAAGGTTAGAATGAGTAGAAGACTATGAGAACTTTTAAAGAAAAAGTACAGAAACGAACTAGAGTTTGGGATACCTTGAAGACTTATAAGACCGATCTAAACCTTGAACCGAAATGCTATAAAATCTTACTTCCCAAGTGTTTTGATAAGCTTATGATGATCAAGCTTATGATTCCCAACCCAAGTGTTTACACTCTCACACTCACCTAGCAACTTGCAGCCTCTGAACTTAGAGTAAAAGATAAATAATGGCTGGGTACTAGGTCCTATTTATAGAGTTTAGGAATGAAAGGATCTTAATTTAACTTGAATAAAAGTAATGGCTTTTTAAGTGAAAATAATTTGAATTATCGTTCAGCAGAGGCTGAAGACTCGTTCAAAAAGATGCTGGACTTATCAAGAGGTTGAAGGGTTGAATGGAAAATGATTTCAAAAAGTTTCAAAATATGCTGAAAGGGGCGATATATCGCCTGGGCCAGTATGCCCGAGGCAGTCGTGCATCATTTCGTGTTTTTCGTATCTTCGTGCTGCGATATATCGCCCCCTATAGCTGCGATATATCGGCATACGCTGATTATTTAAACACGAAATTACACATTTTTAGCTTAATTTGAATTGAGTAAACATCCTTGACTAAGCCCTTAAACGTTTTCAAAGCTGCTGACTGACCTTAGAGTATTCAAATTTTAACCTTAATAAATTAAATCCTCAAAATACTTAATCATTATTAAACCCATACATAACATGTGTTATTTTCCTATTGGTTCTTATCTAAACCTTATAGTATAATAAATATTATCCTCAATATCAGTCATATTAATCAAACCTTAGGTTAAAATTAATATTCTTAAACTATAGGTTAAACTTAGAAAATCTATAAGTACTACTATGAGTGTCCAAATAAATCCCGGTCTGAACCAAAAATCCACAGTTATAAAGATAATACTATTATTACAATAATACTACTATCTAACTAGCTAAGTAAAGTTCTTGGACTCTACATATTGCTTACTTGTGTATGGCACTGACTAGCCAGGGTCGGCACTGGTCGGGTATCACTGACCTAAGAGCCGAAAACGGCATAAGCGTCATGAACGTAGGGCCAATAAAAGATTAGATCTAATCGATATTAGCATTGAATGACTCTAGGAGCATTAATGCTAGACCGACCCTAAGGTCGATGAAAATTATAAGCGCTTGACTAGTCTAGGACTAGTTACTCAGAGCCAGGGCCAAAGGCCTAGGTGACTGTTTGACACATGGCTAGGGAGCGGAATCCCATGGTTGTGACTCTATGGTCATGCAGTAGGTTATCTTGGTGACTAGTTCATCAAACACCTACCTTGTTTAAGCTAGTGAAATGATCACTTATCTACAAAGCTCCGGTGACCCTATCGTCACATGGCTAATGGGAACGGAACCCACCTTAGTGACGATTACAACTGTCACTCTTCTATTTGGGGCTAAAAGCCCTGGATGATTATTATGATCATCGATTGATGTTGTATATTCATCATTACATGAACTCATTTGCATGCTTGAATAGGGCTATATTTGCGAGGCATGCGCCTTATGATTTAATGACATGTTATTACTGTTCATGAGCATATTGAGTTTTCTTGCTGGGCTTCGGCTCACGGGTGCTATGTGGTGCAGGTAAAGGCAAAAGAAAGCTGGACCATCCTTGAGTTGGAGAGCTTAGGTAACGATGTGTACATATGGGGCTGCTCGACCGCCACGGCTGAGGGTTGAAAGAGGAACTGGGGTTAAACCCTGTTTTGCCACTTATATCGACTGGTTGTAAATATTTTCTTATAATAGACCTTTAAATTATATTTTTGGGATCCCAATGTATACAGTAAACGTTCTAATGAAATGTTATACTTAACCAAAAATTTTAATCCCTAAACCACTAATCATACTTAGTTAAACGATTTTGGCCAAATGACTCGATTAGCGAGTTTAGCACTGTTTATAAGGCACACCATAACGGTCCCTGGAGTTTAGGGCGTTACAGTTCGTGCAACTATCATGTTGGAAATTTGTGCTTCTATCACCAAAAGATCATTGTGGGGGAATTTGACATGTGTTGCATCGTCCTCAGTGAATGTGATGGGCTTGCATTCATACCGAGGTGTTTTAGGATTACGCTCCTCGACAGCCAACACCTCATCTTCTGGTTCATGGCGAAGTGTTGGGTAATATCGTTCTAGGGCCTTTCTACTTTCGCCAGCCAGGTGCGGTCCCCTGCAAATCATGTATAGTCGGCCAACTACTAGAGCTGGTTGTAGTGGTTGGGCTGGTGCATCCGCATTTCCTGCAGCAGCCTGATTTTGTTCAACGAGACGACGAATGTATCTTCTCATGGCCTGGTGATTTTGGCAGATGAGAAATTTGACCTTAAACTGATTACACTCATTAGTGTCATGTCCATAGATGTATATATTCTTTAATTTTTCTCAAGACATCCTACTAAAATGACTCTGCATAACAAAATATAAGATCTAAATATATTTATTTTTATTCCATTAAGATTCGAAATAGATGTTTATTTTTATAAATAATTTAAAAATATCTTATATGTTAAGATTATAATAATATAAACTTAATGTACATTGTATGTGACAATCAGAATCCCGTGATCCACAGGGAGAGAGACTGGGTAAAAGCTGTGCAATCCCACATCGCCTGGGGAAGGTCAAGTGTGATGATTCTAAGACTGTGTAGGTATGGGACTACACAGTTGAAGAGGGCTTAAATGGATTGATGGGTACTACCTATGCCAACAAGATGCATCTTCTTTTCGGTATCCCATCACTCGAGAACTCTAAAGTTAAGCATGCTTGACCTGGAGTAGTCTCATGATGGGTGATCTTCTGTGAAGTTTTCCCAGAAAGCGTGTGAGTGAGGACAAAGCACGCTGGAAAGACTCGTGTTGGTTTGCAGGGTCAGTCGTCATTCTAGGAAGCATCCATAGTGACGTGGGCGTTACATTGTAAATCATAATTAAATAAATATAATTTTCTTTAGATACTTAATATTTAAATTGTAGTATCAATTGATCAAATAATGCACACACAAAAAATGAAGAAAAATAGTGATTTAATTTCAAAACTAGACTAAATAAATTGCTTATTTAAAGAAGAGAATGAGAGAATGGGAAGAATGTGGAATTGACTACCATAAGAGTTAACAAGAATGATAATATTGAAATTCATTATCAAGAAAATGATATTTTAGAAATTTTACTATTACACACAAGGTATTAATAATTATAAGAAAGACAAATAAGTTATCTAAAATGATAGGGTAAAAAAGAAATGGGCACCATTTCCCATAACTGCTAGTTAAGATAGTTAAATTGGCACTGGATGTTTGTTCGGCTAAAACTTGGCCATTAGGAAAATACTCAAGTATAAATTGGGTTTTGACTTGAGTTTGAGTGTTGTAGCACTATGATTTTATTTGGTCAAAGTAGTCAAAAACTCTCCCAAATCAAATAAATTATTTATTATTTTCTTTTCTGACCTGCTTCCCTCCAAAAGAAATCATTTATTTATTTTGTCTACAAACAAGAAAACGAAGTCTCAGAAACCAGGTTAGAACTGTGTATCTTGCTTTTATCCAAGTAAGGATTTTCAAATTTTGTGAATTAATTTTTGTTTACAAACTAATGTATGATGATAAAGATTGTTTCTTTTGTTTCAATTATGTATCATTTTCCCCTAATAAGGCTTAGTGACTTAATTAGAGAGTCAGGAAGACAAAAAATTGAATTATTATATGATTATATGAATTATGTGAGTTATATTATAATATGACTGTATTCACATGTTTAAGTGTATTAAGCATGCATGTGGGCCCGTTTTTTATTAGAAGTGCATCTTCATAAGTTTGGCTCGTTGATGACATATTTGTATATATATGTGTGTGCATTGATTGAGACCACATTATTATGTGGATATATCTGAGTTATTGGGATCGAGACGATCCTAAGGAGTAAGTTAGTGGGTTAGTCACAACGAGGAGTAATACCCGGCTCGGGGCAAGCCAATGGGTATTTTGGGTGATCTGGAGAGTCACCGGGACTCATTGTAGCATGTGTCGTATTTTGGGAGAAATAACAATATTCCGAGTTTAGCGGAATTATTTGGGGAGATTTGGGAATATAGCAGGATTAGAGAGTGAAAATGATATTTTTCCCTTATGGGGTGTTGAGAAAGAAGTGGGTTGAGTGGAGGCATTTTGGTCATTTGGGACAATTCGAATATAAGGTTACGGTTGAGTTCAACTCAGAAAAATAAAAACCTCTCCCTCTCTCTCTTTCTCTCTCCCGTTTTCTCACCTTCTCTAAGTTTGTAGCAGTTTCGAAGGGAACTTGAGTTCTAGAGCTTTGATTCAAGCGAGATTAGAATCATAGCAATTCTAGGGAAGAATAGAAGTTGTATAGCTTGATAATTCAGCTGAAAAACGAGTTTATCAGAGGTAATTCGAGCTTTCAAATTTATGAGTTTTGGTTTTTAAGTTTCTTAAGCTTTGCTTGAATTTTTTGATTTTGCGAGTGTTGTGATTCGACTTCGAGTTGGGTTTTGCTGCCTGTGATGTATTGTTGTGAGTTTAGGACTCAATTATGGGTTTGGTACTACTTTAGGGTGAGTTTTGAGGGAATTGGCTTGGGGGAAATGTTTGAAAAACTGGGTTCGCAAGGTCGTGCTGCGGCCATGTAGCCCTCATGAACTCAGAGGCCAGGGCAGCTCCCTGAACCGCCATGGCCTCGCGACGCTTGGTGGGTTGTGCTGTGACCCGTGTCCAATAAAATAGGGTCAGGGCTCTCTGACTTGAGGAGAGTCGCGACGCTTATGAGGGGCGTCATAGTTCAAATTGGGGATTTTGGGAAAATTAGGTTTTGAGTGGCGGGAACTCAAACCTAAGGGCTTGGGAAGGGCCCCACTACCCGCTTTAGTAGAATTCAAGGTCCCGGAGGCTAGGATTCGGTCCGAAAGTCTTTATTTACTTGATATTGATGGATATCGCTTATTATGGTTGTGACTAGGGTACCACTAGGGCTGAGTACGAGATCATGCTCAAGGATCGTTGTTAATTAGCTTGTGCTTGGACCAGAGGTAAGAAAATTGAACCCAATACGTGATGTATGTAATTAGGGCTTGGCCCGATTGTTAAATATGGATATGATTAAGGCTCGGGCCCTTATGAATGAGCATGATTATGATTATTCCTGTGATTGTTTGATTAAGCATGCTTGAATGCTCTGTATCTAGATAATTGTTAAATGATGTATGATTGTCTGCATTATTTGATTGAAAAGGCTTGACTTAAAATTCAAGGACGGCAATAGCGCGCTGAGCGCTGGTCGAAAGCATTGACTTATTAGTCAAGGGCAGCAATAGCACGCTGAGCGCTGGTCGAAAGCATTGACTTATAAGTCAAGGGCGGCAATAGCGGGCGGAGGGTAGGCCGATATGGTTAGGCCTAATCAGGAGCATGATATACGCTTGACCCTATGGTCGTTTGGAAAATAAAGTGCCAGGTGCGCTGGCCCAGCTTTAAGGCTAGTTATACAGAGGACAGGACAAGCCCCGAGGTGACTCTATAGTCCCATATCCTAGGGCAATTGACCCCGCTGTGACTTCATAGTCATTTATTTAGGACAACAACCCCAATGTGACTTTATGGTCATGTATCTAGGGCAACAGGCCCTGGTGTAACATTGTAATCACTTATCTGAATAGAATGCATGCAGGAATAGGGTTATTACTACTAGGCCTGCCATTTATGATTCTGTAATATGTTGTTAACTTCTTATGGGCATGTTTAAGTTTTCTTGCTGAGCCTCGACTCATGGGTGCTTTGTGGTGTAGGTAAGGGGAAAGGGAAGTTGGACCAATCATGAGTTGGAGAGCTTCGGTGGTGACGTGCACATATGATGTGACAGTCAGAATCCCGTGATCCGTAGGGGGAAAGACCGGGTAAAAAGCTGTGCAATCCCACATCACATGGGAAAGGTCAAGTGTGATGATTCTAAGACTGTGTAGGTATGAGACTACATAGTTGATGAGGGCTTAAATGGATTGATGGGTACTACCTATGCCAACAAGATGTATCTTCTTTTTAGTAGCCCATCACTTGAGAACTCCAAAGTTAAGCGTGCTTGACCTAGAGTAGTCTCATGATGGGTGACCGCCTAGGAAGTTTTCCAGGAAGCGTGCGAGTGAGGACAAAGCACGCTGGAAAGACTCGTGTTGGTTTGTAGGGACAGTCGTCATTCCAGGAAGCAGTCATAATGACGTGGGGCTTTACATATGCGGCTGTTTGACCATCACGGCCGGGGTTTCTCAGAGGAACTAGGGTTAAACCTTATTTTTCTGCTTAAGTCGGCTTATTGTAACTTTTGAGTTGTAAACAACATTTTAAATGTTTATTTTGGGATCCCATGTACGAACGTAAATAGTTTAATGAAATGGTTATTCCTTTTGACCAAAAATTTTAACCCTAAACCATTAATCATGTTTAGTTACATGTTTATGACTAAGAGACTCGTATTAGAGAGTCTAGCACTATTTAAAATACATGGTGTGACAGTCTTGGCTATCTAGAGCGTTACAAATTCTCTTGAGGATGATAACAAGTATGAAAAACGTGTCATTGTTAAACATGAGATTTTTGAGGGAGTGGAGGACAATCAAATACGTGATGTGAATATTTATATAGATGGTGAGGAACCTCGACCTTTTATATACATAAGAAATATGACAGTGGTGCAAGATTACTCCTCCAGTGGGTTGTGACTGTATAAATGGATGCTCAGATCCAAAAACATGTTCTTGTGCTATCAAAAATGGAGGTAAAATCCCATATGATCCCAATGGGTGTCTTGATCTTGATGGTGAAGAAAATTCCTTTGTTTATGAGTGTGATCCTTCTTGTAAATGCTCTTCCTCTTGCCACAATAGAGTGAGTCAAAATGGTATCAAATACAAGCTCGAAGTTTTCAAAATCAAGGAAATGGGATGGGGTTTGAGGTCTGTGAATAACATTCCTAAAGGTGGGTTTATATGTGAATACGTAGGAGAACTTCTTCATGAATGTCAAGTTGATCAAAGGGTTATTTTAGAGCGTTGTGTCAGTACCTCTTCACAATTGGACGAAAGGATGGAAACACAGTCCCCATTGGTGCATTAGTGTATGGCAATGTAGGGAGATTTATCAACCATAAATGTAAACCAAATATTTGTTTAGTAAACGTCTTGTATGATCACGGGGACATGAGCATTCCTCACATAATGCTTTTTGCTGATGAGGACATTGGTCCTTGTCAAGAGCTGACCATTTGTTATGGCTATAAGATAGGTGAAATTGGTGATGCATATGGGAATAAAAGGGAGAAGAATTGCCTTTGTGGTTCTGTTAAGTGCCAGAAAAAATTGTATTGAGCAAACTAATTAGAAAATTTGGATTAGCACGGTTTGTTTCTTGTTATTTATTTGAATGTCTTTCACTTAATACTTGTTTAGACATTTGACTTCTAAATTTGGATGGTGTTCTATCCTTATTATGATACTAGATACAAGTAACATGCAATTCACATTTGTTTAATTTTATTTATAGAATTTATTAATTATTTTTAGTAAATTTGTATCATTGTTATATAAATTTCAAATAAATAAATAATATTATATATAAAAAATGACATAAACATATTAAAAGAAAAATTAAACCAAAACATTGTTTATAATTTTTTTTAAAATATACATATAATATGATAACATTTTAAAAATATTTTTAATAAAAATTAAGATTATATATTATGTATTATTATTATATCGATATTTTATAATATTTATATTATTATAATATTTGAATTCATATTAATATAATTATTAAATATCTACTCTTGTATTATATATTATTATAATAATGATATTTTATAACATTTGAATTTATATTTATATTAATATAATTATTATATTTGTAGTCTTATATTAAGTATTATTATAATAATGATATTTTATAATATTTAAATTTATATTAATATAATTAATAAATATTTATTTTTAATTAGTTTTAAAAATATATTCTGCTAAATTTTTAGAATATTCCATTAAATATTTAGAATATTCCGTTAAAGTTAACAAAACAAACCGTTAAAACTAAGAATTTTGTTATCTACACACTTTTTATATATAAAATTATATAAATTTTACATGAATAAAAATTTCATATTTGACTTTTTTATTCTCTGTTTTTTTTTTAATATAGATTTCTTAATTAATGTGCCTAAAATTTTAGTGCTTATAAAAGCATTTGACACACTATCTTGATTGATATGTGTATCTTAAATGCATGACTCTAACCATAAGATGAACCCTACAACCCGACAAATCAACTTTATAACAAACCAGTTCGTCATAATGAGTTGCTTCTCAAGCAGGGATCGATTCTCTTTCTTAAGCCAATCAACTCGAGACTTCTGCCTCTGAAAAAGAAGACAACTACAGCCAAGCTAAAAACTAGAAAGTATGGTTATTAGGTGGATTCCCGAAGCTCTCTCATTTTTTCAATTACCGCTTGATGATGCTATCACTGCATTTTAACTCTTCGATATCATCAAGCATGAAAATTGAAGAAACCGGAGAGCCTTTGAAAATTTAACTGTCAAGGTCGTCGCCAATGGACAGTGCAATAAAAAAGCAAGTTGTGTAGCAAGTGAGCATTATGCACACATGAAGACTCACTTGGGGGCAAATATTATACCCATTTTTGGCACAATGATGTGACAAATGACATGGAAAAAATATATTGACTAGGATGCTATGAATGAGTTGTTTGCCAATTAAGAGGAGTAGTCTCCATATTCCTAATTGCCTCATGAGCTCAACTTTGATCGCCAGATTTCTACTCATTTAGTACACTACCAGGGTTCTTCCTAGATTTTTCGAGATATAGTCATAGCTTAAAATAGGTGTACAAGTATTTAATCTCACTCACTTTCTCATTATATATATGAGAATGAATTAGAGAATCTAATGTATTTAGGAGCATTTACTCCATCTATTATATTAAAAGTTGAACCGCCTTAAGTATTAAAAGTTGAAACACCTCAAGAAACTCAAGTGATTCAAGTTTATTTGACCTTGAGGTTTAGAGTCCAAACAATAATAATATTGACTAAATAAGCGTAAGTCACTTCTTGGCCGAAGAACTATAAACTCTCTCTTATATATTATCACATCAAATATTCTCTTGAGTTTATGCATGACTTGTCTATATTTGATTAAATTAGTAGTTGACTAACAACGAGTAAACATTTGGGATGACCACATGAATATTCTTTTTTAACACTAAACAAAAATAATTATCCTTGATCTTAAAAAGTTAGAATTTTTTTTTTATTATTTTTCTTAAGACATCTTACTAAAATGACTACCTAAATTTTTAATTTTAATTGAGTTAAGATTCCAAATAGATGTTAATTTTTATAAATAATCTTTTTTTGCTAAAAATATATCTTATATTTTATTATTATAGCAATATAAACTTACATTGTAAATTGTAAATCATAATCAGATAAATATAATTTTAATACTTAATATTAAATTTTAGTATCAATTGATCAAATAATACTAAGAAAATGAAGAAGAATAGTGATTTATTTTTTAAAACTAGACAAAATAAATTAATTGTTTGATGAAGAGACAGAGGGTGGGAAGAATGTAGAATTGACTACAATAAGTTAACAAGGATGATAATATTGAAACTCATTTACCAAGAAAATGATATTTTAGAAATTTTACTATAAAATAAAATATAGACGAATTAGTTATCTAAAAGTAAAGAAAGGAGTATGTGCCATTTTTGATAACTAATAGTCAAGATAGTTAAATCGGCTCTGGATATTTGTTAGCCTAAAACTGAACTGTTAGGAAAGTACTCGAATATAAATTGGGTTCTAGGTTGAGTTTGAGTGCTGTAGCACTATGATTTTATTTGGTCAAAGTGGTCAAAAATTCTCCCAAATCAAATAAATTCTTTACTGTTTTCTTTTCTGAGTTGCTTCCCTAAAAAAACTATAATTTATTTATTTTGTCAACAAGCAAGAAAACGAAGTCTCAGAAATAACAATGTATCTTGCTATCAAGTTATTATCCAAGTAAAGATTTTCAAATTTTATGAATTCATTTTTGTTTTTAAGTTAATGGATGGTGATAAAGAATAGTTCTTTTGTTTCAATTATATCATTTTTTCTGCTTTTTATAATTGATTTTTGAACAATTAGTATTTTTATTTTCAGGTTCTTATAGAGCTCAAATTATCTTTGACTATGGAGAAAGATGAACGCTCTATCCATATCAAGTCAATTAGTAAGATACCAAAAAAATTTGTCATTCGTGATTTTCCTTGGAGCTCTAAAGGGATCATTCAACGCATTAGTGTGGAACCAACTGAACAAGATTGCTCTGAAAAACATGATAATTTAAAGAAAGATGTAGTTTTGTCATCTTCAAAAGGGTCCAATACTCTTAAATATCCCAGCCAGAGGGTCCGAGAGCTCCATCCATTGCATAGACGTAGAAGAGTAAATTTTGATGAAGACAATGGAATGAATCAGGGAAGAATCTTGATGAAGACAAAGAAGACTGATGATGGAGATGAAGCTCAACCCGAAACGTCTTTCAGAACCAAATGTTTAAATCAAGAGGCATTCAGACCAAGATGAAGAATTAAGAGTAAGGCTATGACTATGGTTAATGGAAATGATTCAAAAACAAAGTCTTAGAAGAAGAATGATGATAGAGATGAAGTTCCACCCAAAAGGTCTTTCCGAACCAAATGTTTTGATCAAGATGCATTCAGAACAAGAGGAAGATTTAAGAGCAAGGCTATGGCTATGGCTATGGCTATGTCTAATGGAAATGATTCAAAAAGAAAGTCTCCAAAGAAGAATTCTCTTGAGAAGGATAACAAGTACGAAGAACATGTCATTGTTAAACGTGATATTTCTGAGGGAGTGGAGGACAATCCAATACGTGCTGTGAATATTAATATAGATGGTGAGGAACCTCCTACTATTAAATACATAAGAAACATGACATATCCTCGTTGGTGCAAAATTACTCCTCGAGAAGGCTGTGATTGTATTAATGGATGCTCAGATCCAAAAACATGTTCTTGTGCTATAAAAAATGGAAGTAAATTCCCATGACTCCAATGGTGTTCTTATTGATGCAGAAAAGTCATTTGTATAGAGTGTGGCCCTTCTTGTAAATGTTCTTCTTACCACAGCAGAGTTAGTCAAAAAGGTATTGTTAAACATTATCATGGATTATGAGCATTCAATCAATAACTTTATACACACCAACCATCATTACTCATAATCATTAAAGCCAAGATCAAGCATTTATTTAGAGCATCCAAAATACAATAAATGCACATACCTCCCAATCCATCCATGTGAGCCATTTGATTCCAAGAACCACCAACAAGAATCACTACAAAAACACAAGATTAGAGCAATAACCCTAGAGGCACAATGTGGAGCTATCCCCCTTTTGTTCTTATTACCAATCACCTTAAAACCCCTTAATCACCAAAGACATATATTTATATGTCATACCCTTGTAACCCAATAGGGTTATTCACTAATAGGGCTTAAGTGGGTTTTATTATGGTATACTATAATTTAATGGGCCAACTATAGTATTAAGGGTGCTCTCATGTGCCTCTAACATATAGTTAATTTATTAACCATCCCATTATGGTTATTAGTGTAAAATTAGGCACATAATTAATGATTGTGTATTATGGAATTAAACCTATGATTGTATTAGTTCATTATAATAATTCCAACATTCTCCCACTTGGACAATACAATCAAGCCACCATAACAATGTCTATCATTCCACATAAGGTAATCAAATAAAACATACATAATATCATATCTAGAGGATACACATATCATGTATGAATTGACCTTGTAGACATTCAATTCAAAACAATCATCAACAATCAATCCAAACATGCACGAGGTACAACAAAATTGAGATTATGCGCATTCATCTCGTTTTGTACCTGTCACTTCCATGAACAACAAAATATACGTATAAACATACATATGTAACAACAACAATAAAGAAGTGACTTCATCATCATAATGCATGTTCTTAACAAAACACAAGCCATAAGCAATCCGTACGAAATACTAGCATGTCCAATACAAAAAATAACAAACTCCCACTAAGCTTAACAAGCTAGGCTCCCAACAATCCCATTCGGGCAACATGTTCTAAAAACACACATATAGGTAAGCCTTTCGTTAGTGGGTCTGCTAACATGCTAGTGGTAGGCGTGTACTCGATAGAAACGAGGGACTCAGCGACTTTCTCTTTAACAAAATAGTACTTTATATCAATATGCTTTGAGCGAGAAGTACTCCTAGTGTTCTTAGAGAAAGCTACTGCTGCAGAATTATCACAATACAATTTCAGCGGCCTCGTGATAGAGTCTACAACATCTAGTGCTGAAATGAAATTCCACAGCCATATGGCTTGACAAGTAGCCTCATAACACGCCATATACTCTGCCTCCATTGTGGATGAAGCTGTGAGTGTCTGCTTGACACTTTTCCACGATACAGCTCCTCCAGCCATCATATAAATGTAGCCTGAAGTGGACCTTTTATCGTCCACGCATCCCGCATAATCGGCGTCACTGAACCCAACTATATCCAGAGTGTCAGCTCGCCGATAGGTCAACATATGATCCTTGGTACCCTGAAGATACCGCATGACCTTCTTAGCCGCTTTCCAATGGCTAAGTCCGGGATCACTCAAGTACCTATCTAACACGCCGACAACAAAAGCAATATCAGGGCGTGTGCATACTTGAGCATACATAAGGCTACCAACCAGTGACGCATAAGGAACAGCTTTCATTTCATCTCTCTCTTTATCATTTTGTGGACATTGAGCCTTTGAGAACTTGTCACCCTTCACTATCGGTGCTTTCCCAAAAGAACATGAATGCATGTTGAATCTTTTCAAGATCTGATCAATGTAAGTTTTCTGAGACAAACGAAGAATACCATTGACCCTATCTCGAAGGATTTGAATCCCGAGCACATAAGAAGCTTCGCCAAGGTCTTTCATGTCAAAATGGTTAAACAATAGTTGTTTTGTCTCAGACAACAGGTCAGAATTATTAGATGCAAGCAGGATGTCGTCAACATACAATACTAGAAAAATAAAACTGCTTCCACTGACCTTCATGTATATACATTGATCTACTACATTCTCCTTGAAACCATTTTCAGTGACAATCATATCGAACTTGAGATACCACTGCCTCGATGCTTGTTTAAGCCCATATATTGACTTCTTGAGTTTGCAAACCATGTGTTCTTTGCCAAACTTCTCAAAACCTACAGGTTGAGTCATGTAAACATCCTCAGATAAGTCTCCATTCAAGAAGGCAGTCCTTACATCCATTTGTTTGAGTTCTAGATCAAAATGAGCAACTATAGCCATAATGATTCGCAACGAATCTTTGGTGGAAACAGGCGAAAAAGTTTCTTTGAAATCAATGCCCTCTCTCTGACTATAGCATTTAGCCACAAGTCTAGCCTTGTACCTCTCTACTTGCCCATTTGAGTCACGTTTGATCTTATACACCCATTTGCATCCGATGGGTCTACAACCTTTGGGTAGCTCAACCAACTCCCAAACTTCATTTTGTGACATAGAACTCAATTCTTCTTTCATTGCATCCACCCACAGTGCAGATTTAGGACTATTCACAGCTTCTTGATAAGTAGCTGGCTCAGAATCATCTCCCACATCAAACTCATGCTCCTGCATATAGACAAGATAGTCATCAGGAATAGCAGGCCTGCGGGCTCTTTGTGATCTTCTCACCACAACCTCATCACCCCCCAAATCAAGATTTTCATCCTGTACTGGATCCTGAGGTTCATCATGAGCTTCTATTGGAATTTGTTCAATCACAGGATCATTAGTAGGAGCAGAAGCGGAAGCAACAGGTACAGGGACATAGATACGCTCTTCCCTGAATACAATTTCTCTTGACCCTTGACTTGAACCAAATTCATCTTCGAAATAGACAGCTCTATCTGATTCTATCACCCTGGTGGTGTGAGAAGGACAATAGAACCTAGAACCTCTCGAACCAATAGTGTAGCCTACAAAGCTCCCACTGATAGTTTTCAGATCAAGCTTCTTGGATTGTGGATTATAGGGCCTTACCTCAGCTTTGCATCCCCAAACGTGAAAATGACGCAAACTCGGTTTCTTGCCTGACCACAACTCATATGGCGTCTTTGGAACAGACTTGCTAGGCACTTGATTCAAGATATAAGCAGCAGTCCTTAATGCCTCACCCCATAAAAACTCTGGTAAGCTAGAATGAATTAACATACAACGTACCATGTCAAGAAGTGTGTGATTCCTTCTTTCAGCAATTCCATTCTGCTAGGGTGTCCCTGGCATTGTATATCTTGCATCAATACCACATCCCTGCAAGTATCTGGCAAAAGGCCCGGGGTTCCTTCCAGTTTCATCATAACGCCCATAATACTCTCCACCTCTATCAGAATTGACAGCTTTAATCTTCTTTCCCTTTTGAAGCTCAACATTCGTCTTGAAAATCTTAAAGGCATCTAAAGATTCAGATTTTTCACGAATGAGCTCAACATGACCGTATCGGGAAAAATCATCGATGAAGGTGATAAAGTATTTATAGCCGCCCATAGCAGGTGGAACAAAAGGCCCACAAATGTCAGTATGAATAAGCTCCAATACATCTGTGCATCTGTCTGACTTACTCTTTCTAACCTTGGCAGTTAACTTTCCTTTTATACAATCAACACAGGCAGTGAAATCAGAGAAATCAAGATCCTGAAGTACACCATCTTTCACCAATCTCTCCATCCTATCTCTAGAAATATGACTCAAACGTTTATGCCAAAGCATGGAAGATTTCAAATCTAATCTTGCTCGTTTAGAACCAACAACAGCATTAAGAGAAGAAGAAGAAGGACAAGAGGGAGAAGTAACAGGAACAACATCATGTAAATCAAGCTTATATAAATTTCCACATAAACTTCCATTTCCAACCAACATAGAGTCACGATACAAAGTCAGTTTTCCAATTCCAAAAAGAAGACTATAACCTAGTCTATCCAAAATAGATACAGAAATCAAATTCCTCCTAATAGAGGGCAAATAAGCAACATCATGCAATTCCAAAAAATGTCATGTATTCAACTGTAGTCTAACAGTCCCAAAAAATTCTATTCTGACTTTAGTATCGTCTCCCATGTATACGTACTCCTCCAAACTATTCGGCCTTCTTCGATTTGTCACTGCCTGCAAGGAATTCGTAACATGAATCGTAGCTCCAGTATCTAACCACCAAGTATTTGAGGGCACATCAATAATATTGGATTCTAAACAAACCAGCACAAGACATTTACCTTTCCTCTCTAAGTGGGCTTTGAGCTTTCGACAATCGGCTTTCTTATGCCCGAAACATTGACAAAAGTTGCACTTCCCTTTGAAATACTCATTCTTGTGACCAGCTGAAGATGAACTCACTTGTCCATTTCCTTTAGGGTGGTTTCCTTTCTTCTTAGAAGGCCTTTGGTCACTAGAGTTGTTGGAAGTGGACTTTCTCTTTTGAGAATTGCTTGGGTTTGTTACCATGGAGATACTTCTTGCTCTTCCCTTTTTCATGTCCTCTTCTTCCTTGGCAAGAATAGCAGTCATCTCCTCAATGGTCCATTGCTCCTTTTGAGCATTGTAGCTTGATCTGATCGAATCAAACTGAGAGGGAATGGTTTCCATCACAAACCACACCATGTAATCCTCACCAAGATCCAATCCCATACCCTTAAGCTTTTGGTAACAACCCATCAGTTTGTCAATATGAGCTCTAATGTCACCTGTATCGGCATAATTAGTCCGATGGAACAAAGTTAAGCATTCATTTTTCTCATTCTTTGAGAACTTCTTGTACTTCTCCTTGATCGCAGCGAGAAAATCCTTTGCAATTTCAGTTTGAGGAATACTATCACGAATGGACTCATCCATGTGATACCTCATAAGCATCAAACAACAACGATTGGAATGCTCCCAATCCTCATAGAACTTTCTGTCCTTTTCAGTGGCATCAACAGTAGGTTTAGGAGGTGCATCCGTTCTCAAGGCCAAGTCCACTCTCATAAGAGTCAAATTCATCATGAGAGATTCTACCCACTGTTTGTGGTTGGTTCCATTCAGCGTCAACATAGCAGAGGTTCTTGGATTGCTTAAAGCTGAATGAGAAACAAGAGCAATAACCATTAAATGCATGTTGTAACAAAATCATGTCATTTGTGCTCTTTTTCTCATAAATAAATGATCGCAAAATAACAAGATCATTATGTGTGCTAGAGTTCTTAGACAAATTAACAAAATAGAACTCATACACAGGTAAGAACAATCTATTAAATATTATAATCAAATACATTAATTCACTATCGAAAGGATAGATAAATTGTGATTCATAATATTTAATAAATTTTCTTCACCATATTAAGCATCTTTAGTAAGCAATTATCATCGATAGGATAATTAATTACTTATAAGGATCTTAATGTTATTTGGAGGAAAAAAAAAACAATACTTAAATAAATTAATATTTAAGTGTTCCTCATTACCAAACAATTTTCCATGCTTATTCTTACGATAGGTAAGAAAATAAGCACTAATCGTTGAAATAAATTACAAAATTTATGCCACAATACTAAAATTAACAACCAAAATATGAATAAAATTCATGCATTAGTATTGTGCATACAACTAGATGGTAGAAAATTAAAAAAGGTGAAAAAGGGTGAAAAATGGCCCAAAAGGACCTACGCACACGCCCCCACGCTCCTAGGAATTTTTTTTTTTTTTTTTAAATTAAACAGGTCCGTACGACATGTCGTTTGACGAAAACGACATGTCGTTTGGATAAACAACGCGCGAGGAGGACTCAGCAAACGACGTGTCGTTCGGGCTGAAAGAAAGAGAGCCTCTGATCGTACGACATGTCGTTTTTGCCCGACAGAGGCAAAACGACATGTCGTTTTTCTTGTCCCTGTTCAGCCAAAAAAGGATTTCTGGGTCCGCGGGTCTGAAACTCGGGTCGACGCGACCCGGTTCGTGACCCGACCGTATCTTCCACCTCCGGCCACCAAAACGGACGCCGTTTGAGGGGTTTTGTTCCATTTTCAATCCTCTATCAATTTCCAATACCCATTTAATTCAAAAACACAAAATAATACACCAAAAAATGATGAATCCGAAATGGGTTTCTCCATTGTTAAAACTCATATATACCTCAATGGAAAATGTAAACAAAACGCTCCCAAGACATATATGAACACATTTGAAGGAATAAAACTCATATTCACATAACATCAAACTTATTAATCCGAAAAAACATCATAAATTTCAGATTTGAGAATATGGGTTTATGAAAAAAATTTGAGCTCTAAAATCAATAACTTTGGCTCTTGATACCAATTGTTAAACATTATCATGGATTATGAGCATTCAATCAATAACTTTATACACACCAACCATCATTACTCATAATCATTAAAGCCAAGATCAAGCATTTATTTAGAGCATCCAAAATACAATAAATGCACATACCTCCCAATCCATTCATGTGAGCCATTTGATTCCAAGAACCACCAACAAGAATCACTACAAAAACACAAGATTAGAGCAATAACCCTAGAGGCACAATGTGGAGCTATCCCCCTTTTGTTCTTATTACCAATCACCTTAAAACCCCTTAATCACCAAAGACATATATTTATATGTCATACCCTTGTAACCCAAAGGGGTTATTCACTAATAGGGCTTAAGTGGGTTTTATTATGGTATACTATAATTTAATGGGCCAACTATAGTATTAAGGGTGCTCTCATGTGCCTCTAACATATAGTTAATTTATTAACCATCCCATTATGGTTATTAGTGTAAAATTAGGCACATAATTAATGATTGTGTATTATGGAATTAAACCTATGATTGTATTAGTTCATTATAATAATTCCAACAGGTATCGGATACCAGCTTGAAATTTTCAAAACCAAGACAAAGGGATGGGGTTTGAGAGCCGTAGATATCATTCCCAAAGGTGGTTTTATATGTTAATACGTAGGAGAGCTACTTCATGAATGGGAATTTCAACAAAGGTTTGCTTCTAATTTTTGTGACGAGTACCTCTTTAAAACTGGACAAAAGGACGATGGAACCGAGTTCATATTGATGCAGTAGAGTATGGCAATGCAAGGAGAATTATCAACCATAGATGTAATCCAAATCTTCGTGTGGTAAACGTCTTGTATGATCACGAGGATATGAGCATTCCTCACATAATGCTTTTTGCTGTTAAAGACATTGGTTTTTTTTTAATCAAGAGTTGTGTTGTCATTAAATTTGATCAATAATGAACAAATGTACACTGTCAACAAGTAATATAATGATAAGTGAATACCTTCTCCACATGAATTGAATTCGTAACAAATTGGACAAAATCAACACTTAAAAATTTGGGTAAAACAAATGGTGATAATTTGATTTAAACTCAAAACTAAGAAAGAAACCAAATAAAATAAAAAATAAAAGTGAGCAATGTAATGACGAACTAGAATTATTAAATCCACATAGAATGCAAATTCACTATAATGTCATAAAGAAATGCATTAACAATTAAAATTTGTCAACAGGAAATTTAAAAATGAGCATATGATTTTTCCAAACCTATAAGCTATGGATTCTCAACACTAAATTAGACATATTCATATGCAAATCTAGAATTAAGAAAATTAATTATGCACCAAATTTCCAATGGCTCATACAAGGTAAATAGTATATCCACTAATCTTTTTTTTTTCAAAATCAAGATTAGATATGAAATCTACAATTGGTGATCAAGCAAAAGTAAGTATACAATATTGAGCATCACTTGAATAAACAAAACTTTATTTACTAAAACATCAATTAAATCAACAATCCAAGTTCATTAATAACTCTAGCTACAAAAAAAATAGTTCATTCTCAAAAACACAAAAATACCCAAATCAACACATCCATGGGATTTACAAATAGAGAGAAATAGGAAAACAGAAATACAAAAAGAGTAAAAGGTAAAGAAGAAACTATGTAGATGGATCCTCCTTCCTGTCCTTCTCTCTTCTCTACTTCTTTCTTTTCTTCTTCTTCATTCTCTCTTTTAAGTATTTTTTTCTCTCTAATTTCTGCTCTAGAATTCCTTCTATCTCTAAAATGGTAGCTGCCTCTCTTTTTTGAAGGCCCACTTTCTTTGTCTCTATTTTTGGCCCACTCCTAGAAAATGCTCTAAATTTTGCCAACTCTTTACTCCTTCACACCTCAAGTAATGAAATGTCAAGTGTCTTTTCTTCTTATACTGAAAATTACCACTTGAATCGGGATGAAAATACTCCAGCAAAATCTAAAATTTCAGCACAAACAAAACAACTTAGAAACAAATTTACTTGTCATATTTTTCCTTGGTTAGTTCATGCATAAATTCATTATTTTCACACTTTCAACTCTAAAAAACTAAAAAGACATAACAAACTCACAACAACACAAAAAAGAAAAAAAAAATTCAACTAAAAATAACAACAAAAAGCAAACATCAGTCTTCCTCAAGCTGACCATTCAATACAACTATCAGATAGGTAAAGTTTGTGATACAAATGGGAATATAAGGGTGAAGAATTACTCTTGTGGTTCTGCTAAGTGCCAGGAAAGAATGTATTGAGCAAACTAACTGGAAAAGTTTGGATTAGCATGGTTAGTCTCTTGTTATTTGAATGTATGTCACTTGATATTTGTTTAGACATTTGACTTCTAAATTTGGATAGTTTCTATCCTTATTCAGATATATAAGTTTTACATGAACAAGAATTTCAGATCTTTTTTTAATATGTATTTATCTTATTGTTACATATAAAGGAATTGTATCAGCTATCTAAAGTCCGAATTGTTGAAAATAGCAAAAGCGTAGAAACAAATTGCACTAATTCGTCAGCATAATTAAAAAAAAATCACATTATCCAGTTGTTCTATGCTTTTGCAGTATTTTTTTGTTTAAAAAGGAAAATGATTTCTTTACACAAATTGCCTTTATGAATTTTAGTAATTAAGAGGTGTCAAAATTAATCCAGCTTAGTGAGTCGACATAGGTTAGCATTACACGCACACAAACGCCAGTCAACTATAGTCACACGCACACAAAAGCAAGTCAAATATAGTCACACATACACACAAAAGCCAGCTAGCTACAGTCTCACAAAGTCTGTGTGTGTCCAAATCACTCAAGAGAGGTACTCCAATGTGTATTTAACTAGAGAAGAAAACGAAAGTGTATCCTCTCCTCTTTACATGCCAAGACTTAATCTGGCATCCCTGACCCTGTTGTTGTATATCTTTTTTACCATGCAAGGAACACTGGTACTGCTTTTGTATGTGCACCCAACCAAATCAATCAGGACTTGTTAAAGACAAGGAAAATTCCTAAATCTTAACAGAATTGCAAAGATTAACCAAAGAAAATACTGAAAAACAAAAGAAAATCACAGGAGGAAATAGTAAAGCTTCATTATATCACTTCTGTTAGGGAAAAATAAAACCACAGTTCTTGAAACAGAAGTTGGAGCATGAATTTACAGGAAAACAAACAAGTTCTCTCTTATTTGGGAACTGGACAAGGGAAGGATCCTCTCAAGACGATAGGTGATGATGTCAACCTTATGCTGAACTTATTACCAATATCTTTAAAATCAATGCACTAATGCAGTAGTCAGTTCAAACCTATTTTGATCTCCAATATGTATCAAAATTTAAGACAAAACAAAACTAGAATGCCTAAAATCAGATTAAAGGCACTAATAACTTTAAATTCACCAAAAGGAAAATGGAAGTTCAAAGGCAAGGGGAGGAAAGAAAGAAGAAAAAATCCGCAAGTTGTTTTTATTTAAAGGGTTCAATGAGTTATCTTACTTTTCTTTTGTTGTTTTTTTTCCCTCATTCTTCTTCTGAGTTTTACCCGAATTCAGAATCCAAGATACAGAGTAGAACTATATAAGGTACACATAATAATGGAGATTGGATACACTCAGCATTGAAAACATATGACAAAGAAAGTACTGTGATGTCATTGACAAGGGATCATTACATGTTGAGTTGTAAGTGTAACACAAAAGAATAAAAAAAATGACCAACCTTTTGAAAGACCTAGACTATTGATCCTTCTTCAGAGAAGCCGATCTAAGTTCTTGACTAGATGCTCTAATTATGAAAAGAAACGTTTCAACTAGCATGCCAACTATCAATCCCAAAACTCCGCCAGCAGCATTCTGGAGACAAAATTTGAATGCCATCGAAATCATATAAGAAATTACATAAGAGAACATTTTTTACAATAATGAAAAGAAAAACAGAATACATGAAACAGATAATAAATATAATAAAAAAAAACTTAATGTGGTCTTTCTAAAAATACCATTGCAGGACTGTGGTTGAATAATGCTCTAAATGCGAAATAACCAACCATATAGCCAGTAAACATTGTCAGCGCAACATGTAAACCTGTAGAATTTAATTTATTCACTGTTTAGAAGTTGGAGCATCCAAATGAAAATGTTGCTTAGATATTACATAAATATATAATTAAGCATAGAATAAAAACTGAAATAGGAAAAACTAATCAATCAATCAGTTGTTAATTAGGTCAAATGTAATGTTAATAATAATGAGTTTGATAGACCACCAATTAGGCTAACATACTCTAGGAGGCCAAAGAATACTTAATATAATTCTAGAAAGAGCTGAGGTGGCAAATTTCTTTAACGAGCTTTTAAGTGTTTTGTTAGTACGAGTATAAATAAGAAAGTTGGATAATTGCATAGGCATTAATTTTTGTTTGTAAAGGAAGAGTAAACGTAGGCAAGGAGATCCCAAGCATCTCGAATAGCTTGGAACCATTGTAATTCTTTCTGTTGATATCAATAATAGCCTATACTCGAATTATTTCAAGAAATGGGTTGTAATCATCGCCTATCAACTTGTATAGGAGCAGATTGACTGGGTAGAGAGAAATAGGACCACAGAAGACTGGAAAGACATATCAAGACGAGCCAGAAGACCCGCCGAAGTAGGAGGAGACGATAGAATTCAAGATCGAGGCAGTCCAAGATGAGGTGCGGCAACTCAAGGAGAAAATGATGGCAGCTCTGGGTCCACACAACCCACCCCCGATCCCCAGAGAAATTGGGAAAAATGGTGCTGAGTTCCCGAACTGGTACCTCACTAGCGCCGGACACAGAAGCTACGAGCTCCACCTATGACCATCGGCGAGATTTCTGACTGCGAAGCCTAGAGCTACCCACCTTCGATGGCAAGGATTTGGAAAGTTGGATACTCAGAGCTGAAAAATATTTCGCTCTCCAGAGGTTCAACAATGATGAAATGGTGGAAGCAGCGGCTATCGGCTTCGAAGGGAAAGCCCTAACCTAGTACCAATGGGAGATTCGACATCGGCCGATTGTTCTTTGGGATGATTTGAAATTGCTTATCTTGAATAAATTCAGAAACACCAAGAAAGGGTCACTACACGAGCAGTTCTTTGAGTTTCGACAAGAGGGGAATGTGAAAGAATATTGCAAGGGATTTCTTGAATCACTCGAACCTCTGGATAGCATTTCCGACGTGGTGGCACTGAGTCATTTCTTGAGTGGACTCAAGCGGAACATCAAGGAAGAGTTGAGGTTGTTTGAATGAGGGACTATGAACAAGGCCATGGACTTCGCTACCAAGATTGAGAGTAAGAACCCTTCGGAGATGCAAGAGAAACAAAGTAAGGGAATTTGTTATTGTTGTGATAACAAATGGGCCCCAGGACACCAATGTGCGAAGAAAGAACTCAGTATACTTGTTACCCACGATGAAGGAGATGACCAGGGCCTCGACGAAGATACAGAATTTGTGCAAGAAGTATTGTAGCTGGAGAACGCCGAAATCACCGATACGGTAGAGGTGTCCTTAAACTCAATAACAAGTTTAACGACTCCTAAGACCATGAAGATAAAAGGCACCATCAACAACTATGAGGTCAAGGTGCTTATTGTACCTAGAGCAACCCACAACTTCATCTCCCAGGAATTGGTGGATAAAAACAACCTGCCCTTGACGAAAACTAGAGTCTATAGGGTGACATTAGGGTCGGGAAAATCCATAAAGGGTGAAGGAATATGTAGAGCAGTAGTGTTTGAATTGCAAGGGTTGACTGTAGTAGATGATTTCTTGCCATTTGGATTGGGCAGCTCAAATGTGATTTTGGGAATGCAATGGTTGGCTACTTTGGGTACCACAGACATCAATTGGAATCTGCAGATATTGAAGTTTCAGATTAGAGAGCAGCCAGTTACCATTAAAGGTGATCCTTCTTTGGGGAAGAGTTTGGTGACCTTTAAATCGTTGATGAGAACTTACCAAAAAGAAAAATTGGGGCTACTACTTGAGCTCAATCGGATTACTTCCGTACCACATCCAGCCGAACCAAAAGCAACTCCAGCATTTTTTTAAGGGATACTACAGAAGTTTCAGGCTGTTTTTCAACTTCCCGAAGGCTTACCACCTAGCTGAGACCGAGAGCATGCCATAAACCTTAAGGAAGGTACCCAACCAGTGAGTGTGCGACCTTACCGCTATCCACAATTTCAGAAAACAGAGATTGAGAAGTTGATAACTGAAATGCTATAAGTTGGGATCATCCAAGTCAGTCATAGTCCATTTCATGTTCAGTAGTGTTGGTCAAAAAGGACGGATCGTGGAGATTTTGAGTAGACTACAAAGCACTCAATCAGGCCACTATTCCCGACAAGTTCCCCATCCATGTTATCAATGAGCTTCATGGAGTTCAATACGAGTTGGAACTCAAATCGGGATATCACCAAATACGACGAACACTAAATTTCTGGTCATGCCTTTCGACCTCACCAATAGTCCAGCCACCTCCAATCGTTGATGAACGACATTTTTCGCCCTACTTGAGAAGAATTGTTCAGGTATTTGATAGGGGCTTCCTATCACATAATTGATAGGCCCCTACCAGCTACGGAAGGATGCCTTCAATTGGTCTCAAAAGGCTCAAGAAGCCTTTGATCGCCTCAAGAAGGCTATGTGTTTCGTGCCCATTTTAGCTCTACCAAATTTTTCTAGCCCATTTATTATGGAGGTTGATGCATCTGTATCTGGTTTGGGAGCTATACTTATGCAAAATCAGCGCCCTATACCTTTTTTTCAGTCAAGTTTTATCACTTCAAGCCCACACGAAGTCAATTTATGAGTGCAAATTGATGGCCATTGTGTTGGCTATTCAGAAGTGGAGACCATACTTGGTGGGCAGAATGATTTTGGTGAGGAATGACCTAGTTTGAAGTACCTGTTGGAACAGCGACTAGTGGCTACCGAGCATCAACAATGGTTTACAAAGACACTTGGCTATGACTTTGACATTAAGTATAGACCAAGACTCAAAAACAAGGCTGCAAATGCGTTATCTCGCTTGCATCAGGAGGAGTCTTTGGCTGCTATCTCAGTTTCGAGTTTACTATCTATTTCTGATTTGAAGGCGCATGTAGCAACGAATCCTTGTTTGTCCAAAATTCTTCATGATCTAAGTTTGGGCAAAGATGGTGGTGGGTATTCATTGCAGTAAGGGTGTTTGACATTTCGTGGGAGCTTAATATTGCCTTCCTCTTCTCCTTTCATTATGATATTATTGCAAGAGTACCATAGGAGCAACGTTGGGGGCCATTTTGGGGTTTTCCAGACGTTTCAGCGGCTAGCAGTTGATTTATTTTGGCAAACATGCGTAAGGATGTTCAGAAGAGTGTGGCTGAATGCGCCACTTGCCAACAAAACAAGTATTTGGCACAATCGCCAACGGGATTGCTCCAACCTCTTCTGATTTCGGAGCAAATTTGGGAGAATCTGTGTAATGCCCCACATCACTATAGCTGCTTACTCATCAATTTATTTAAGCTCTTTTTAACTGTGTAGTCTCATATCTACCGTCTTAAAACCATCACTTGACTTTCCCCAGGCATTGTGGAATTGCACAACTTTTACCCGGTCTTTCTCCTTGCAGATCACGGGATTTTTTACTATTACAATCACCCCCCTTAGAGATCTGACGTCCCCGTCGGCCACACTTCCGACTGAGTGAAGGCTCTGATGCCATTTTGTAACGCCCCACGTCACTATAGCTGCTTCTTAAAATGACAACTGGCCCTGCAAACCAACACAAGTCTTTCCAGCGTGTTTAGTTCTCACTCGCACGCTTCCTGGGAAAACTTCCCAGGAGGTCACCCATCACGAGACTACTCCAAGTCAAGCACGCTTAACTTCGGAGTTCTCAAGTGATGGGCTACCTAAAAGAAGATACATCTTGTTGACGGAAGTACCCATCAATCCATTTAAGCCCTCTTCAACTGTGTAGTTCCATACCTACACAGTTTTAGAATCATCACACTTGATCTTCCATAGGCGTTGTGGGATTGCACAGCTTTTACCGAGTCTTTCCCCCTGCGGATCACGGGATTCTAACTGTCGCAATTTGTCCATGGATTTCATAGAGGGCCTGCCTCTTTCTAATGGATTTGATTTGATTTTTGTGGTAGTTGATCGTTTGAGCAAGTATGGCCACTTAATTCCACTTTGACATCCCTCTCCGCGCTCGCTGTGGCAACCGTTTTCGCGAGGGAAGTTGTCAAACTTCACGGGATTCCCCGTTCAATCTTATTGGATCATGAGCTGTTTTTGGAAGGAATTATTTCGCTTGAAGGGCACAATGCTCAAACACAGTTCAGCATGCCATCCCTAATTTGATGGTCAAATTGAGGTTGTTAATCGATGCTTAGAGACCTATCTTCGATGCTTTGTGACTTATCTTAGAAAAAATTTCATGATGTCAAGCAATACATTTGGGATGATTCAATTATTTTCAAGCATTGTGCGAATCTTGTTATAAGATGTGTACTGGAAGAGAAAATAAGTGAGATTCTATTCCATTGCCTTTCTTCTCTTGTGGGTGGCCATTTTGGAGTTGCATTGACTGCTGCAAAGGTCCTTGATAGTGGGTTTTATTGGCCTACTTTACACCGAGACTGTTATGCATATGTGAAGAGTTGTAATTGGTGTCAACGTGTGGGAAACATCCCTAGAAGACATGAATTGCCTCTCACTAATATTCTAGAAGTGAAGATTTTTTATGTGTGGGGTATTGATTTCATGAGACCATTCCCACATTCGTTTGGTAATCTATAGATTCTTTTGGCGGTGGACTATGTAAGTAAATGGGTAGAAGCCGCTGCAAACTACAAATGATGCTCGGGTTGTAGTCAAATTAATTCAAAAGAACATTTTTTCTAGATTTGGTACACCGAGAGCAATACTTAGCGATGAAGGTACCCATTTTGCTAATAAGGTTTTTGATGCTCTTATGACAAAGTACGGAGTAAGACATAAGATGGCCCTAGCTTATCATCCACAATCTAATGGTCAAGCGGAGATATCTAATAGGGAAATTAAGCTTAACTTGGAGAAAACAGTGCAATCCAATAAAAAGGATTGGTCAGACAAGCTCGATGATGCTTTATGGGCATATAGGACAGCTTTCAACACACCTATCGGCATGTCTCCTTATCAGATTGTGTTTGGTAAGACTTGTCATCTACCATTTGAGCTTGAGCACCGTGCACAATGGGCCATTAAAAAGCTAGATTTTGATTTGAAAGCTTCGAGGGAGAAAATACACCACCAACTTAATGAGTTAGAAGAAATCTGGCATGAAGCTTATGAGAAGGCACAAATTTATAAGGAGCGTACAAAACAATGGCATGATTAGAAAATTCTTCGAAGGGAGTTTGTACCGAGAAAGGTCTTTTTATTCAATTCTCATCTTAAACTCTTTCCTGGTAAATTAAAGTCTCGTTGGTCAGGACCGTTCACAATTATTCAAGTCTTTCCATTTAGAGCTGTTGAGATTCAACGAGGTAATGAACTTGCGTTTAAAGTAAATGGCCAACGGTTTAAGTATTATTTGGGAGCAGAAGTTGAGAAAATGGCGATCATTAAGCTCGTTGATGAGTAGTTAGATATTGAGGTACAAGGTCTAGCTAAAGAATTTAAATTAAGCGCTTAATGGGAGGCAACCCACCTTTTTAACGACTTTTATTTATTTTTCGTAGAGTTTATTAGTAATTTAGTTTAGGATTAATATTAATTTTTAAAGATTTATTAAAAAAAACGAATGTTCGCCCAACTAAAAACAGTACAATTAAATAAACAGAAAAATAAAATAAACGAAAATACTCTTTCCCCCAAACTTAATAAAAATAGTGTCCCCGCTGTTTAACCCAATAATACCAAGGAAAGAAAAAAATACCCCACAACTAGACTAAGGATCGTCGGCCATATCATCACCGCCATCAGTAACGGGTGGCTCCTCAAGCACTGAAGAATGGTAGGGATCATGAAACATCCTCGGAAATTGTGGAAAATGACAATCGGGAAATTGTTGCTGCCATTGATTATGAACCGTCGCCGTGTAATTGTAAAAGTGAAACTGACGCTCCATCATATCAGACACAGCGATGAAGACTAATGGGATAGCTCAAGGTTAGATGATCGCTCTCCCTGCTAAACCAATAAATGACGAATACCATCAGACTATAGTGTTTATCTTCATCAAGCTGGGACGAGGAAGCGGCTCGCTGAGCTTGTCTATCACGAGCACGTTGCCGAATCCGAGTATCATAATTAGGTTGTTGGAAAGCATCACGTGGCAGTCAAAGACAAGGACGTGGAGCAGCAAGCGGTGGTGGGACCTTCTCAGGATCATCCACCTCAAATCCAAGGCCAGAAGGACGAGGAGTTCCACCTTGCCAGAACGAACGACGAGTCATATTACCATGATCAATAGTGGTATTTTGCAGACAGGGCTCAGTCTCATTAATCGGAACACCAGCCGCCTGACATAACCCTGTAATCAGATTGGCATGACCATGACCACCAGTAGTAGCAGCCCGCATAATCTTCAAAATACTGTCACAAATTAATACGCCAACATCGATAGACTTGCCCGCACAAATACAATACAACAAAACCATTCGGTCAACCAGAATCTAAAACTTATTGGTAGAGGGCATCAATGTGGAACAAATAAAACTATGCTATGGTTTGGCATAAGGATTCAACATTGTACTAAGCACATTCTAAGGCACCATCGGACCAGTAGTAGAATAATTCCAATCCACACCAAGGGGAGCAAGCTGACTTATAATAAATATGTAATCCGATCCCTCTCTCACCATAGTATGACATTCATTATCCGGAACTCATGGTAACCCATAATATGCATTAATCACCGACGGAGAAAAATTTACCATTCAACCCCTCACCATCACATAATTGTTCTCTTTGTTGGGTGCCATTAGCATAAAATTCTCTAACCACACTAATATTCCCCATAATGGAAACCTCGCATAAGCATTGTCATCCATGTTCTTGTATCATGCTCAACAAATCACGTGGCACCGGCTAAAAAGAAGATTCCATGATAATCTTCTTATTCCGATCATTATACAACTCATATTTAGCCTTTGCCTCATCATTCACAAAAGAGTGTTGTACAATAAAGGACGGCAAGGTAGAGGCCTCGGTTCTCTTCTTTTTAAGCCCCATAAGCAATAATCAAAGACCCCCACAACCACTCTTAAGATCAACAACACTCTTGAACCCAAACTACCTCTCACAAAATACCAAATTCTCCCCCAACTTCAATGAGAAGCACCAATCATAAAAAAAAAATACCAACCTCCCACATATACTAAATCAATCACCCCCAAACTTGCTAATGTATCTCCAAGCATAAACAAAATAAAATCATCCACAAAATTCAAGTAATTCATACCACATATCAAGCAAGGCTTAAGTGACTTTGAAGTTCTCAACAAATGAAAGTCCCTTCCAGAATTTAAAGCCACATGAGAGAGTTTTGACATGATCAACACGAGGTTTCTAGAGTGTTACCTTGAGGACAAGGTGAAAGTGCACACCCGGGGTATTGATAGACCACCAATTAGGCTAACATACTCTAGGAGGCCATAGAATACTTAATGCAATTCTCGAAAGAGCTAAGGTGGCAAATTTCTTTAATGAGCTATTAAGTGTTTTGTTAGTATATGAGTATAAATAGAAAAGTTAAATAATTGCATAAACATTGATTTTTGTTTGTAAAGGAAGAGTAAATGTACTCAGGAAGATCCCAAGCATCTCAAATAGCTTAGAACCAATGTAATTATTTATGTTCATATCAATAATAGCCTATACTCTAATTCTTTCAAGAAATGGGTTGGAACTATCGCCTATCCAAGTTCATTTGCAATGCTAAAGTATGGAAATATTTAGACACAGGAGTTTGATTTGGAAAAGGCAAATTAATCTTTGAGTAGCAGTATACAAGAGTAGGAAGCGATGGCATACATTTAGGCTATTTTAATTCAGCAGAGGTAGGTGAAGAGAACAATGTCTTGACTGACTCAGAAAGAGAAGCAAGTATAAAGTAATAGACTGTCTTAACTAATCCAAGAAGTACAGTGACGATAGAATGGAAGATTAAGTGGCACCAATTAGAAGGGTGAGAGGATAAGGGAGGGAGCCATCATTATAAGCAAGAAGGTCATATATCCTAAGAAGTGTACATCAGGATGAACTAATGGAAGAGAGTTTAAACGAGAATTTGGAAGCAAGACCAAGGGATATGAGTGCAAAGATTAATTGATGAACACTAACATCGACGACACTTGAAAATGGATTAATAGTAGAGAAGAGGAGTCTCCCGTGGCCAACTCCCTAGAGAAAAATATCTCTTGATATACCATATAGTAGTAGTAGGAGTTGTATAAAGAACAAAATGGATTGTTTTATTGATGGGATGTGCATGTATTTATAGGCTGATTAAAGCCTTTGCAATTAAATGTATAATCAATATGTTGATTAGGATATTTTCTCTAATAGAATGGTCAAGGTCATGGTTTGCTCCAATGGGGGTTAGAAGTTTGATGACTTGTGCAGTCTATAAACGTGTTACACAACAAATAAATATATTGTCAAGACAATAGATCAAAGAGTGTTAATATTTTCTCCTATTTGCTGAAAAAGAAAGAAAGAATAAAACAACACTACCTTCCGAATTCATCTTATATTTAGTCATTTTTCCCACCAAAACATTTAGATAAACTCTCTAAAAATTCCAAAGAACACTTGAATAATTGACCAAAAACTCTAGTTCAGATGACCACTCTATCAAAACCATCTTAATACTAGGTGTGTATGCTCTAATGTATATTAGCTTGTGCAAAAACCAAACAAAACAAATAAAAAAAAAGTGAGCTTACCGAATCCCATTTGATCCTTGTATGAAGAAAAAGGTTCAGTGGTCTCTTTCTTAGGTGTTATGTCTTTCACAAGTTCTGCATATGCCTTCGTCTCTGCCATTTCTTCAAACATTTTTAGCCTTGCCTTAAGCTCCTCACTCTAAAATCAAAAACCCAAATTAATATAGTAAAATTCTTCATAACCAGACCTATAAAAGATTGGCTAGCAAAGCCAATGTGTGTGTAGTAATTTAGAGCAAAAAAAATAAAAGTACAATGTACCTTTTCTCGAGGTTTGGGGCTTGTAAGGACAAACTTAGACCCAGAAAGGAGTTGAATCAAGCTAGGGCGGTCAGTGATATCAGAGGAAGACCAAATGGTTCGGAGAGAATTGTAGGGAACATGGGGTTTTGAAGAGAAATCAGAAGCAATTTCTTGAAGCTCCTGAGAGAGTTTGGGATCTGTGGAAGCTGATGTGAGGAATGAGAGGATTGGTTCAGTCATAGATATAATCAATCCAGGAGGTGGGTTTTCCATTTCAGATTGGATTTTTTCTGTGTTTGGGAGCTAAGGGCTTGAATGGTTCACACTCGAAAAAAACTGTCTTTCCAAAAAGAATGAATTTGAATACAAAATCTGAATTGATTAAATGAAAGTTTCTTTCTGAAAACAAAATTGACTGTGATGTCTATCTATTGTTTAGTATTGAAAAACTGAAACAGTGATTGGTCGCTGATCTGAAATCATAAACAACAACAGAACGTGATTGGTATTAACTGAATTTGAAAACAATTTTATATGAGAGGAAATGTTTTACAATGATTTAGCTTACTTTCCTTTTTAATTGAAACGCAAATTATAATGAATTAAAATTCAAAATTAACATATAAAATTAAAAATGCACGATATACATAAAAGCTGAAATATCAACAAAGATCGTACAAACAGAACTTTGTTTCAAACATAACACCACCTTTGAGAATATTTTTTTTTTTTTCTTTTAAAAAAAAGGCAATGGTCATAATATGAACCACTTATGGAGTACAGCATTGTTGATATATCAGCAAAGAACACAACTTAATCACATTCTCGTGCACCCTTTCTTTTACAAAAAGAAAAAAAAAAGTCTAAAAGGGAGATAAGCGATTCTTCTTTGGCATGATATATCAATAAAAACGTTCAGTTTTTGGCGTAACAACCTTCTTAGGTCCCCAAACTGCAGTAACTCTGTTTGTGATATTCCGTACATCAAAGCAAACAACTTAAACCAGTTTTCACTTTGTGAAAATGAACATGAAACTACCAAGCTAAAATTTCGAATCCCTTCTAATAATCTCTTGTACTAATATGAATGAATATAAGTATAATTGAGGAAGGTCATCATGATACACAATATCCATACAAATACTTATGAACGTATATAAACAATTCTAAATCAGTCATTCAGACAATTACATGACTGAGAACCCCAAAGACTGATAAAAAATGGAAAAGAAAAAAAAATTAAAGCTATTAGTCAATACTTATACTTCTAACAGGCATTTTCAGCTTATGGGTCATAGGAACCATTTGAAACAAAGTAGCAAACTAATAAGTAATAACAATTCTGATTTCTAATACATATATATATATATATTACTCACAAATAACAATTAACAAATATATATACATATAATATATTAACTTGACTTATTGGTTATTAACCCATATAATATATATTACTAAAACAAAAAGTTAAAAACACTAACCTAGACCGTGAGTGTGAGTGTGAGGGAGAGCACCTGGCTCCTACTGCTGCCGGCGACTGTGCGTGGCTGCGTGCGACGTGAGCCCAACCGTGAGGGGAAGAGACAAAAGAGGGTCAGGGTCGGTGGCTGCGGCTTTGTACTGCGCCGACGAGGAAGAGTCGAAGAGAATGGCAGGCCAGGGCCTCCAGGCGGAGGCGGAGGGCTGGGCAGGAGTGACGCCGGAGTGACTGAGGGTGGGGAGGGAGTGCCGAGGCCGTGCGTGGGTGTGCGTGTGGCCGTGTGGTGGGTCGGCCGTCTGAGAAGAGAAGAGAAAGGCTGAGGATGATTAAGAGAGAGACAAAGGCAAAGGGTTGGGCTCTTTTTTGAGGGTTTCTGTTCTTCTAATTGATTCACAATATGAATTAGTTTATTTTTAATTTTTTATAAATAAGGTTCGGGTTTCGGGTTACACCCGAGCCCGCATGGTGTATACTTCAAAACCCGACCCGATAATAGACGAGTTCGAATTGAATTGGACCCGAACATTACGGGTTAAAAAACGGATTTCCGGATTACGGGTCCGACGGGTTTTTCAAGTCAAATATTCACGCATCGTCCATGGCGGGAGAAGAAATTTCTCTCTGGGCTCCATCCACTCTCACCATCCTCCTCGTCTTTCCTCTTTCCCTCAATTTCATTTGTGAGCCAGAGCCAGAACCAGAACGAGTCTTGGTCTGTATTCTATAAGCCCGTTTGTTTTCCACTGAGACTTTGTTCTGACTCGGTGGAATTGCTTCTCGTGTTTCTTCTGTTGCTTTTGGGACTCAGAGGCTGGCTTTGCGAAATCAAGAGTGTATCCTATCGGAGGATGGATTCTGTGGTTGCGACGGCAAGTGGGTACCCTGGTATCGAGCGTACCAAGCTCGCTAAGCTCATTGATTATGTCGGTGCGCATTTCGTTGGCTCAATTTCAGAATCAGTAACTCATCTGGTGAGCTTTTTTCTTATCTTTCCCTTCAATTACTTCAAAACCCATTTCAGAATACTCAAAGAACCCTTTTTTTAATGTTAGTATTGTGAATTTGGGAAATAGGTTTGCTGGAAATTTGAGGGAAGGAAATTCGATATTGCTACGAGGTTAAATACGATAATTGTAAACCATCGATGGGTCGAGGATTGCATAAAGCAAGGAATGCGTCTTCCGGAGGAGCCTTATACGCTTCAAAGGTATGATCAAATGGTTTTTGTATTTTTTCATGTGCAATGAGATAAATTTACCTTTCTTTTCATTTTCACCTACAAATGAAACTGAGATTTTCCTCGTTGGGATTTTTATTGCTACACAGTGGGCAAGAAGTTGGGCCCTTAACGATGGAAGTTCCACATGTTGCTGAAGTAGGCGTCTCCAAGAAAAATAAAAAACACAAATTGCTCTCTGACGAATCTAATACTTGTGATGGCTCTCCAAAACAAAGTGGCGATACGTGCCTTGAAACTTCTGGGAATTCTGTTTGGAACTCTTCTTCTTTTTTGAATGAGGTTACTCTACTAAAATCTCTCATTCTCTTATCGATTTATCAAGTACTTTTCTACCCTTTTCTTTATAATGTTTGCCTTTCCTTTTCTCACCATATTTTGTTCAATGACACCTCCATTGTTGTTGTTTTTAATTTTTATTTTTTTGGGTGCTTAGAAATCAACTATAAGAATTTGATATATGAATCTATTATCTTTGGTGTTACTCGTTAGGGTACAAATGTAAAACTGATTTGTTTTATATGTAATTTTTTGGGCTGTTTGGAGTTTAAGAATTCTTTTTTGTTTTTGTTTTTTCCTTTCAACTTTCTCTTTTTTACAGAATGTGTTTCCTGATATCAATAATCTCAGTACTTCTCAGAAGTCAAAGCGTAAACCTGTTAGAAGCAATTTAGGGAAAAAATTGCCTTCAAGTAGCAGAAACTCTATTCAAGAATCTACTTCATCTGAATTACTTAGAAATCAGGTAATTACCTCTGTACATTTGTTAAATTATCAAATAACTTTGATTTTTCTTCCAATTTCTTTTTAAACTTATATGTACTCGAGTCCTTACTTTCAGCCGCGTTTTGTGTTCTGAATTTCTGACAAAACAAAAAGAGTACTTTAAATCTTTCATTTCATTCCTTTTGTTCTTGATGTTCATAGTTATTATTAGCTGGTGCACTTGAAAAGGTTGAAATTTTGTTTTAGTTGAAAGTAATATGTGTTTCTTTGGGATTGTTATAATGTTTTTTCCTAGAAAGGTATAATTAAACGAAACAAAAAAATTCTTTTCTCAATATTAAATCCCTGGAAATTAGATTTTGGAGAGGTTTTATTTTACTGTTTGTGCCTATTACATTTTTATATATGCTTCTACACCCATTTACTTGTGTGTGTTTTCCCCCTTCTGTCCTATTTTTCGCTCAGTAGTTACTTTTTTTTTTGGCTTGTAAGGTTTTACTGGTAATATTGTATTCAAAGTGTAACAATCCTTTTTTCTCTTTTTTGTTCTTTTGAAAAGCGTGTAGAGTCAAGTTCTAATTCTTCAATGGATTTGGTGAGAGATAAAAGAAAGAGTTTCAATGGTAATGGAAGAAATAAGTCTCTTTCTTATTCTCAAAAAAACTATGTAGAGTCAAGTTCCCATTCTTCTATAGAATTGGTGAGAGATAAAAGAAAGAGTTCTATTTGTAACGAAAGAAATAAGGCTGAAACCTCACGTAAAGGAAGGAGGCTTGTTAAAAAAATGAAAAACAAAGATACTGTGGACCTTTGCTCTTCAGACTCTAGTGAAGAATGCAATCCTGTCAGAGTCAACAACTCAAATTACGAAGATGTCTCAGCTCTGTTTAACCATGTAAATGAAGAAACACATGACAATGTGTTAGAAAATGGAAGAACATCTAGTGATGGATTTTCTAACTGTAGGAAAACGAGAAATGATGGTTCCAAAGTTGTAGTTGATGGTCCTATTTGTATAGATGCTTCAATGGATTTGAATGTACATGTTGAGAATGTATTAAGTACCGCACAAAGGACTTCAGAAGATGGATGCTCTGGTGCAGATAACTCAGATGAGGACACAGCAAAAGGGCTTGACATTACGCAGAATTCTGAAATCAATTCTTTGAAGGATTTATCATGTGTTATATGTTGGGCAGATTACAGCTCATTTCGAGGAGTTCTGCCTTGTGGTCACCGATTCTGTTATTCGTGCATCAAAGAATGGGCTGATTGTATGGTACGCATTCTAGCCTTTTCCTCTTCTAGTGTAGTCAACCTGAATGCTACTTTATGTTCGTAGTATATAATGTTCCTATCAATTAGTATTGGTGATGATGGCTTATAATATATTAAAAGATGCAGCCTAACCTATGATTGAGTAAGTTCCTTTCCTTTTCGTAATGAAGTACAAATATGTAGCTACTAGACTCCCAAAAATTTCTGAATTGTTAAAGTAAACCAGATATAGATAATGGATGAAAAGTCGATTTTTGTGTGTTCATGGGTTGTAGAGCTTTAGGGTTGTCAAGATGTACTACTTTGTGCTCTTAATGTTATGTACTCAAAATTTGTGGTGTTGCATTAGGCTTTAAGAAGAAAGATATCGACATGCCCCTTGTGCAAGACAAGTTTTTGTAACATTATCCAGTATGAGGACACGGCTACTACTGATCAGAAGATTTACTCACAAACCGTTCCATGTGGCTTATCAACTATGGACTTGTTCAAACTTCATGATCAGGACACTCACTATGCTAGTGCTCAGGTACCTTCTAATGCTTATGTAAGTAAACTTCGTGCCATGTTTCTAAGTATCTTAGTGGGAGAAAAATAAATGAATTTTCTTTTGCTTTGTGACTCTGTTCTGTCTTTTAGCTATTTCATATTCTCAATTTTAATAATCCTCGTGATTAATACTTAACTGTCATACTAAGTTGGATACTGACCTGATAACTTGTAAAACATTTAAAAATTATGAGTGGGTGGGTAATGCGTAATAGAATTTTATAATATCCTTGAACATCAACAACTCCTGTACCTTAAAATGTTAAAAATAGAAAAAAAAGTTCAGGACTTTTATGGGGAGAAAGACTGGCCTAGGCTTCAGGGTAGCTACAATTCGTATTTGTACTATGCTATTGTATATACAATACATGTGGGATCTTGAACAACCCAGTTGCATGTGAGTGAAGCCATGTTCAATTATATACTGACCCACATAAAAAGTTTGCCAATAGCAGGGCTCAGTACTCATCTGCAGACTTCTATACACGCATATATATGGCTCTCTCTTCTTTTCTGTTGAGCATTGTTCATCTGCTTCCTACTGTCACTGTACATTATGTTTATTATGTTTCATGGTTGTCCATACATGATTGGAACTTTGTGTTCAAACTTGAACTTTTCACTTTCACTGCCTTATTTATTTTACAATCTGCTGAGAGGTTGAACAGTCTGAACAACCAGCAGCTGTTTGTATCATATGTTGTCGTGTGGAGCCAGTGGATCTTCTCATCACGTGCAACGTGTGTCAAATTCGATGCATTCATTCCTACTGCCTGGACCCCCCTATCAATCCATGGACGTGCATGGACTGCAAAGATCTACAAAGGCTCTACCTTTACAACCGTTGATAAAAAGCATCTCCAAAATACTTCAAAATCAAGTATATGAAAACCCTTTACTGCACATTGTTTCAAGTTTAGGAGATATAATTTTAAATAGGGAAGTGTACTAGTGTAAGTTGGATGGATATTTTCTATGCTCAAATTTGCTGCAGTCAAAATTGTTATTGGCAAAATTAAAGATAGATGAGTACCAATATGTCTAACTTCATCCTTATCATTTAATTAAAGAAAATTGGCTTTTAAGTTGTGATTGAGATTAGGTCAAAGCAAGAAATAAATCATGAAAGTGGCTCTTAAATCATTGAAGGGAACATAACAAAAGAAAAAGCGGCGTTCCTTCATGGAATCTTTTTATGTTACATGTTATATAAACATAGGGGCGTCTATAAGGTATCTATTTTTCTGAAACACGGGTGCAACTAGTTTGTATTTTTCATATCTTAATAATTTTTTTTTTAATTTTTTTCGTATGATTGTGTACATTATAATCATTTAAGAAATTTTGTAAATTTTTTTAAGAAATTCTGAATAATTTATAGTGCCGAAAATAAAATTTAAATTGTTGACTTTTCCACGTATGCGACAAGTTATTTGAATTCTGTTTTCGGTATCATAATTTATTTGGAATTTTTTTTAAAATTGTAGAATGTTTTACAAATTAGTTGATGAGTTGGACACTATATATATATATATATAAATGCATGTCACGCAGACAAGGACACAAGGACAACCTTAGGGCTTAGATATGTAGTGGGTAAGAACGTTGGGTTTCTTTCTTTGGAAAATGATAGTGTGAAAAACCCCAAAAGCTGAAACCACCATGTCCACTACCGGTGTCTCATTTTTGTGTCCAAGCAATGGCCACATCATCACCAACTGTGCTCTTCTCTTTGTCTTTATTCTACTCACCACAGTTTCTAATCTTGTTATTAAGTCTTCTCTAATGCTTTTACACATGAAATTTACAAAGCAAGCTAATAAAGTTTAAGCATGAGCCATGACCTTTCTAGCTTTTTATATCCTACTAAGGACTTATCTAGTTATCTTCTGCTTAACTTTATCAAAAGTAAACGAAATGCTTTTGAAGAATATGTATTATGTACGAACCAAGTATATTTTATACTTAGTAAAACTTTTACTGCCATTCATTAAGCCATGCAACATTAACAATTAAAAAGTATCTGTTACAAGTCTTCATGGGTTTACAAATTGCTTGAATATGAACAGTTTAGATTCTGAATTTGGGCATGTATCTGGAGTTAAAGTTAAAATATGCCTACTATTATTAGCTCGAAAAGATTAAGGTAATATAATGGCTAAAGTTTTTTTTACTTTTTATTTTTTGAAGTGTTTTTTGAGTTCTACTAAAGAGCACTGTATTACTCTCATTAGATCAATTTCGGCAAAATGAAACAAGGGCCTTTGTTTAAAGTGCTCAAAAGACTTTTAAACATATGATTCTTTTTGGACTACAAAACTAAAAAAAAATTATTAACTGGTTATCGAAGATGGGGCAAAAGGAATTGACAAATTGATTCGAATAAAAAAAAGAGAATATTTAGCAAACATAATAGAAATTCGACTTGCATCATCATTTTATTTCACAGGCTCACATCACCCACTTTAAATATATTTGTAGAAACAAGACTAAAATTAGTTGAAGACTTTGAACTACAACCACTACACTTGAGCTCAATATATAACCCAACTTGCAATGTCTCTTCAAATAGTATTATATTCTATTTGTGACATGCTTAAATTCATTAAAAAACAAATTATACTCTCCTATATGTTATAGAAAGGAATGTCTCATCCTGAACGAATATACACCATTGGTTTTTGATATCACAATTTGAAGTTTTGTGTGTGTGTGTGAGTGAGAAAGAGAGAGAGAGAGACCCTTAACTTCATCATCTTGTATAAACCATAAAAAAAAGGAGAAACGAGATAAGAGTAGAAGATCAGCATATGGAAAAATTAAGCATAAGATTATCAATATAATTATACTAGTTCACTTCACTCTTGTAGTCTTGTTTGTTCTAAGAAGTTAAGAGATCATAAGTAGTTTGTTTCTAGTAGAAGAAGTAGTCAAAAAGCATAGGACTTGGCAGTTGGAGAATCAGCAATCTTGAGAGTCTTTTCAATAAGCTTCTGGGCTTTCTTGCTTCTTATCTCCACTCTCATGCTTTCACTCTTCTCGATCTTATCATAAGGTTTCTTCATCTTCAGAGATCTTATCTTTGTCTTCAAACTCACCATCAGCCTTTCCAACCCCATCATCACCATTTTCACCTATTTATCTTTTATATATTACTAATATTAATCTGCATGCATTCCCACCAAAAAAGAAAACAATTATAAGACCAGAAACTATAAAACAATAACAAGATCATGAAAAGAAATTGTAATAATTACCTCAAGAGTACGTATGTATATAAGAATAAGAGTGTTGAGAGCTATAACAAGTTTTTGGCATAAACAGAGAACTTGGTTTTATGTTCAAAGTGAAAGCAGAGCTAGCTACAATATTAGTGGGGATCTATCTATCTATCTATATATATATATATATAGATATATATATAGAGAGAGAGAGAGAGAGCAATAAGTTAAGTGGTAATGGAATGAAAATAAAAGTAATAAATAGGAGAGAGTAAGGACAAGGACAAGTGAGAGAGATCATATGCATGATTTTGAATTGAAACGGTTAAGGGTCAAAATGGTAGCCACATTAGGAGCTTGGAAGGAACACCACGCAATACTTAACCTTTCCCTCCTTTGACTTCTTTTGTTACATTTTTCTTATTTTTAGGAATATTTGTCACCAAAATATCAGAATTATTATGTTTTTAGTATTTAAGTACTCAAGTTATTTTTTTGGCGGCGAAAGTATATTTTGTCCATATTTTGTTGTAGTTGTTTATTTTGTCACTAAATCCACCACGTTATGTCATATTTTCTTACAACTTGAGTACTTTTGACGAAAATATATCATAACTTGAGTATTTTTGTCGCATATATCTATTAAATGAGATACTTTTACTACAAATATTCATTTAATTTGGAACTTTCACCATAAATATTCATTTAATTTTGTACTTTCACCATCAACTACAAACACACTTAACGGTTGGAACTGACGGTTGTAACAAAACTTAGACGAAAAATAATTTTACCAGAAAAAATAACTTAAGTACTTTAGTGCTACAAACGTAATAATTTATATATTTTTATCGTGAATATCCCTTATTTTTATTATTATTATTATTATAAAAAAAAGACTCAAGTAATTGGGTATCTTGGGTTGAGTTTGAGTATTATGATATCATCTTGCTAATAAAAAAAATGGGAAAAATCCAAATTAACACCAACCCAAATAGTATGGTAAGTTTCTTTTCTTGTAATTATCCATGTTCAGAGGCATCCATGATATGATCATATATGACTATTTTTTTATTCTTCTTTTCAAATATGAAATAAAATTAACGGTAATATATATATAATTGGATATTTATTTTTTGGGGGGATGGTTTCGTTGGTTTGTATTGATGTTGTTTTGGAATGTTGTGTAATAAGTGATACACGCTGTATTTATAAATGCGCAGTAATTTTAGTTTTGAGTTGGATCTACAGACCACTGATGTGATCATTCCATTTATAAGCTCAAAAGTCATTAATACAACCATAAATACACGTCTCTTCGTGTATAGATCATGAATTTCAGCAACATATATATTAACCACATCACAACATTATATAATATGCGCAGCAATTTAATTAATTAAGCTTATATATAACTATATTTACATAAATAAATCCTATCCAAAAAAATATAAATAAATAAAAACTCTTTGTTGATTGCGTTAACAAATTATAAATCAGCTAGCTTTTTCAAACTTATGCAATTATGTATGTTTTTTTTTTTTGGTTTTTCAATTGAAGTATTGAATTATGTATAGTTTTTATTTTAAGCATTGGATTGGATTATATATAGTTCAATGCTATAGAAACAACAGATTTTAGAATTATATAATATTTAATTGTGGATATTACTAACAACCACAGTCCATCAAGAGGGACTCGGTGTAGCCCATCATAATCAATACTAATTAATGATACATATTAATTTGTGTATGCAATAAAAGCTCAAAAAGTGATTTTTTATTTATTAAGGTTAGTAGATTTTAATCAAAATTTTCTTCTTTATTGGAAGAAAAATACTCCATGCATTTTTTTTCCCACTCTTCTATCTAATAAATTATTTGAAGTATAAAATCTTCAAGTATTTATCAAGAAAGTTATATTTATTATAATGATTAGTGTTAGTTATGGTGTTCAATATTACTTGAGGTAATATTTTGTATATTATTAAATTTAATATTTTAAATTAAAATATATGAAAGGTGGATATTAAACTTAATCAATTGGAGAAAATTGCATAACAATATTAATACATCTCTAAAACAAATGTGATGGAATATGATAGTGGTGGACCACCTCCACCACACTAATAATAATTCAAATGGACCAATATATAGGTAGTAGATTTTGTCCTAACACTAATTTTTTAATGTATTCTTTACAAGTGGATAATTTTAAGTATGTTTTATTTATTGAAAAAAAAATATATTGATAATTATCTGACCAATCTAATTGTAATTATTGGTTAGAGACACTTCAAAATCGAACAGAATTAATTTTGTAATCCAGATCCACATGTATATATTTTGGAGAATTGGAGAGAGAATGAGTGACGTTTGTGTTTTTGTGAGCCTCTCAATTAACAAGGAAGGAGAACCTCTAGTAGTATTTTTATTTATTTATGATTTAATGCAGAGGAAGGCAAATTTTAAGGCCCCTAAGTATTATTGTAATGTATTTTTAACATGATTATTTCATTAATAATTCTCAGATTTGCAAATTAATATCTGAAAAAAAAAACCTCCTTGAATCATATCAACAAAATAATTAGAATTAGAGGCAATTGCTACATAAGTGTCACTACAAATTCTTTATTGGGCCAATATTTTATATTATGGGCCAATTAGATGAGAGCCAAATTTCTTAGATTCGACTTTTTATAAATAACATTTTTTTTCTTTTTTAGAACAAAAAAAAAATGGACACATCTATCTTTAGCTTTAACGAATTTTCAATTTGTCCAAGTTGGAAAATTTTAAAAAGGAAATATTTATTACTTGAGTAGGCTTTGATTACTATTTATAAAATTATCCTTAGAATTATGTCATAAAACTTTAACTACAAATATAATTGTAATTTTACAAATAAGCTTCCTAGGCATAGTTATTTAGCTAAAATATAGCTCAAAACTCTTAAAATGCATCTCTATTAGAGCATTCCCAATGAATGTTCTATTCCATCCTTTAAAATACCTCCACAAAACATACATTTTTTTTATTTTACCTCTAAGTTTTACATTATACAATACATCAGCTTCTTTATATATTTCTCTACATCATTTAAATATTATATATTTAAACATATTTTATTAATTAAAGTAAAATAAAATAATTGAAAAAGAAAAAAGAAATAATAAATAATAAATATATATACTAAATGGGAGAGAGAAAGCTTATAAAGAAAAATAATAATATTAAAATATTATATAAAGAATATGTAAATGTAGATATGGATTAATTGGAGTTTTTGCGTAAATATTATAAATATATGTATAAAGGAGCTGATGGAATATGTTTTTGTGAGTTTTAGCTAAATATTATAGAGAAATTGTATTACAAAATACATCACCAAAACATATTTTTTTTTATAATTTACCTCAAACTTTTACATTATATCATACCTCACATTCTCTATTTTTTCTCTACATTATTTAAATATCATAAAAAAAATAATAAAATATATTATAGCTTGATGAATAGTGTTTCACTACATATAGAGAAATACTATTCATTTAGGTAAAAAAATATGACTTTACATCACTCATTGAAAAACTATTTAACATTTTTTTCTCTATATTATAAAGAATTAGACATTTTACCTCTTCCATTAGGAGTGCTCTTAGATGAGCTATAATACCTCATGAATAATACATATATATCCACATATAGTTAAGCTTTAGACTCCTTAAAAAATATTTGATATTTTTTTCTTTATTTCACGGTATATATATACATACTTCGTCAGCTTTTCTATTTTTTTTTATATCAGTTTGGTTTGGATAATTAGGCTTTGTTCTTCTTGACAAATTGAATTCAATGGTGTAAGTATCTATTTGTGTTGATGTTAGAGTTAGTTGGAAATAAAGCTTGGAGGTGGTGGTAGTGGTGTCGCAAACTTCGAATGGTGACCACACATAAAGGCCGGCGGGCGGTGAATGGGGTGACTTCAGTAGCTAGGAAACACTTCCGGACGACACATTTCTGCGGTGATCGCCCATGGAAGACGAAGTGTCCATATTTTTTTAATTGTTTAGCCATTCGTATATTTCAAATTTTTTTAAGTGGTTTGTGTAATTTTTCCTTCAATCAAATCATCCCATTACAATATTGTAGAAGTGACTGGTTGATGATCGATCTATACCCAAAGACACTATATGCATGTACCTACTTGCTAATTAAGTTTCAATATTGTGGCATAATGGACCACTTTATTTCAATTCACGTATTTATGGCATGTCATGATAATTTAAAGTAAATTATTAGGTCAAAATAATTACTAAAAATGATAATGAATGAGCCGAATTAATAAATAAGAGGAAATTATTTTAAGGAAAAAGTTCTTTTATATTGTTGTATACTTTGGTAATTGGTACTATTTAGCTAAGCTTTTTAAAACTATTTTTTTAGCTTTTAGAATTACAATAAGTCTTTTAGAAGTGTGAGTAAAAATAAAAAATCATTTTATAATTTAAAAAAGATATTTTCGGAGAAAGTAGGATCCCTTAACTTCTCAAACCTTTTAAAAAATTATTTTCTAAATTATAATAATTTTCAAGTTCTCAAAAATCTTCTTCTATATTTAAAAAAATTTACTTATATAATAGTGATCTAAATACAAAAAAATAACTCTAAACTTTTAGATATAAGTACCTTTCTTTCTTAACTTTCTTTTTTCTTTCTTTCTTAACTTTCTTTTTTCTTTTTTCTGTTTTTGAGAAATTTATTTCTTTCTTAACTTTTGATTCCACATAACTTACTTTTTATTGTATTTGGACAAATTTTGTCGTAAAACTGTTAACAACACGAAGAATCAAATTAGAGCCTTAGCTTTTTTTTTTCTTTATTTGAAGGACGTACGACATCTTAGATTACTATAACCACATATTTTAGTGCCTTATCCTCCTTTTGATCAATAAGACAAAGCCTTGGACATGTTTTAATTATAATAATAAATAGTTGATAATTACATTTTTGTTGTAATTATTATGACATTTACATCGGATTACAATGATGGACTGACTTTGATATCAATTTAATTATATTATATTAAGTCGTACTAGCTTTATTAAATACTTTTGAAAAGGGATTTAGTTAAGAGTTCCTGAAGCTAGAAATTATTTGAGGGAAAAAAAAAAAATATATATATATATATATAGTGCTATTTTTCTAAAAAGTTAGCGAATCCAATGCCTATACTATGCATGGAATAATTACTTTTATATCATAAGCCATATTAGTAGTACTCCTAATAATAATTTGGAAATTTGATAAATCATGCTTATATTAGCTTAATAATTAAAATTTGAACCAAAGTTAACTACTATATGATACAAATGCTCATCTTTCCTTTAATACCAAAAATACACCTCTCATAACAAAATCCCATACCTTTCCTCTCTATTCTCCCTCTTCCTCTCTACATCTCTTCACCATACATTCTCTCTCACTCTCTCTTCACCATACGTATTACACAAGATTTTCATACTAAAATCTTGCAAGAAAGATACACATTCGGACATTGTGGATTGTTGGAGGAGAAACACCAAGTTTTGTGTTATTTTTGCTCATAGTGAAGAGATTAAATGGGTAAGTGATTTTCTTTGATTCTTGTTGTTGTTGGTTGTTTTTATGATTTAGAATGCTGTTTAGATGTTGGATATGTAGTTTGTTGGTATTTTTTGCTGTTTTTTGGGTGAAAATCGTGTTCAGTGAAAATCTGCATTTTTTTTTGTTCCTTGTGTTTTTTTCGAAATGCCCGATAGTGTCCGATAGAGGCCCGATTCGGGCACGATAGTTGTTGAGTTTCAAGGTTAGGGATGAAGGTCCGATGGCAACCCGATGGTTGCACGATAGTTTTGGTTACCCGATGGTCATAAAGGTCCGATGGCTACCCGATGGTTGCCCGATTATTATTTTGAATCTATACGCCCTTTAAGTACGATAATGGATCGATAATAGTTCGATATATGCCCGATTTTTGTTTTTAAGCTACTGCGGACCTAATAGTACGATGGTAACCAATACTTGCCCGATATTAGTTGTTTTACGTGATAAAAAACATAAATAAAACTTTGCCCGATACCGCCCGATATGGCCCGATGCTAAAAAATGTCGAACTAAATTTTGACATTTTGTTGCCATTTACTGATTTTTTTTTCTTTGTACATGATAGGATCAACTTTGTTCGCATACTTGATGTATAATGGTGTTTGGGAGCGTGAAGGTAGAGATTGGGTTTTTAATGGAGCCGAAAATTTAACGTTCGAGTTGGAGAAGGACATAACTTACTCACAACTTGTTGAACTTTTGTACTCAGAGCTGGAGGTTGACAAAGTGCAGTATGACATGAAATTAGAAGTGAATTATAAGTACATGAAAGGGTTAATGTATCGGCCTGAACTTATAAGGAATGACAAGGGTGTAAGCTTATATTTGTCAATGCTTTTGAAGAAGCCAGATGAATTTGTTCCCCTTTTTGTGACTTTGGTGGAGAAGAATATCATTATTGATCGTAATCCTCCACCAAGTACTATTAAGGATACTCGTAGTGAGGTTAGGACTTATGTTCCAGAAACAAATCCGGAGGTGCTGGTAGCCACTGCTGTACCTGAATCAAACCCTTTCATACCGACAGTTGATCATGTAGCACAGATGCCATTTCATGATGATTTTCCTGATTGTCCTGACCCTGAAGATGATTTTGAGGGCAATGACAATTTTCCTGATTATCCTGAACTTGATGCTGATTTTGATTGCAATGATGATGTAAGAGACAACCAAGAAACAGAGGTCCGTTCTCAAGCTTTGAACCTGAGTCCACTGTCGTACCAAATACTGAGGCAAACAACATGTAGAAGTGGACCCCGTAGAGAAGATCGCCAAACACCTGGTACTAGTAGTAGTCGTCCAGACGGAACAAATGATGCTAGAGAATTTAGTGATCCACTCTCTTCTTCGACATATTATAGTAAATTCAAAGCTCAGATGTTTATAAGAGAAGACATTGAGGATAATAGTCACTATATATCTATGGGTGGCACATCGGGCGGGGAGATTCATTTAGGAAAGTTTTTCAGAGACAAGAAACATTTAAAGAAGGTTGTTGGCTTGTTTGCAATGAAGAAGGGATTCGACTTTATAGTTAAGAAGTTTGGTACTGATGTTTGGTACATTACATGCAAGGACCCTGATTGTGGGTGGAGGTTAAGAGGGAAGAAGAAGCAACTTTCTAACATGTTCGAGGTGACAGCATTTGAAAATGTACACACATGTTCCCTCGATGTTCGAAAAAAAGATAACCGTCAAGCATCACCTTTGGTAGTTGCTGAACTGATCAAGGATAAATTCTTAGTTAACGGTTCATATTATTTAGCCTCCAAAATAAGAGGAGATATGAAGAATTCTTACGGGATCGAAATGAGTTATGAGAAGGCTTGGAGATGCAGAGAGAAGGCACTCCACATAGTTAGGGGTACGCCTGAAGCTTCATATTCGAAGTTACCTGGGTACTTGCACATGCTGCAGTTGAACAATCCCGATTCCATTACTGATTTCAAGGTAGACGAGGGTCGCTTCAAGTATTGCTTTTTTTCTCTGGGTGCTTGTAGGCGAGGATTCAAGTTTTGTCGACCTGTTATATGTATTGAAGGGTCCTTCTTGAAAACTAGATATGGTGGCCAAATTTTGTGTGCCGTGGCATTGGATTCAGATAGCCACATATTTCTGATTGCTTTCGCAATAGTTGACAGCGAGAACCACAACTTTAGGACCTATTTCATGAGGAAGTTTAAACAAGCGATTGGTGATGTTGAGAACTTAGCATTAGTATCGGATAGGCATCAAAGCATTGTTCATGCTTTGGAACTTGTGTTCCCTGATGCACACCATGGCGCATGCTACCACCACATTATTATGAACGTGGCTAGCAAGTTCAAGACTGATTGCTTCACGGATCATATTTACAGTTGTGCATACTCGTATAAGAAGACAGATTTTGAAAGAGAATTTGAGAAGATAAAAGCAATGGATATTGCTGTTGCTGTTGGGGTTTTATGCCCTAATTAAAACCCAAATTCTTTGTAATCTCATTTTATTATCAATAAAAGAATAGAAATCATTTTTTGACTTGGTTAATCACTTTGCTCACATGTTTTATTTTCATGATTATTTGTTTAATATAAACTTCTATTAAATCCCGAGCATATAGCTAATCTTATTTATAGTGACGTAATCACAGTGGAATATAAATATGATTATATGTTCAAAATAAGTTAGTCCTAAGATTAGTCAGTGCACCGGATTTACACTGACTTGCCAATCTACAATATGATCTACTTACACATTACAGTGTTATGTTCTTTCCAGAACATTAACAAAGTAGATAAGATCGGATGTATTTGTTACATCGGACAGGACCGATATTGACAGTTGATAAGATAAGTAAACATACCGTTATTATCTATTCTAGTCATATCATATAGTTGACCATAGGTCAATTCAATCTCAATTCTGAGTGGTTAGTATTCTAACTGATTGTATTATTTGAGTTCTTTGACTTGTTCGTTACCAGCTTACCCTACGGACTAGCCCATACTTACATCTTGGGAACTCGGTAGTATAATTGAGTGGGAGTGTTAATCATAGATATGAACATCTATAGCTTCTGATGAAGAAGTGAAATGATGGTTTCCTTTTAGTTTGGTTCAAGGTGTTAAATGATAGAGATCTCATTTCAGTAATTAAATTAGTTTACTGAAATATCATTTACAAGGAACTAAGTGTTTTAAGGATAAAATACAATGAGGGGTAAAACGGTATTTTAGTCATATCTCATTGTAGACCGTCTATAGAGGATTGAGTGACAATTATGGTTGTAACAATGGATAATTAATAGCATATCTATATTTGTTATAGAGCGTTCGATGAATTCAAGAGTGCAATTCCAAGTCTATAGTAGAGTCACGAGGAATTAATAAGTTAGTAAATTTATTTGTTAGATTTATGATAACTTATTGGAGCTTGATTTCATAGGCCCATGGTCCCCATTGTATCTTGGATAAAATCATCTAGATAGTCTCAATTAATTGATTTAATCATCAATTAGAATTATCAAAGTTGACCAGGTCAATTTTGGATAGTTTCACAGAGTTGTGTAATTTTGAGAAGAAAAGAGAAATTATGGTAGATTTATTAATTAAGATAAATTGGTATCTAAATTAATAAATAAATTTAAATCAATGTTCAAATTATAAATAATTAATTTGATAAAGGATTTAAATAATTATTTAATTAATTAAATCAATAGAAAATAATACAGGCCTTGATTTTAAGTCCAATGGGCTTATAATCAAATGGGAAATTTCACGGGCCTATAGCCCATGATAATTTCGACCTAGGACTTCAAAATGGCTGTTATTTTATTGATTTTTTAATTAAATTAAATGGCCTAATTGAGTCTATAAAAGGAGTGCTTAGAGAGACGACAGATAAGTCACAAGTCAGATTTTCTGATAGTTTTATATTCTCTCTAAACACAAGTCCTTTTCTAAGCCACTTTGTTATTTTCTCTTCTTCTCTCTATATCTATCTCATGTGTTGAGAATTGCCCACACTAGTCTAGGTGGTTCTATGGATACATTGGAAGATCGTGAAGAAAATAGAAGATCGGTTCAGTTTCTTGATAATACTCTGCGACAGAAAAGATACAAGAGTTAGAGAAATTGAAGGAAGGACTCTTAATTCCGCTGCGTATATTGTAAGTATTATATTATTTGTTTCTCTTTGAATTCAATTTTAGAAACATGTTTTAGGTTATCTCGTATTAATTTGTTTAATATTAGATATAAATGAAAATAAATAAAGATCTTGTATAAGCTTTTTCCAACAGTTGCACTATATCTTGAGGGCATTGGATTTGAAAGATGGGTTCATGCGTACTTTCCAGGGGACCGTTACAATGTAATGACAAGTAATTGGGCTGAAAGTTTCAACAGCAAAACTAAGGACGCAAGAGCCTTCCCGATCACTGCTTTTGTTGAATTCATCAGGTTTACTATTCAAACATGGTTTGCTACTCGAAAGGAAAACGCTGAAAAGTGCAGCACGACTCTATCACCAGTTATGGAGGGGGACTTGTCATGTCAATTTGAGAAATCTCGGTTCTTAAGCGTCGACAGAGCTGGACCTTATACATTTAATGTCCACCCCGGAGGAACAATTCAGAGCGGTGGTATAGTTGATTTGGAGGCACAAACATGCAGTTGCGGCCTATTCCAAATCATGAAGATTCCTTGTCCACATGCATGTGCTGCTGCTAAAGAACGAAATATTAGCATGTACGCATTGTGCTCTCAATATTACACAAGAGAGTGTTGGAAGAGCACATATGAGGGGACAATTATGCCAGTCGGTGATGAGGATGATTGGGAATTGCCTGAAGACATTAAGAACATCCAAGTTGGAGTACCGATTGAGAAGAAACTTGTAGGTCGACCGAAGAAGCAAAAGGTCGGACGAATTAGGAAAAATCGATATCCTTCTAATGGAGAAAAGGTTGTGATACAACGATGTTGTAGCAAGTGTGGTGGTAAAGGGCACAACAAAGCGTCTTGCAAGTACCGAGGTTAAATTGTTTTGTTTGTATTCTAGTTGACCTATTATGTTTTATTTCTGCTTGAACTAGTAATATTTGTTATGTGCTGGATTTTGCAGGTTTTTTTTCTGTTTTTTTCTCCATTATGAAACTCTTAAATATGTAATAATCCAGTGTTGGTCTGATAGTGCACGATGCCGGTACGACAATGTACGATATCGTTTGCTCGATGTAGTACGATAGTTAATGTACGACATTAGGGTACGATAATGTACGATATTGGTCTGATTGTGTCATGACAATGAACTTTTTTGATTTAGTATGATAGTGTCCGATAGTGGTACGATGGTATGGTTTCAGTACAGTTTCGTGAAATTTGTGAGACATGTAAGGGTATGATAGAGTACGATAGTGATCGATGATAGTACGATTGCAAAGATTAAAAATATTAAAATGTAGTAATTACAAAAAGAGCAATAAAAAAAATTATACAATGCAAAAAAATTAAGACCGTTTAAATTAAGTTTTGGTAGAATAAGTCTACACACCACCTTTGCCTAAAAAATTTCATATTATTGTCAGTTACATTATCAAATGGTAGTTGTAGAAGCTTATGTTCAATATGCTCAATTACGTAACATCCACAATCGCCACTGCATTAGAAAATAAACAATAATTTAATAAAGTTTTGTAATTAAGAAATAATTATTAATATGTGATATTTAATAAAGTTCACCTGGATTTTGTTTGCGGTACGACTTCACGTGGACTGAGTTTCCAATAGAAGGGTCTGACCTGGATCTTTGATGTTGTCAACTGAGACGCGAGTATAACGTCATGGTTCTCAAATAAACCGGACTGTCGCAAGACCGACGGGAAAATGTTACACCAGTCAACCATCAAACTGATCAAATCGTTTTCGGAAATTGTTCCAATACTGGAGTCAAAGATGTAGAACATCCACCCATTCAGGTCTGCCTCTACAACTACCCAATGAAATTGGTCTTTCAAGAAGAGGGCAAAATAAATGAACTCCTTGTTCTGCCAACTCAGTAAGAACTGGACTGCATCACCCCTAACCAGGTCCAATATACTGTCATCCCAACTAAAGCTAGAGTAGTCAGAATCTAGAAAAGCGTCCCACCGAGCCTTCAATGATTCGGGAAAAATTGTAGGCATAACAACACAGTTCTGAGGGTACACCTCAGGATAAAATTGTAGACGCCTCCTCATGAGATGGAGTGCTGCATCTAAATGCTACATTAAAGGAAAATTAAGTCAGTAACCACATTATCGTACCAAAATAAATAAACAAAAAACTATCAGACATGAATATAGTAATTATCGTACGCCAATCGTACCATAATTGTACCCCAATCGTACATGAATATAGTAACTAAATAACAACAATAAAACCTTCTATCGTACCCCTATCGTGATAATGTCGTACCATCATCGTACCTTTATGGCAAAAACTACAGTATTATACACCATCGTACCCACTAGCGTCCCATTGTCGTACCATCATCGTACCATTGAGAAAGTAAGTTAACAATTTGAAACTAACTATTATCGTACTACCATCGTACCTATATCGTCCCACTACAAATTCTAAAATTACGATGTTATAGTAACTACTTAACAAATTCTATCGTACCCCTATCATGCTAATGTCGTACCATCATCGTACCCATTATGGAAATAACTACAGTATTGCACACTATCGTACCCACTATCGTAATATTGTCGTACCACCATCGTACCATTGACAATATAAACAGTTTATAATTTGACACTTATATTTATCGTACTACCATCGTACACCAATCGTACCTATATCGTATCACTACATATAGAAACATTTAAATAAATTTTCAACATTATTTAATTATGAAGTTATAGAAAACTTACAGAGTCAGAAAGCCATGTCCTCGGAGTATGCAGTTTCAGGAACCAAGCAGCATCGTGTGTCCCTGAGAAGCATTCCCTCTGATATTTATTCCCAATGGTGCCAAGCAAGCACTTGTGAAAGGTCATAAGTAATTTACCATCAACAACCCTCAATGGATCCACATTCACTGCTGTCTTCGATTTCTTATTCCTTTTCTTCATTGCAGTGTACTCATCGAACCACCTAGGCCTCTTTCTTTCTCTCCTCTTCTCCGGTGCTGGTGGAGCTATGTCTAAGAATTGTACTTCAGAATCTTCAGTATCTCCGATTACAGTAATTTGCATATCCTCTGGTGTGCGAAAAATGTGATCATCTACATCATCAGGTCTGTAATCGTTAAGGAGAATGTCTTCATCTACAGGAGACTGAGGGCCTTCTTCAGTGGACTGAGGGTGTGGATCTGGAGCTGGCCTACTAAGATCTTCGATCATTGTCATCAGCTTCTGCAATTGACCCAAGATCTCGGATTGACCTTTAATACGGGCACTTTGTTGCCCTTCAACCTTTTCCAAACTGGCCAAAATCATAGAGTAGCCTGGTTGCTCAGCTTGGGAGGAGGTGCTGGCATGAGGTGCTGATGGGGGAACCTTAGGTGCCTCAGGTGCTGGAGGTGGTGGAACCTCCTTAAAAATATTTACTGCTTCCGCTTGCTCAGCTAACTTTTCAACAAGCTTTTCAGCCTGGCTCTGTAAGGCTTCCTGTGTAGGCTGTCCATCGGCACCCACCTCAAGTTCCTCTAACCCCATGTCCACATACAATGGGGCTTCATTTTCTGTAAGGGTCCTCACATACTGTTCTTCAGCAGGTCGGGCACACAGGTAGGGGTATACTGTCAACTGCCACAAAAAACAATGAATATTTAGATTGGAAAGTAAAATAATATAAAAAATAAGTAATTGTCATCGGTGAACAATGGTAACCTATCATACCCCAATCGTACCACAATCATACCTCAATCGTACCCATATCATGCAATTATTGTACCCATATCGTACCCATAACATAACAATATCGTACCCATATTGAACCAATATCGTACTACTATCGTGCCCAAATCGTACCCCTAACGTAAGGGAGAATTACTTGCTAACTATCGTACCATCATCGTACAACATCGTACCAATATCGTACCTCTACAACAGAGAACTACATTAAAAAAGAATACATATCGTACCCCCATCGGACCATCATCGTACCAAATCGTACCCTTAGCCAGTTTTCAAACAAGACAAAAAACCACAAAATAACCCCACAATCGTACTCAAATCGTACCCTATCGTATTCCTAACGTGCAGTACCCATAGAATTGCATATCTAGAAAAAAATATAGAACATTCAAAATATTTAAAAAGTAAAGTAAAAGCTCACCTTTTTGGCAAACAATTTAATAAGTTGCTCTTTGTGTATCTCTACTTTCTCCTTGCTATGCTAGTTGATCATTCTTGGAATGCCTTGGCCCAATCTCACATCATAATCCTGACCCAACTCAATGATGGACTCAAAAGCCCAATACTGCAATGCTGCAGCATACCCATAAATAGAGTACTTGGCCTCCTTCTGAGTCTTTCCTTTCTTAATCTTCTTCTGTAAATGCTTCTTCATTTTTACAAAGTCTTTTTGGCAAGTTTATAACAACTTCTGGTATGATATCTTCCCCCACGGGTACTGGAAAAAGAAGTCAACGACATCTACCATCTTCAGCATGTCAGTCCAAACCATCAACTTCTCTTCACGACCTTTCAAAACACCCTCTACTAGTAAACACAAACCCATCTTGTACACATCATCAACTATTTGACAACTCTCCAAAGTTTTGCGCAGTTGCCCTATGCTCACTGGGGAATGACCATTGAAGTGCTCAAAAATCAACCGATCCGAAGTGGTCTTCGCTTTAATCTCAGCTTCAGATGGTCCGGCCTCGAAATTTAAACCAGTAACTAAAGCGAACTCCAATTGGCTAAATCTACATCGTTTTTTCCCAATATAAAACTGGACTTCGTCAGTCTTCTCCCCTCTAAATTTGTGCAACAACAGCTGATGGACTAAGGCACCAGAAAAATTTAATGGTTCCGCCATGAAGAACTGTTTGAAAGGGGATTCCTTCACCCTATCCAATAAACCATACTCAGTAAATTTTGCTTTAATCTTTGCAAAGTACCAACTGCCGCGCCAAGTGATACGTCCTGTAAAATGTTCTTCTACTGGAACTATCAGTTGTGGAGGTCTTAAAATCTGCATAAAACAAATAAATACCCAATTAAATAGAATAACAAAAAAAACATCAAATTTTATATTCTGCAATCTACTATCGAACAATTATCGGACACTATCGCACCATAGCAGACACCACTGAAAAAAAATAAAAACAGGAACAACTATAACATTATCGTGCACCATCGTACCTCACATCGTACACCATCGAAAGTTTAAAAAAAAACATCAGGCACGAATCGTACCCAATATCGTACCCTATCGTACATTCATCTTCAATCACAATTTATCAAAAAATACATAAACTATCGTACCAATGTCGAACTACTGTCGTACCCTATTGTACCTCTACAACAACCCAAACAATTTGTTCCCAATATCGGGCACACATCGTACCCAACATCGTACCCTATCATACCTTCATCTTCAACCTCAAGTTATCAGAAAACACAAAATTATCGTACCAACGTCGAACCACTATCGTACCCCTATCGTACAGTCATCTTCAACCTGAAGTTATAAGAAAACACAAAAACTATCGTACCCTTATCGACCCACTATCGTACCCTATCGTACCTCTCAAAAAACCCAAAAAAAAATTCAAAATTTTACGGTTTCTCAGATTTCACACAGTCAAATTCAAACAATACATACTATAATATTTTGCAATGGAAAAGAAATTGAAAAAAACACATACCCTAGACATTTTTGCGTAAGGGTGTCGGTTTGATAGTTTGCTTAAAACTTTGACAGAGGTGGTTGGGTCTCTGACAGGGTCTGGGTTTTTCTTCGTCTCCGGTGGTGGTTGGGGTTTAGGTTAGTGTTTGGGTGAGGCTTGGTCTCCGGTGGTCTGGGTTTTCCTTCGTCGGGTGGTAGGGGTTTTTCTGACCGTCGGGTGAGGGAGAGAGATGCGTCAGGTGAGGGTGGGTGAGGGAGACAGATGCGTCGGGTAAGGGTGAGAATGGGTTTCTCGATGGTTTTGTGGGAGTGAGGAGTTTTGGCAAAGAGAGGGAAAGGGAAATGGCAGGGGAAAAGTTTAGGTTTTTATGAGATGGGTATTTTTGGTATTAAGATAAAGAAAAGCATTTGTATCATATGGTTGTAAATTTTAGTTCAAATTTTAATTATTTGGCTAATGTAAGTATAATTTATCAAATTTCCCTAATAATAACCGATAATTGGAATAATCAACTATACTGGCCAAATTTATTATGATATGGGTAAATATTATTTTGGTCCTTGTGTTTTGTAAAAGTTATTGATTGAATTCTATAATTTTGTTAAATAATAATTCGGACCATGCATTTTGCATAATGGAAGAAAATAATACCATTGACACGATTTTGGCCAAAATATTTTTCAAAATGATCAAAATACCCCTGAGTTTTTTAATTAATGAATTAATTATATAATCAAAGATACATTTTAAAATAAAAATTAAATTAAATTGATTTTAAAATATAAAATAATTAAAAAATAAAATAAAAACTAATTAAATAAATAAAATATACAAACTATTTTGGGTTTTTGGGTTTTGTTCAGAGATGATTTGCTTGTGTAATCAATTTGTGTGGGATAGGCTCATTTTTGTTCATATATTTACTGGATTTTTGTTCATATTTTTATTGGGTTTAGTTCATAATTTTACAAGATTTTTGTTCATCATTTGTATATGAAATTGGGTATGGAAGAAATGGAATAGATTGATTTTGTTATGGATTTTGGATCTTGATTTGTGATGCTGATAATTTTCTTTAATCTAGGTTTAACGATGAAGAACTCAAGAACAAAATCCATTTTTTTTAAGTTGGGATATTTGGGAGTTAGATTGATTACATTAATTTTTGTTTTATGTAATTAATTAGATAATAAATTGTATTTGTGATTTGATTTAAGATTGATTAGTTTCAATTTAATGATATATAATTCTTAATGTTAACTTTTAATTATTTTTTATTTTAAAATATATTTATATAATTTGTTTATTTAAAATGTATTTTTGATTAGATAATTAATTCATTAATTAAAAAACTCAGGGGTATTTCGATCATATTGAAAAAATATTATTTTGTCTAGAGTATTATTTTGTTCTATTTTGCAAAATGTAGAGTCTGAATTATCATTTAACAAAAGACACGGTCCAATAAATAACTTTTGCAAAATATAAGGTCCAAAATGATATTTACCTTTATCTTATTTTATTCATATAATATTTGGCTATTTTATTTGAGGATTTTAATTTAAATTTATATATATTATTGGGTTTACTCTGTTATGGTTTTCCTATCATTATATTTAGTGTATTTCAGTTGTATTTGTCTGTTATTTTTGTTTCTTTATTAGTTAGGAGAGTTTGTTATTTTCTGGTTGTATTTGCCTATATAAGGCATTCTGTAGCTTTGTTTTATTTTATAATAGATCAATAATTTTCTCATTATTTTCTTTCTTTCTTTCATTCGTAATATGGTATCACAGCCGGAAGCTTAGAGCTTCCATACGATCCTTCTCCGGCGTCTTCTTCGGCGCTTTCTCCGACATCCTCTGGTTTATACCTCTGACTGCTGCTCCAATTCCAGCATCCACTGGCGTTTCTTCTTTCCCAGTGATTGCTGTGTTCTTCCACTCTTCTTCTGCAATTTTTTTTTTCTTTCACCATGTCTACTGGTGGAACTCCTCCTTCCTCTGATTCTCCGATTGATGACTCCCCAAATACTACTCCATCACCCGATTCTTCTGCAGTTCATCCTTCTCCTCACTCAACATCCACAAATACTACTCCATCATCTCAGCTGCCCAATTCCAAGCATCCACTTGAAGATCCAGCACATCCTTACTATCTTCATCATGGAGATAACCCCGGCAATATCTTGGTCACACAACTTCTCACCGGCCAAGACAATTACCCTTCATGGAGTCGGGCAATGCGGCTTCCTATTTCTGTCAAAAACAAGATAGGCTTTCTTGATGATTCTATCACTAAACCTTCTATATCTGATACTTTCTTAAACAATGCTTGGTTTAGCAATAATAATATTGTGATTTCTTGGATACTTAACTCGGTTTCGAAAGAAATTTCAGCAAGCATTTTATACGATGAATCCGCTTCTGAGATTTGGACAGATCTTCGGATTCGATTTCAGCGTCGAAATGGTCCACATATTTTCAATCTTCGCAAGGACCTAATGAATCTTAAACAAGATATGATGTCAGTTAGCATGTACTACACTTGGCTCAAAACGATTTGGGAGGAGCTCACCAATTATCGCCCAACATGTACATGTAACAATTGTACATGTGGAGGAGTCAAGAAATTGCAAGAACACTACCATATGGAGTATATCATGTCTTTTATTATGGGACTCAAAGACTCATACTCTCAAGTTCGAGGTAACATTCTCCTTATGGATCCTTTGCCCGAGCTTAATCGTGTTTTTCATTTGGTCACTCAGGAAGAAAAACAACATGGCACTCCCGATCCTACTGCCCCTTCTATGGCCTTTGCTGTTAATAATGACAAATCTATCTCTCAAAGATATAATTCTGCTGCACCAAGATCATCCAATCAAAGAAGAACCCGTCCCTTCTGTACTCATTGTAATGGCCTTGGTCATACAATTGAAAAATGTTATAAACTCCATGGGTATCCTCCAGGATTTACCACAACCAAACCAACTACTAGTACCATTCTTCCTCCACGGGTACCTAAGGAAGCTGTTGTGAATCAAGCCCAAACAGATGAGGATCTCTCTAAGTCATCCACTACCAATAGTACCATTCTCCCTCAACTTACTTCAACTCAATATCAACAATTACTTAATCTTTTAGCCTCTCAAAATTCTGGTATGCACTCTTCAGCCACCTCTTCTTCTCATGGTATTGAAGGTATTGTTCTCTCCACTAATTCACACTTACCTCTTCTTACTTCTTGGATTCTAGACTCAGGTGCTACTACACACATATGCTCTAATATTAATTCTTTTCAATTTCTTTGTCCTATTCAGCCCACTAAACTTGTCCTTCCTAATAATCACACTTTATTAGTGCATTCTAGTGGATCTATTAATCTTTGTCAAAATCTTATTCTTACTGATGTTCTTTATGTACCTAGTTTTCCTTATAATATCATTTTAGTTAGTGCTCTAACTTTTTCCAATTCTTTTTCGATTACTTTCAAGGCTGACCAATTCTTTATCCAGGAAAACCTCAACAAGAGGATGATTGGCACGGGTAAAGCAATCAATGGACTCTACTTATTGGATTCTACTCCTACTGCACATAGTGTTTTCTCTATTACAGCTGATACTTGGCATTCTCTATTGGGCCATTTATCCAATAAAAGATTAGCTTTGCTTCGAAATGTCTTACATTGTAACACTTCTTTACTACATAAAAAGACACCTTGTTATATTTGTCCTCAAGCAAAGCAAAAGAAGTTATCTTTTCCAAATAATAATAAATTTTCATCTCATATTTTTGATCTTGTGCACTGTGATATATGGGGTCCTTATTATATACCATCCTATTCTAATCATAAATTTTTTCTTACCCTTGTTGATGATTGTTCTAGATTTACTTGGATTTATTTGCTCAAGCACAAATCTGATGCTTTACTTGTCATTCCTGAGTTTCTTTCTTTTATTCAAACTCAATTTAATTGTTCCCTCAAGAGTTTTCGATCTGACAATGCCCCGGAACTTGCCTTTACTAGTTTATTTGCTTCCAAAGGCATTGAGCATAAATTTTCTTGTGTTGAGACTCCTGAGCAGAACTCTATAGCCGAAAGAAAGCATCAACATCTTTTGAATGTTGCACGAGCTTTATTTTTTCAAGCTAAATTACCGATTAAATTTTGGACTGATTGTATTCTTACTGCAACTTATATAATCAACCGGATTCCTACTCCTATTTTGCAACATAAAACTCCATTTGAGGTCCTTTACAACAAACCACCTGAATATGCCCATATGCGCACTTTTGGATGTTTGGTTTTTGCCTCCACTCTCACAGCTTATCGAACTAAGTTTACTCCGCATGCGAGGCCATGTGTCTTTATGGGGTACCCCCGTGGTATTAAAGGATATCGTTTGTATGATTTAAACGATCATACATTTTTTATTTCTCGAAATGTTATCTTTCATGAACATATATTTCCATTTCATACACTCAATGAATCTATCACTACTGACCCTTTTTCTAACATGGTTCTTCCTTCTCATGAGCTATCTAACACACCGGTTGCAGAATATAATATGGACAGCAGTACTGCTTCAGCTGATCCGGCTTCGTTTTCCACTTCTCCTTTTGCGAATCTTGATTCCCGCCGTGACGTCGAACCTCCGGTCATATCACCTACATTACCCCAGTCCGATTCTTCAACTACAATTGCTACTCCAGCCCCTATATTGAAACGTTCCAGCCGTGTCTCCAAACCTCCAATTTATTTACAAGATTTTGAATGCAACTCCATCATTCAAACCAAATCAACTTCTCTCTATCCTATTCAAAATTTTCTTTCTTTTTCAAAACTTTCAGCTCATCATCAATCTTTTATTAATGCAGTTTATGTTCATTCCGAACCACAGGCATACCAGAAAGCCATTTTAAAACCACAATGGATCCAAGCCATGCATAGTGAACTTGATGCCTTGCAACAAAACCACACCTGGACCATTGTTTCTCTTCCTCCTAGGAAGAAAGCTATTGGCTGCCGCTGGATATACAAACTGAAATTTAATAGTAATGGCTCTATTTAACGGTACAAAGCCCGTTTGGTGGCTCAAGGATTCTTGCAACAAGAAGGATTAGATTTTTTCGACACCTTCTCTCCAGTAGCTAAGATGGTCACATTCAGATTATTATTGGCTATCTCTACCATCAAACGATGTCCTATGCTTCAACTTGATATAAATAATGCATTCCTCAATGGCGATTTACATGAGGAAGTGTACATGACTCTTCCTAAAGGTCTTATTGTTCCTTCTTCTACATGTGCAGGACCTCTTGTTTGCAAATTGCACAAGTCCATCTACGGCCTCAAGCAATCCTCGCTCCAATGGTACAGAAAATTGTCAGATGCTCTCATTGTCGAAGGCTTCACCCAATCTCAAGCTGATTATACACTCTTCACTCGTGGCCACGATCAACATTTCATCGTCCTTTTGGTCTATGTTGATGATATTATCATCACTTGCCCAAATATTCAAAATCTCCAACACCTTCAAGCCTCACTTCACAAGCAATTCAAGCTTAAAGCTCTTGGCACATTGAAATACTTTCTCGGCTTCGAAATTGCCCGTTCCACAGCTGGTTTGTTTCTATCACAGCGACAGTACACTCTACAACTTCTTGAAGATACTGGATACCTTGGAAGCAAGCCATCTTGCACACCAATGGATCCAAGATTAAAACTCTCTACTGAAACCGGTGAGCTTCTTACCGATCCTACACAATATCGGAGACTCATTGGTAGGCTTCTCTATTTGACTCTATCAAGGTCGGATATCACATACTCCGTTCATTGTCTAAGTCAATTTATGTCAGCCCCCTGAACTCCTCATCTTCAAGCTGTTCATCACCTCCTTCGGTATCTCAAAGGAACTCCTGGCCAAGGACTTCTTTACTCACCTACTTCTTCTCTCCATCTTTGTGGGTTCTCTGATTCGGACTGGGCTTCCTGTCCCAATACCAGACGTTCTACTACTGGTTTTTGCATCTTCATTGGTGATTCCTTAGTTTCTTGGCGCACTAAGAAACAACCAACTATCTCTCGAAGTTCGGCTGAAGCAGAGTATCGGGCTCTTGCAGCCACGGCCAGTGAAATAACATGGCTTCAATACTTACTTCGTGACCTTCATGTTCTTAATAATACCCCGGCTTTCATCTACTGTGACAACTCCTCTGCTATTCACATCGCTAACAACCCCACATTTCTTGAGCGAACCAAACACATTGAGCTCGACTGCCATTTTATTAGAGACAAAATCAGAGATTCTTCGATTCGTCTCATTGCTATTAGTAGTCACTTACAGCTAGCAGATGCATTCACTAAGACTCTTCCTTCCACAGCTCTAAATTCTCACATAAGCAAGATGACTGTACATAATATATACATTCCATCTTGAAGGCTGTATTGAGTTTACTCTGTTATGGTTTTCCTATCATTATATTTAGTGTATTTCAATTGTATTTGTCTGTTATTTTTGTTTTTTTATTAGTTAGGAGAGTTTGTTATTTTCTGGTTGTATTTGCCTATATAAAGCATTATGTAACTTTGTTTTATTTTATAATAGATCAATAATATTCTCATTCTTTTCTTTCTTTCTCTTATTCGTAATATATATATATATTTTTTTTGAAGGTATATGAGAATTTATATTTGTTTTCTTATCTATTTTGCTAAAGTACTAATTTAAATATTCTTTTTTGCTCTGAAAAAATAGAAATTATGAAATAGGCCTTATTATTAAGTAAATTTGGATCAAATTTTATTTTTAAATGTCATGCACCCTCCAATTAGTAAATTGATTTTTTTTCTTCAAATAATTATATTATACATTTTAATTCAAGGAATAATAGTTTAATAAAAAAAACTCAGAAGCAAAATTTGTTAAATGTATAGTTGTGGTCTTAAAAAAACAAAATTAATAGTGTAAAAGTAGTTTAAAATTTTTATTTAAACTCTATAAAACTTCCAAAGCCAACGTGAAACACACACTATTGCAGAAAGAGATTGCACTAAAAAAAAGTAGAAAATAAATATGAATGTGACACAAGAAAAAGAAAGAGAAAAGGCCTATTGGACACTGGGCAGGCTAAGTTTGGAAATCCAAATACATGTTCTGAATCTTAAATATTGGACTTCAGCATTTTATTTTTCATTAAAAAAAAAAGAACTTTAGCATGTTATCGACACAATTAATTTTTTATTTTCTTCTTCAATAATCAACTTGATAGGAGATTATTACTTAAAAGTTTGAGTATTAAAGGTCAATGCAGTTTGAATGATCAAATCTAAATTTTTAATGATTAATTAAATTTGAAAACAAAAGTCCCAAAATCACTCATAAAGTTTTCCTAGGTCAACATTTTATTGATTTTATTCTTCGTCTTATGGCTTATAGTAATTTTAATTTAAATCCATTACAACAAATGAAAAAATAATAAGAAGAAGAAATCTAACATAAAAGTAAAAGTAAATGAGTATTATATTTACACTCCAAAAATATATATAGGCACCACAATAATTAAAAAAAATTTATTTTAAACACTTTTTCTCAATATATTTATTAACATTTTTTAAATTATTATTTTTGTTAATTTCAATAAATTTATTTTATCTTGTTTTTTGACAAGCTTTTATACCTTTTTTTCATTTAAATATTTATAATATATTATTTATATGTATTTTCTAGAATATGAAATTGAAAAAAAAATAGAAATATGTGAGCATAAGTTGATAAAAAATATATATTATATATTAGTTTTTAATAAAAATTGGGCATCTTAATCAAAATTTTAGGTGCAAATATAAGAGAATTGCTAAGGGTCACTACTAGTGTTCAACATCATAAGAATGTAACATATCGCTATTGGTGCAATCTAATATCGAGTCTCACACATTTGAATTTAATAAGTCTTATGAGACATTGTTATATTATTTTATAATATAATGTTTTAGATTAAATAAATGTGACAAAGAGTGTCACATATTGTAACATATAATAAAGAGTTACAATATTTAGATATATGTAAATATCTAAATATGTAACATATTTGGTGTTACAAATTCAGTTACAAATTTGTAACTTCCAAATATTGTCAATTATTGTGTAGATTTGTTGTTACACAATTTTGAGTTGAATTTATTAAAGTCATATGTGAAATGGATGTTAGATATATGATTTTAACCCCAATAATGTGAATTGGAGTTACAAAATCAATTGGGAATAGATTGGAACTGTTTGGAAAAACAACAAATTTTTTTGTGCTAGAATTGGTCAGTGGTCGCGCCCAGGGATGTTGGTGGCCGTGGCTTGGGGAACAGAGACTAGTGGCCATGACCACTGATACTCTTGGCTGCGGCCACAGAGGCTGACTGACCAAAATTTCAGTTTTTTCCAACTTTTTTGAACGGCTTCAAAAACACAAATAACTCCCATATCTTATTTTTAATTCTACAAACATCCAATTAATCATTAGTAATAGCCATGAGGTTGGTGGAATTTAAAATTCAAAGGTTCTCCCAAAACCCAATAAATAGGAGTTTATTGCTCGCTTGTAAGACGCAATATTTCTATCAATTAGAGCACTTAGCTGGAAAACATCTAGAGACTTGATTATTCCAAAAAACAATTTCCAAATCTATGAGAGATCCTTTAGTGCTTGAGTTAGGGAGAAATAAACTTTTTGGCAAATGTTTCAAACCTTGTTCAAGTTAATGATCTCCAACACTCTTCACCGTGGTAGTGTGAGTAAGAGTTGTTTGTTATTTTATTTTATTCTATTGTTTTTCATCTTCATATTTTTCATCTTTATTTACTTGTATTTATTGTTTAGAGCTGTAATCTTTTCTTTTCTTTTTCTTTTATTACAAACATTTTTGCTTTATTTGTATCATTTTGTTTAGAGTTGTATTTCTCCATTATCTTCTTCTAATTCTACTATTGTTTATTTGTATTTTTCAGTCATAGAGTTGTAATACCATTTAATCAATTTTGTTTATTTGTATCATTTTGTTTAGAATTGTATCTATTCTTATCATTTTTATATACAACATATATTTTCCTAACATGTATTATTAACTAATTATTTGTGGTATTTGAATATCTTAAGGTACTGAAATAAGAACACTCCAAATATAATTAGCCAAAAGTAAATAAAGATAAAGATGAGTCAGCCACTTGGGGTACGGTATTTTTAAGTCACTCTCACGTGAGGTTACATGGTTTTCATTTTTAATTTTAACATTAGACTGACACATCCATATTATTATTACTTAAATCTGAAATTAATTAATTATTTCAGATCCCTAGAGTGACATAAAAAAAATTCACATGGCCCCAAAATTCATCAAAAGAATATGTAATGCAATATTTTGTAAACAACATCGAACTTGAACCACTATATATAGTATTCGAATACGACATGAATATTAATAAACGACAAACGAAAAAACGACAGTATTCAAAAGGAAAACTTGATAACGACATCGCATTGAGAATCGAGTTATAGTTTAGTAAACGACAATAATACAATCATGACACAACCTGAAGAAATGTCAGTAATTTTTATATAATGCATTTTTTAATGATTAATATTATTATTATTATTATCTACGTTAAAATTAGTAAAAAGACAAGTTTTAAGAACCGATGATAACGGAATCACAGACACAGTTCATGGAAAATAAAAAACGAAAGAAACGACAGCTACGACATTTTTATAAAAACGACATAATTTTATTTTACATTTTCGATCAGAGATAAACGACGTAACCTTAAGAAGATTGGAAAAAGTATCAGAAGTGGGGAAAACAAAACAGTGTAGAATTGGGAAATGAGTCTGATATAGCTGCGAAAACAACAGTACACACAATTGGAACGTAACCAAATGGACCAGAGGCAACGATATAATTGGAAAACGACGAAATTTTACAAACAACAAGAATATATATAAATTAAAAACGACAATAAATCTGTTCGATGAAAAAGAAGAGAATAACATGAAACATAACGACAAACTAAAAACAACAAGACAATAGTATGAGTTTTGAAAACGTTAAAATTGAATGTAATTGTCATCATCGTAATCAGTACCAAAAAAACTATATAATCTACAAGTAGTAATACTCAATTTATTTATTTAATTAGCTGTACGTAGTTTACTTTTAATATACAGTTTATAATACATCGTGAAGAGCAACTCGCTTCCTTTCTAGGCAAAAATACCTCTTAAAACTGATAAAGTGTATATTCGATCCATATAAAAGCCTAATAATTATACTAAATTGTATTATATATAATGACCCTTTTCAATATGCTTACAAATCAGAAGTAGTGGTGGCCAAATTTGCTTTTTTGTTTTGTAGTAGTTTCAATTTTCATTATTGAGCAAAAAAAAAAAAAAAACTCCAAACTAATTACTTAATTAAGCCTTTTCTAGTCAAATTTAAGTATATATATACGTACAAGGCAAGCTTAATCTGTATGGTCCCAATTTTATACCATTGATCAGTCAACTCAACATTTATGGTGTGTTAGCTAATACTTGACCCACTATGTGGAATTAATGAGAAATTTAATATTGAATGAGAGACTAATTTTATTTATTTAATACATTTTGATTCAAATGTAATCTGTATATAAAATTGACGGTCTAACTAAAAGCAAGACTGATGGAAATGGAATAATATATTACTAAATATCAACATATACAAACGTCGGCAGAATGTATAATATAGCTTGTTTAGTAATTATAGTTATATATCAAGAAATAAAAATAATTAATAATTTTTCAAACATTTATATATACTGATTTATAATAATATAAACTATATCATATGCTACAGCTTGCATGCATTTGGGGTGTGGAAATTAATAGTGTATGATAGTCATGTTATACCAACTAATTAAAATAATACATTTAATTAATTTGTTGAGAGAGGACAAGCTTACACGTCGTTTTCTTTATATTTGCAAAAAAATAATAAATAGAAAACCAAAATATATTTGTTAATTAATATTTTTATGCATTAGTAGAAATGTGCCCCCAACAAAAAAAAAATTAATGATCAAACATTTTGATTGACCTTCTTATTTAATTTTTGCACTTATTTAGCATTAATGACGCATTATTAGATAGTTTATATATCTCTTAATAAACTAATGGGATAATAATAAAGCAGTAATTAACGTTTAATAAGCTACAATATATAACGAAGTTCAGTGCACATCTTATGTTTAAATTGATAATTAGATGATGATCACTTATAAATAATTTATAGGGATAACATAAATGTTAATTAATTAATTGAATTTACATTTGGATTTCTTTATATTCGGTGTATTATAATATATAAGTCTGATTAGTAGCCAAACAAGATCTACACCTCTAACATTACATTATTAATTAAGTTGGATTTTGGAAGTTTCAAAACCCTAGCTTGCTGATATATTCTTCTACTTCTACACTACTCCTGTAAAGAGATCAATTGCTGTCATTTGAAATTTAGTTTGATCAAAGATTGCTTTTTTAAATCGCTTCTGTTTGCTCCAATCCTTACCAAACGAAAAAGTAGCCCTATATATATATATAAAATGTTTAATAATTGATAGGTCATCATCGTTTCATATAATTATATATATATAAGATACTGTTGTATCAAATCACACAATATATAATTATTGAAAAACACTGTTCAATATTTCTTAATTAATCAAATAATATATATTTATATGCTTGTCTATATGACCCGACCGTTGTAGATGCATATATGCAAAATTTAAGTAGTTTGTGAGACATGTGACCTTATGCTTGATGCCAAAGGGTCATGTCCGATCAATCAAAATCCTAATTAATTCTTTGATAATTATCTGATTCACTACTTAATTAATTGTGACTCCAAAATTAATTATATATAGCTATATTAATTAATGTATGTTGAGTTTTACTAGCTAGGTTTTAGGGTGTATGTTTTATTTCTTTTAGTGTAATAAATTGTAAGTGGACTTCTTTCGCATCATTAACTCAAATCTACATACATATAAACAATTTGGCAAAATAAAATAAAAAATCTCAATACAATAATCTAAAGATTTCGTTGGAGATAAGGGGAATATTAATAGTTTATTAGTATTATTAGTATATATGTACTGATCCAAGATGTTTGAAAATTCAAATTCAACTAGCACATGAAAGAGTCCAGATTACCCAACATGAAGAAGAAGAAGATGAAGACCAAATTTTTTGGCACAGACGCATGTATACATATTAATCAATTTATAATTTAGTAAGTACAGACTGGAATCTCAAGTATACACACATGCAAATGGGTGGTGCCCAAATATTATATGTATAAAAATAAGCATACTTTATTGAAAGAACCATATATATTTACTCTTTTTTTTTTTTAAAAAGTTGAAGTTTAATTACACAATACACATGTGTATATGCATGTATATATAATACATTTTTCTTTTTTGAAGGAAAGTTCTTTGAAGGTTGTATGTTTAGAGGGCTCGGCTCCACACAACTTTAGTAAAGGCATATATATATCTTTAACCAAATAATAAGCCAAACTATGGTTGCTTCTTTTCTAATTATATAGTCATCTTGATTTTAGATCTATAGACAATCTAAAGCATTAATCATTAATAAAAAATAAACTCATTAAAGATCACACTCACATTCATACAGCCCAAAAATGGCATATAATTGGAAAGTAGGATCATTTTTTTCATTTCAAACCCCCAAAAAAAAGGGAATAAAAAGATTACACTGAAGGGATTTTTTCTTTTCAAATTATGCTGTTATTCTCTACAGAAAAGTGTAATGATTCCATCTTTACACGGCTTCATCAGAATTTATTCTTTTTTTAAATAAAAAAACTCAGGATTTAATTATCAAAAAAGAAAAAGAAAAAGCTAACTGCATAGTTAAAGTTTTTTCTCTTATATATATTTGTGTGGCTTGTAAGATGTGTAGAGCTTAAAACACACACATACAGATAAATTAGAAGAATTTGGTAATTATAAATGATAGACAGGTCAGTAAGACCTAAATTTGAATTCAACGAAAACAGGGTCATATCAAGTCAAAAATAAATAATTAACTATCTGACCATTTATACTATGTGTATTCTCAGAAATAAAAACCATAATTATATTACCTTTGTATCATTTTCAATGTTACAAAAATACATACTTAACGCCTTATTGACTTATTTCAAACCAATTAAAAGTATTTCTATATATATGTAGGTACTTATGTAATAATAGTTACAGTTTTATCAATGAAGTTATTGCTCAAAAAAAAATTACAATTTTATTTTCCTTATTATAAACACAAATTTTTTTTTTTTTTTAACACGAAGGGGTCACATGTGTAACATTACTCATACGTTGGCGGCTAGCCATATAGTGGAAAAACAATAAATTTAGTTATTATATAGTCATGCTCATGAGCCATATGACCATATTATAAAATGATTTATATATTTTCATATATAAAAAAAAATTAACGTAACTAATTAGCTACACAAACAACCATTATACCACCACCCTTGTGCTACCTCTGAATTTTTCTCTCCACAAATCTCCATTTTTGTATTTTTTCTCTCTCTCTTCATTATCATCATCTTCTTCTTCTTCCCTCTCTCTCATCAATGAAGCACATTCAAACCAACAACGATCATCATCACTTTCCCTATGGAATCATCAAAAACTACAAGTTCAACACCAAAAAACTGGTTCTCTTATCTTTTGTCTTCCTAGTTATCCTCACCATCGTCCCTGTCTACCACCCTTCCGTTAACTACTCGTCGTTTTTCTTTAGTTCTAGAAATGATGATATGTCGTCGTCGCCGTCGTTGTCTCCGTCGTCGTCCGGTGGTGGCGACGATGAGTCGTCGTCGGAGAGAAATGTTGATATTAGAATACAGTCGTCGTCGACGCACAAGTGCGACATATTTTCCGGGGAATGGGTTCCGAACCCGGAGGCGCCGTACTACACGAACGAGACGTGTTGGGCCATACACGAGCACCAGAACTGCATGAAATACGGGCGACCCGACTCCGAATTCATGAAGTGGAAGTGGAAACCCGACGGGTGTGACTTGCCCGTTTTCAACCCGGCTCAGTTCTTGGAATTGGTCAGAGATAAAACCTTGGCTTTTGTGGGTGACTCTGTGGCTAGAAACCAAATGCAATCTCTCATATGCCTACTTTCAAGGGTAAACTATCTCTCTAATTATCTCACTATATAAATATTCTATGTATATACGTGTATTTTATTTTGTATTCTAGAAAAAAAAATGTGATTATTTCGAGTAGTTATAATCATGAATCATGATGGAAAATTACGTCTTAAGTAATTATCATGAGGTCCTTATCATGAGCTTGTTTTGTTTTGTTTTGCTTTGATTCTTTTTCTAAGTATAGAGTATACATATATGAGAAAGCATTTAGATATATGTGGTGGTAAATATTATTGAAATGACTCATTTTCTACTTATATCTATTTTTTTTACTTGCCCATGATATTTTTTTTTCTAAAATAAAAAATTGTGGTAATAAGATTAGTTGACCAACGCCTTAAATTATTAAAAGGATTAGGTAAAAGAGGCAGAGAGGTATAGAGTGAGAGAGATATTTGTTTAAAATAGTTAGATGGAGATGTACATCTCTAGCCAGTTTTTATCGATAGCATATGGCAATGGAATCTCTTCCCCAATGGGTTCAAATGAGTATGTCTTGTATTAGCACATGATAAAAGTGTAATAAGGCCAAGCCAAGACAACATGTCAGTCACAACTTATATATAAATATATATTTATATATTTTATATATCACGATGCATGAGCCACGTATCATCTTATGCCACGTGGAATATTTAGCCTTAGTTTATTATATATGTGAATATTATCTCATGATATAGTACCTACTACACAAAATGTTAGAAATTTGATAAGTAATGTTAGCCATATAAGAAAAGGAAATGTCTTATGCTTTTTTTTTTTATTAAAGGGAATGGGGATGTGATGTCCATTCTTTCCTTCTTTTTTTCTGTGGTGTGGCCCTGTCTTTCCCTTGTTATTCCATATGTGTCTTTATTAGTATACATTGATTGATAAGACCATATGATATCGATACCTATTAATAATGTAGTTATTCTTTCTACCAAAGTATTAATACTTATGCTGTTTTCTTTTTTAAAAAAGAAGAAGAAGAAAATAATAAGATGTAATATATTGTTATTAGTTAGTCGATGGATTTGACTTTTAAAGTTGATTAATTATTAGGATTCGATCTATATGGGTAGATGGAATATTGTTTTCAAATATGAGAAAAAAGCATTAAGAGTCTTCTTGATCAAGTATACATACAAATTTTTTTTTTTTTTTGGAATATTTATTTATTTAGTTTTAACTTTTGAGTTGAAAAAGAAACACAGTAGCTTAACTTTTGTCCCTAATTAAAAAATTACTTTTACAGTCTTGGAAGGATCGATATTGTCTAATGTACTGAAAAGTATATATGGATAATAGCTCTCTCTATTTCCAGCTGGAAAGGAATCAAAAATCGAAAACCATACACGCAAAGATAGCATAATTAAATTATTTTTGTCCCATTGTCTTTGGACATTCCAACAAATTTTTCATAAAGCTCAATTTTAAAAAAATAAATTTTATAGATTAATCTTTTCTTTTTGGGGATGGAAAATACAGACATATTCATTATAGCTTATTTGGTTCAAACTAAACATGGTGATTAAACGTTGCAACTCCTACATATTTTTTTTTCCAGGTTGAATATCCAATTGACGAGTCATACACCAAAGATGAACAATTCAAAAGATGGAAGTACACAACGTACAACTTCACCCTAGCCACATTCTGGACCCCACATTTGGTAAAAGGCCGAGAATCAGACCCAAACGGCCCAACGAAAACGGGCCTGTTCAGTCTCTACTTGGACGAGTTCGACGAGGAATGGACGACCAAAGTGGAGGAATTCGACTACATCATACTCTCAGGGGGGCATTGGTTTTTCAGGCCGATGGTCTTCTACGAGAACCATAAGATAGTCGGCTGCCACTACTGCCAGCTAGAAAATGTGACCGATTTGGGTATGTACTATGGCTATAGGAAAGCCATGAGGACAGCTTTGAAAGCCATTAATGGCTTAAAAAACTACAAGGGTGTTACTTACCTTAGGACTTTTGCACCGTCCCATTTCGAGGGTGGGTTATGGAACGAAGGAGGGAACTGTTTCAGAACGACGCCGTTTAGGAGTAACGAGACCCTTTTGGAGGGCCCAAATATGGAGTTTTATATGACCCAAGTGGAGGAGTTTAGGAATGCTGAGAGGGACGGCAGGAGAAGAGGCTTGAAGTTTAGGTTGCTCGATACTACTCAAGCCATGTTGTTGAGGCCAGATGGTCACCCTAGTAGATTTGGTCATTGGCCCAATGAGAATGTGACTTTGTATAATGATTGCGTGCATTGGTGTTTGCCTGGTCCCATTGACACGTGGAATGATTTCTTGCTCGAGATGATCAAGACTGAACGGTTGAGATCTGCCGAGGAGAGCCTTCAGTTTTCTGACAGAAAATTGCTAGTGAGATAGATGTTTTTTTTTCTTTCTTTCTATCTTTTTGTGTATTTATGAAAGTTTTTTTTCTTCTCAATTATTGTTTACTTTTTCTGATTATCACTTAATAAGATATGTGATTAAGGTTTGAGATTGATGCATGCGTGTAATTAAAAGATATCTGTAATGGAAAAGAGAAGGAGTTGATGTTATATGAGCAGAAAAAAATAAGTATATTCGACCAATATTACTGTCATACCGGGAAGGAAGAAGACGCCAGCAATCGACTTTATTGTGGGTAAAGATGAGAATTAAATTAACAAGCAAATTAAAAAAAAAAACACTAATTAATGGGCTGAAATAGTTATTTTAAATTATTTGCAAAAGTCATATTTAAAAGAAGAAGAAAAAATACATAACATCAACTTAACGTATAGTTACCCAACAACGGATAATTGCAAAAATGATTGATCTTAGATTTGGCAAAATACACATTTTTGTTTTCTCCTTATTTTCTTCTCTTTGTATCAAACATATTACATCCAAGGTCACTATCTAAAATGCGGGAGGGAGACTTTCCGTGGAAAGAGAAAACACGGGGAGGAAGCCTCTAGGAGAACTAGAGTTACAAAGGGAGAAAAAAAAATTCTCCCAATTTTGACCCGTAACAAATTTGGCACAAATATATCATGATGTATATTTGGAATAGCATCAATTTATTTATTTTTAATTACTCTTATGTCATTTTAAATGTTTTATTAATACTTTGAGTAACTTAAATGTAAATGAATATTTTTTATATAATTAGATTTTTAAATAATAATAAAATTAGAAGGATTTTTTTTTATATTTTAATAAATATTAAATGAATCTTAATAAAATATTCATATTTGTATGAACTTTTACAATTTTGTAGAAGAGAATAATTGTAAAAGTTATACCAAATATATCAACTATTAACTTTTTGTGTCAAATATACCATAATATGTAAATCTCTTATTGGAGATGATCTTATACCATAGAAGTAAGATTATGTCGATCAAGAAGGTTGTGGGTGTGGAGGAGGCTCGGGGTGGCTGAGGTGGCATCGTTGGGAGGTAGTATGGGAACCTCAATACCTTTATGGGGGAAAAATTGTTACTCTACTATTATCATCAATTAATTTTAAAAATTTAACCACAATCCTAATCCCTGTGGCTTTTCGCTCATATTCTAATATGTAGAGAGCAATATTGTGAGATCAAGAGAGAAAATGAAGGATTGGGAAAGAAAAAGACTCTTGGGTTTATTATCAAGGAGAATTAACAAAGACACATGTCGATAGCGTGTCTTATAAAACACTGAAAATACCTAAAAAAATAATAGGCAGTCGAAAAGTTTTGTGCCTCTTCCCAATAACATTTAGCGACAAAATATTTTGTTGTCATTGCTACATATTTTTTTTAAGAGTAAAATCATTATCAACATAATCATTGATTTCAAAATTAAAATCAATAGTCAAGATTTCAAAACAATATGCTAAATTCAAACCCAGGCTTTAGCTAGATCTTATATGTTTTTATTACGTTAATAATTATGGTCGCGTTTGAAAAGTGAGATTAGTTTTGATAGAATTAGATCATTTTTACAATATGATTTTGTTATCAAATTAGAGAGCAAGATATTGAAAAAAATTAATTTAACAACCCTAAATATCCCCTACTTTAGGATAACTTAATCCCAATGAAAAATTTAAGATAATTTTATCTTATCCTATCCAATTCTCATTTTATGTATTTTTATGATAAGAAAAAAAGAATTACCACTTTACATCTAACATATTTTCTTCTATTTTATTGATAACAAATCATGGACTATTCCTTATTTATTTATTTTTAATCCATTCTAATCATATCCAATTCAACTACCGATTATATAAATTGTAAGCCTCTTTTTATTTCATTAACTAAAATTCTATACATAAACAATTTGCCAAAATGTATGTATATTTTTAATACAATCTAAAGATTTTGGTTGGAAATCATAAGGGGAATAGCGATCCAAAATGTTTGAGAATTGAGATTCAACAAAGCACATGAAAGAGACCACATTACCAAACATCAAAATTTAAATTGTAAAAGAAGGAGATGAAGACGGAATTTTTTGGCATGCGCCCATAAATCTATTATTAATCAATTTATTAGTTAGCAAGTACAGACTGGAATCACGTATGCTCCACATGCAAATAGGTAGTGTGCCCCAAAATATTATATGTATAAATTAATATATTTACTCTTATTATTTTTAAAAGTTGAAGTTACTAATTTTTTTTTATATATAAAAGTTGATGTATAAATATTTATATGTATATATAGGTTATATAATTTTGGATTGTTTGTTTTGAAAAATAATTTTTTGGACCAATATTTTATAAATTAATTAAAATAGTCTCCTAAATTTGATTATGGTAAAAAAAATATTTCTTAAGCTTTATTTATAGGTTTAACAACTTAGAAAATAATGCTTGGATCTCTAATGAGCATTGATTTTTACATAATTATACCAAAAATATTTCACTGATGAGGACTATTTTGATCAAATTTATTAAATACGAAATTCAAATATATTTTTCATAATAGAAGATCCAAAATGCATGAACAGTGAGTTATAAAAAGTATTATCCTATATATATAATTTTTTAAAAAGTAAAAGGATGTTTAATTAGCTGTCTCTGCTCCACACAACTTTAGTAAAGGTGTATATATCTTTCATCAAACCACAAGTGAAACTATTTGCTTTTTTTTCCTTCTAATTATTTAGATGATCATCATCTTGATTTTAGATCTCTATAGAGACGATTTAAAAAACTAATCATTAAAAAAAGAAACTCTCCAAAACTCTCACACAAGCCGCAAAATGGCATATTGGAAATGGAAATTAGCATTTTTTTTTCTTTTCCAATAAAACAAGGGAATAAAAAATTACAATAATAATAATAAAGAAATTCTTTTCTTCTTTTCAAATTATGCTTATGCTCTATAGGAAAAGTGTAATGATTCCATCTTTATTTAACCACTAAATACAAAATTTATTCCCTAAAAAAACACTCAGGTTTCAAATCAAATAATATAATTAATAAAAAAAACTAGCAAACTACAGAATTAAAATATTTTTATATAAATTTATGTGGCTTGTAATTTGTAGAGCGTAAATTTCTAGAAGAACTTGGTGACTATATAAGATAGGTCAGTAAGACCTAATTATTAATTGAATGTTTGCTTGGTCTAATGGTACTTAGCTGCTCTAGCAGATATATAAATATATATATATATATATCGTATCAGTTAAAGTTGATTAACTAACGAATTGACCTTCTATACTATGTGTACAAATAAGTCATAATTATTACGTTTGTATTATTGAAATATATAATACATTCAATAATGCGAAATTAATAATTAATGCATAATTAAGTCATATGCCAAACTAAAAACAAAAAAAGTTTTGCTATATATGTTTGGGTACTTACTAATAATAACAATTTTATTAATTAAAGATGAAGAGGGTCACATGTGCAACGTTACTCCATAATCGTCCAGAACGTTTTGGCGTCTACCATATAGGAAAAGCAAAACAATATATATTATAAAATTATTTATATATTTTCCATTTATAAAAATAAAATAAAAATTAATGTACGTAGCTAGTTAAAACTACTACTTACAACCATTACCACCATCCTTGTGCTACCTCCTTTGAATTTTATTCTCCACACATCTCCATTTTTGTTTTTGTTTTTTTTTTTCTCCTCTCTCTCTCTCTTCTTCTTCTTCTCTCTCATCACTCATCAATGAAGCACAATCAAGCTAACAACGATCATCATCATCATCAGTTTCTCTATAGAATCATCATCAAAAACTACAAGTCTAGTAGTACCAAAAGAGTGGTTCTCTTAGCAGTACTAATCTTCCTAGTTATCCTCACCACCGTCCCAATCTACCACCCTTCTATAAACTACTCGTCGTTTTTCTTTACTACTAGTACTGACAATAGTTCGTCGTCGTCGTTAGTGCCCGGTGACGATGATTGGGATATTAAAATACAGTCGTCGTCGACACACAAGTGTGACATATTTTCCGGGGAATGGGTTCCGAATCCAGAGGCGCCGTACTACACGAACGAGACTTGTTGGGCCATACACGAGCACCAGAACTGCATGAAATACGGGCGACCCGACTCCGAATTCATGAAGTGGAAGTGGAAACCCGACGGGTGTAGCTTGCCCGTTTTCAACCCGGCTCAGTTCTTGGAGTTGGTTAGAGATAAATCCTTGGCTTTTGTGGGTGACTCTGTGGCTAGAAACCAAATGCAATCTCTCATATGCCTACTTTCAAGGGTAATTAATTAAACTCTCTCACTAATTAACTCATTTTAATTCTATATATATAATAGTTTTCTTCTCTTCTTGTTTTTTTGGACAAAATATGTGGTAGTTTTCAGTATCTTATTATGTATAAGATGTTAGCAATTTGATAAGTATTATTAGCTAGTTAGCCATAAAAGAAAGGAAATTTCCTATACTTTTTTTTTTTAAAAAAAATATTAAAGGGAATAGGGACGTGATGATGTCCATTCTTACTCTCTTTTTTTCTTCTGTGGTGTGGCCCAGTCTTTATTAGTATGTATGTATTTTGATTGATTAGACCGTATGAAATTGATCGATACCTATTAGTAATGTATTTAATATTTCTACTATAAAGTACTATTTATTCTATTTTGTTCTTATTTTTTAATTGAAAAACTCTCTATTACTGTGTAATGTACTTTGCACATACATATCACTATATATAAATTGTTATTAGTTAGTCGATGGATTTAGCTTTTAAAGTTGATTATTTATTATTAGTATGGTTAGATGGAATCTCGTTTTCAAATATGATGAGAAAAAAAAAATGAGAGTCTTCTTGATCAAGTATATCTAGGTACACAATTTTTTTTTTTTTTTTGCATTTTGTTTAAAATATATACATATTCAGTTTTAACTTTAGGGGTAAAAATAACACTGTTGCATAACTTTTGTCCCTAAATAATAAATTATTTTTACGTCTTGGAAGGATCGATAGATGTTGTGTAGTGAAGTGCACGGATAATAGCTCTCTCTATTTCCAGCTGGAAAGGAATCAAAATCGAAAACCATACACACAAGAAAGCATATAATTAAACTATTTTTGTCACATTGTCTTAGGACATTCCCAACAAAATTTCATAAAGTCTTTTTGGTTTACATGCTTAATTTTTATATAATAATAAATAAGATTAATTTTTTTCAATTTGGTGATTAATATAACATTGTAAATTACTACATTTTTCAGGTTGAATATCCATATGACGTGTCATACACTTCAAACGAACAATACAAACGGTGGAAGTACACAACGTACAACTTCACCCTAGCCACATTTTGGACCCCTCATTTGGTAAAAGCCCAAAAAACAGACCCAACTAAGTCAGGCTTGTTCAATCTTTACATGGACGAATTGGACGAGGCATGGACGACCCAAGCCGAGGAGTTCGACTACATCATACTCTCAGGGGGCCAATGGTTTTTCACGCCCATGGTCTTCTACGAGAACCATAAGATAGTCGGCTGCCACTACTGCCAACTACAAAATGTGACCAATTTGGGTATGTACTATGGCTATAGGAGAGCCTTGAGGACAGCTTTGAAGGCCATCAATGGCTTAAAAAACTACAAGGGTGTCACTTACCTTAGGACTTTTGCACCAGCCCATTTCGAAGGTGGGTTGTGGAACGAAGGAGGCAATTGTGTCAGAACGGTGCCGTTTAAGAGCAATGAAACCCTCCTCGAGGGTCCCAGTATGGAGCTTTATATGATCCAAGTGGAGGAGTTTAGGAATGCTGAGAGAGAAGGCAGAAAAAGAGGGTTGAAGTTTAGGTTGCTCGATACTACTCAAGCCATGTTGTTGAGGCCAGATGGTCACCCTAGTAGATTTGGTCATTGGCCCAATGAGAATGTGACTCTGTATAATGATTGTGTGCATTGGTGTTTGCCTGGTCCCATTGACACGTGGAATGATTTCTTGCTTGAGATGATCAAGACTGAACGGTTGAGATCTGCCGAGGAGAGCCTTCGATTTTCTGATAGAAAATTGCTAGTGAAATAGATTGAGTTTTTTTTTCTTTCTTTTTTGTGTATTTATGATTTTTTTTCTTCAATCATTGTACTTACTTCGTCTGATTATTGCTTAATAAAATATGTGATTACGATTTGAGATCAATGCATGCATATAATTATTAAAATATATCCTATATTGGAGAAAAGAGGGAAGGTTCTGGTATAGATTAGTAGCTAGATTATGTCAATAAAATAAGAATTTATTTTTGACCAATATTTCAATCATATATGCGGGAAAGGAAGAAGACGCCAGCAATTCACTTTATTGTGAATTTGTGAACATGAATGAGAATTAGATTATCTAGCTAATAATAAAAACGAAAAAAAGTAATATGGGTTGAAATAGTTATTTTAGATTATTTGCAAAAAGTCTTATTTTTTTCAAAAAATAATAATTCACCTAATAACACTCAACGGATAGTTGCCCAACAAGTGGGAATGTTATTGAATAATGCATTTTAAAAATTTGAGCTCAGATTTTGCAAAATACTAATTTTCTTTCCCTCCTTGTATCAAATATCTTATATCTAAGGTTACTATCTAAGAATTGACAATTATATGTATTTATATATATATATGTTTTGTTCTTTGACTTTGCTCTTCTATCATTTTGTTTTCTTATATACTTATTGATAAGTATATAATTTTTATTCAACCTATGTATGAAATTGAATAAAGAAGCACTTTTTTTTAGAGATTATACAAAGCGGAAAGAAAATTATATATTGTTTACAATCTTTTATTATTTAGCATATTACATTTGTTTAAAAAAAAAACAAAACAAAGAGTTATAAACGTATAACGAAATAACAAAATTACAAAAGCTAACAAATAAAAATATGTAGGCAAGTAAAAAATAAATAAATAAACAAATGAACACAATATGCACAAAAGCTCACATTTACTCTAACTTTGAGCTTACTGAAAAAATCCCTCCGCTTATGTATACATTTTTTTTTTTCAATTTTAAAGTGATTTATTCACATAAAAAAACTCTAACTTACAAAGTAAGATTTTTTTTTCCAATTGTATATTAATTCACCCCAACATCGAAATCACATTTGTTAATTGTGAAAGGGAAATTTGAGTTTTTATGCTTTGAGGGGTACTAAGTAAAAAAAATGTTAGGCATTTAAATCATTTAAAAAAAATGCTAGTTTTTCTCATAATTTTTCTCATCCACTTCTTCTTTTCTCTTCCATCTCTCTCCCTTAACCCATTCCTCTCAACTCTCTCTCTAGAAAAAAAATTAATGTGTAAGGTAAAATATAAGAGAACTCAATGTAATGACAAATATTCATCTTTTAAAACACTCAAATATTGCATTTTGAACAGATTTGTGTATGATTTTTGGGTTTTTTTGCGATTTTTAAAAATTTTGAAACTTTGAAATCTGCAGAAAATCGACGTGGTTCGATGGTGCTCGATGTTAGCTCGATGGGGCCTTCAAAATCAAGTTTTTCATGCAAAAATTGATGTTGCTCGATGGTGGTTCGATGGTGCTCGATGCGATTCTTGCAAAATACATAATTTTTCACTCGGGTGTCCGTTTGAGGTGATTTTTTTATTTTGGGTATTTTTTTCAAGATATATACGTTTGAGATGTGTATATACACATTTGAGAAATGTAAATCTTGAAAAAAAAATGCAAAATGCAAAACATACCTTACGTTCAAGATATCTCACTACAAAAAAAAGGTTCTATACCAAGAACACTATACTGAGAACATGTTCTCGGTATAGACATTTCAGATGCGCGGGACATTTTCACGGTTTTGGAATAGGGCTAGTTCATATACCATTCTCGGTATAGGGTTTATAAATATGCCCACCTCCGCGAACCCCCTTCTCCTTCCTCTCTTTCCCTCTGGTTTTTCCTCTGGTTCAGTCCGTGCCGTCCGCCTCTCTCCGCCGAAATCCCCCATTTTCTTCCCAAAAATTTTGGTTTTAAGTCCAAAAATCTCCAAAAGTGAAGGGGTTTCTCTCTATTTGTTAAAGGTATGGTTTATTTCTTCATTTTTTTATATATATATATATATATTTATGAAATGGTAATGTATTTTTGTAATTTTTGTTTGAAGGTTGGGTGCGGTTTTTGTTGAACTACAGAGAAAGATTGCAAGGAATTGAAGGTGTTGGTAAGTTGTTTTTAATTTTTCTGTTTTTTTTTTTTTCAATTTTTGAATAATTTATGTTTTTTTATATAAATAAAATAATATTAGTTTTAATAAAAATCTAAAATTATTATATTAGAGAGAATGTATTTATTTTTAGGTTTTAAAAATATTTATTAGTAAAAATGAGATTAGGAATTAGAAAATTGTTATATGATTAATTAGTTTTTTTTATTAAAATAGATTCTATGTTGTTTTGGTGAAAATTATGTGTATTAAACATATTAAATATTTGAGTGTTAATTTGAAAATTTTAGTGCTAATGTTAGTATGTTGTTGTTGTCAATTTTAATTTTTTTGGTTATGTTAGTAGTAAAAAATCAGATTTTATAAATATTGATGATTTGTTGTTGTTAAATTTTAGTAGAATTTTGATATTTTGCTTAGAAAATTGAATAATTAATAAAATTTAGACTAATAATTATAAATTATATAGTCGTTTAAAATGTATTTGTATTGCTCTCTGCATGATCTGGGTCTGGATATTTTTTATGTGTTATTTGCAGGATTTTAAATTTTGGGATAGATGAAAATATAGTCGTTATGCTGCCGAATTTTTTATAGAATTGTAAAATTTAGAGATATTGTGAATATTAGTAGAAGTACTCAATAAAATTTCTAATTTAATAAATAGTGAATTGATAAGTAAAATAATATATTTTTTAATTAAGATTAAATAAAATTAACATTAACATTATGCAACTAAATTTTAATAAAAATAAAAATTAATTAAATAATTTAAGTAATAATTAAATCCTAAAGTAATTAAATAAATTTTAAACAAATCTTAGAAATTTTGTGTAAATTAATAAAACTATTCAATAAAGCATAAGTAAAATATGTAATTTAATAAATATTGAATTAATATGTAAAAAAATAATATTTGTTAGTTCTGATTAAATAAAATTAACAAATATATTATTAGAAAACCAATTTTAAACATAATTTTAATCATTATTAAAATTAAAATTAATATTTGAAGTTAGAAAAAAATATGTCAAATTTAAATAATTTTAATAATATTTACACTCAAATATATTATAGTTAGATATCATAAAACAACATAATTAACTTCAAAGAGCATAAGACATTATAAAAACAATATTTAATTTCATTAGTTTTTTTCTTTGGTAATAAGAAATTATTACCAAAGATATGATAGTGTGTTATTATCACCTAGTGATAATTTTTTATTTTTTTAGTGTTCATCACAAGAAGTCTTAGACCCGTTCAGAGAGGGTGAGTCATTGAAGACTCTTAAATTTGCCTCTCTCTGAATTAGGACACACACACAACTTGATTGTAAGTTTGATGATTAGTGTTCCGTGCAGTGCTACATTCATACAATGTCGATCGACAAGAGCTGGATTAATTTGACAGATCGATTATCCGATGAGTATGAGACTGGTGTGATGGATTTTCTCCAAAGAGCTCGGTAGTGCGTTGACTCAAGGGGATTGGTGAAATGTCCGTGTAGGAGGTGTGTCAACGTTGAATTTCAGACGATTGATGTATTAGAAAATCATCTCTTTGTAAATGGTTTTCTACGGAAATGTACCAATTGGCATTGGCATGGATGGATACTCACCATAAATCAGGCACAGGGTGGGTGACAGAGACAGCCAAAAAAACTTAGGTACGTTAAGTTTTTTTACACATTTTTCAAAATTTTAATTGTTTGTTTACAATACATAATTACATTATACATTGTATCATAGGAGGAATTGCGTGCATATCGCGACACACAGCAGACACACACAACTGATATTGAGAGTTCCACACTAGTTTCGAGTGCGCCTGAAGATGAAGACATATCTTTGGTACAAACTGTCTTCGGAAAACGACGGGGCCACCAGAAAGGATATGGACGTATCCTTAACATAAAGGACCGAACTCCATTTACTATTGATCCTCCACAAACTAGAGATGAAGAGATGTCTGAGATGAGAGAGCGTATTCGGCAATTAAAGGAGCACATTCAGACTCATTGTATCACCCCGGGATCTCAATGTGCCCCACCACCACCTGATGATCCCGATGTTGGAGAACCGAGTCAGTAGGACTTATGTGTGAATTTTATTACTATGGATTATTACATTTTCATGTTTAGGATAAGTCTTTATTTTGATTCAGTAAATGTACTCTTATGTTTTGATTTATATGTTAAATATAAGTGTTTTAATTTGATTCTATTGTTTTATATTTAATTCAAATTAAATAAATAAATAAGTGAATAAACATTACAAATATATATAAAAAAAAATTATTGGTTAATTCTATACCGAGGACATTGTCCTCGCTATAGCCCATCAATATGAAAAATTTGGGCTGGGTGTCCCGAGGACATTGGTCACTCTCTGCCGACGACATGTCCTCGGTACAACTTATACCGACAACATCTTATATGCCGACACGGCTGTACCGAGGACTTAGTGCCGAGAACATGTTCTCGGTAGAAGCTATACCGAGAACATTCAAGCTTCTGTCGACGACATTTGTTCTCGATATAGGCCTTGTTTTTTGTAGTGTGTTTTCAAGCTCTAAACTTTGAAAATGTGTATGTGAACATCTAAAACGTGTAGATCTCAAAAAAAATACTCACAATAAAAAAAATCATCTCAAACGGACACTCGAGTAAAAAATTATGTCTCTTACAAGAATTGCATCTAACCACCGTCGAGAAACGTCGATTTTTTCATGAAAATCTTGATTTTTAAGGTCCCATCAAGTTGGCATAGAACACCATCGAGCAACCATCGAGTTGGGTATGATTTTTGAGTTATTTTTCAAATTTGAAACTCTGAAATCTGTAGAAAATTGCCTTTGCTTGATTTTTGCTCGATGGTGCTCGATACCAGCTCGATGGGGCCTTCAAAATCAAGATTTTCTTGAAAAAATCGATGTTGCTCAATGGTGGTTGTAACGCCCCAACTCCAGGGACCGCTACAGTGCACATTGCAAACAGTGCTAAACTCGCTAACCAAGTCATTTGGCCATAAACGTGTAACTAAGTATGATTAGCAGTTTAGGGGTTAAAAACTTTGGTTAAGATATAACGTTTCACTAGAACGTTTACTGTATACATTGGGATCCCAAAAATACAATTTCAGAGCTTATTACAAGAAAGTGTTTACAACAGGCCGTTCTAAGTGGAAAAACAGGGTTCAACCCTAGTTCCACTTTCAAACCTTGCCCAAGTATTGGTCGAGCAGCTGCATATGTACACGTCATCACCTAAGCTCTCCAACTCAAGGATGGTCCAACTTCCTCTTACCTTTACCTGCACCACAAAGCACCCGTGAGCCGAAGCCCAGCAAGAAAACTCATATGCTCATAAACAGTCATATCATGATATCAAAATTATATCTGGCATGCCTAGCAATCATAGCTCTATTCAGCATGCAAACGAATTCAAACAGATGCTGGGGTATCCAGGGCAAGAAGTCCTGGCCTTCTGATTGGAGGACTATCAAGTCAATCCTAATCAGATGAGTGCCGTAACACTAGAGGTTCCGATAAACCATGCTGAGTGACCAACAAGCAAGTCACTGGGGCCTCAGTGCCCAAGTCATGCATATGATGATCAAAATGATCATGCAGAGCTCGTAGCTCTGATCAGACGAGTGAATATCACTTGAGGTTCTGGTAAACCATACTGAGTGACTGACAACCAGGTCACTGGGGCCCAGTGCCCATTTCCTGCAATGGCTCTACATGACTAGCCTTTGGCTAGATAAATGCTTGTTTATATTCATCGAACTTGAGGTCGATCCTGCATTAATGCTCTTTGAGTCATTCAATGCAGAGGGTCGATTAGGTCCAATCGACATAGCTTGCACTACACACTAGGGTTGTCATGACTAGTGAGTTAGCACAATGTGACCAGTGCCCAGCACCACTGCCGAACCTGACTAGTGAGTCACAGCTTCACAGTTGATACTAACACCTTTGCCAAATCTGACTAATTAGTCAGTGCGTGACCAGTGCCCAGCACCACTGCCGAACCTGACTAGTGAGTCACAGCTTCACAGTTGGTACTAGCACCTTTGCCAAATCTGACTAATTAGTCAGTACCATGCACAGGTAAGCAATGCTATCAATGTGTATCATATGCCAATCATCCAAGAATAGGGCATTCAGCATGCTTACTAAACAGTTGCTAGCATAATTATGATCATGCCCAAACTCAGAGACTCAAGCTCTGGCCAATCTCATATTCATCATTCATGGCATGCCCTAATCACATGTTTCTCGTGCATCACATACATCACACTTAATCATCCAGCATGCCTCAGTGATAATTATAAGCAAATGGGCAAGATTGCCAAGCATTCATTATGCTATCAATGTTTACATTTAAACATCCAACATGCATCAATCATAGCCATGCATGTCACACATGGGGTGCAGTTTTCTTACCTTGGGTTCGAGCGAGAATTAATAAAAGAAACGACCTTTGAGAACGATCAGCTTTTAGTCCTTTAGCGGTCACCTAGTCATAACCAAACATATAGGATACCATTAATAAAAATAACCAACATAGGTTCCCAAACCAATATCTAGCCTCCGGGACATCAATCCCCACTTAACCGGGTACTAGGATCAACCCCGAGGCCTTAAGCTAGCATCCCCAAGCCAAAAACCTATTTTTGGCCAAATCTGCCTTGATGGGCCGCGGCTCACCATAGCCATGCCGCGGCTCATCCCCCTGACAGAGGCATAATTTCCTCAGAAACCACTTTAGGCCGCGGCACACAAAAGCCAGGCCGCGGCTCATTACCCTGATCAGCCCAAAAACCAGCAACGCACCAGCAAACTCCCCTGCGTTTTTCCTCTCAAACCAGCCCTTCAAAACAACTCAAAACCTCTTCCAAACACTCATTTAAACCTCCAAACATCACCCATAACTCACCCACATCAAAACCCAAGTTAAACATCAATTAAACTCCCATTAATTCCCAACTAACACATCAAAATCACAAGCTGAAACTTAAAAGAAAACAGAGCATAATCAGACTTTCATGGCTGAGTTTCCTTACCTCAAGCTCAGTTTTCAATCCCCTTCAATGGTTGAATCAAGTCCCTAAGCCCAAACCTTGATTTCCTAGCTTGTTCCTTCAAATTGGCTCTCAAAATTCCAAAGGAAGAAAGAAGGGAAATGGTGTACGGCAAAGAGAGAAGGATGAGGATGATGATGCTCTGTTTTGGTTCTGTTTTAATTCCACATGCTTCTATAGCCAGCAGCCAATTTAAGTCATACAAATCCAGCCCTAAATGACCAAAATACACGTAAGTCACTTAAAGCCTCTAAAACCACTTCAAGGGTAAAATTGTCCTTTCCAACCTATACCGTTAATCATAATTTACGCTCTCCAATTCCCGTTATTCTCAATATTCTCAAATACCAATAAGTCATACCCCATTACCCTTTAATTCCTGGTAATGCTCTAATCATCAAAATGACCCCGAGACTCACCCCGAGCCCCGAACTAAATCCCGTTATGACTAGACCAAAAACTTGCACTCCCATGATCGTCTCATGTCGAATGGCTCGAACCAATCCACATATAATGTGGTAAAATTATAATTCACCCACATGCATAAAATTACACAATCACGCCCCCAACGGCCAAATTACCAAAATGCCCTTGCATTTAAAATATGAGCTCATATGCATGCATTCACCATCATATAATAATATAATTCACATAAACATGCATATAATCATTAAATATCATAATAAATCAATTATGGCTCTCCCGACCTCCTAATCAAGGTCCTAAACCTTATTAGGAAATTTGGGGCATTACAGTGGTTAGATGCGATTCTTGTAAGAGACATAATTTTTCACTCGAGTGTCTGTTTGGGATGATTTTTTTTAGCATTTTTTGAGATCTACACGTTTTAGATGTTCACATACACATTTTCAAAGTTTAGAACTTGAAAACATACCAAAATATATCTTGAACTTAAGGTATGTTTTGCATTTTGTATTTTTTTTCAAGATTTACATTTCCCAAATGTGTATATACACATCTCAAACGTGTGTATATCTTGAAAAAATACCCAAAATAAAAAAAAATCACCCTAAATGGACACCCGAATGAAAAATTACGTATCTTGCAAGAATTGCATCGAGCACCATCGAGCAACATCCATTTTTGCATGAAAATCTTGATTTTGAAGGCCCCATCGAGCTGGCATCGAACCACCATCGAACCATATCAATTTTCTGCAGATTTCAAAGTTTCAGATCTGAAAAAAATCACAAAAGAAAAATCCAAAAATCATGCCTAGATCTGTTCAAAATGCAGTATTTTAGTGTCCTAAGTGAGGAATACTTGTCATTACATTGAATTCTCTTATATTTTACCTTACCCATGAATTTTTTTTTTCTAGAGAGAGAATTGAGAGGAATGAGTTGAGAGAGAGAAGAAGAAGTGGATACGAAAAATTATAGGAAAGATATTTTGGGTATTGTCAAAAAATTTGATATTTTTTTTGAAATTATTAGAAAGCCTAACATTTTTTTAATTTAGGACACATAAAAACTCAAATTTCCCTTGTGAAAACTAATTTACACCAAGAAACAAGCAAGCCTTTGTAGTGGAGAGAAAGCAAAAGGTACGTAAAACAAAGAAATAAAAAGATAAAAAGATAAAAAGTGAAAGCAAATATGAGAATCCAAATTTTAGCGGCATAAATTTATTTCAAAGGGTATGTAAAGCAAAAATTACAATACTCAACTGGACCTAAAATGGCTCCACCACTGCACATGTATCATATAAATTTATTTATATATATAGCAAAAATATATTGTCATTGTCACCCTAAAAAAAAGTTGTAAAATTTGACCAAGTATGTGAGAAATAGATCTGGTTAATGCTCTGCTTGTTTTTGAGCCATTCTTCTACTACCGACTGTGTTAAACAAGATTGTTTTATTCATAATTATTTTATCATATATCACCAATAGTTTCACTCGTATTTGGATCAACTTGGACTATTTTTTAGTCCATGGTTTATGATTATTTTAAGGTACAAATTTGCAAAAGCCAAGATGCCTTCATCTAAATTATTGGCTATGATTCGTGTTGTACACACTATTTGATACTTGTTTTTTTTTTCTTCTTCTTCTTCACAATCAGAATATATATAACCCCAAATGAATGTATCGTTTTCCCAGTCCTCACAGAAAAATTAAATGATGGCCCATGTCCTGAAATATTCTCCCTTCGGTAAGACAAATCTTCTACCCAAAAAACAGTACATCACTTCCACAATTCGACTCCTCCCACTTGCACTTACCATAACACTTCTTTGCCTACTCTCTCCTCACTTGTTCAGTTTTCTCTCTTCTTCATCATCATCATCACTTCCATGGCTCAAGTCTCACATGTTTAGCTTTAGTTTTCACAAGTGCAGCATTTTTCGAGGCAATTGGGTTTATGATCCTTACAAGAGGCCTTTCTATACTAACTTCACTTGTCCTGAGATCTATGATCAGCAGAATTGTATGAAGTTTGGAAGACCAGATTCTGAGTTCTTGAAATGGAGTTGGAAACCAGCAGGTTCTACTTGTGATGATCTTCCTACTTTTGATGCTGCTCAGTTCTTGGAGCTTGTTAAAGGCAAGTCAATTGCCTTTGTTGGAGACTCAGTGGCCAGAAACCAAATGCAGTCATTGTTGTGCCTCTTAGCCACAGTAAGTACTAGCTAGCTACTGTTTAACTATATATAATTATTTTTATTAATATATATATATATTTGCGTTTATAAAGAAGAAAAGATTATATTTATCACTATACAATTATCGCACACTCACATGTGGTTGTGTAGGATCCATAATTGGAGTAGTATCAAATCAAATAGCTGTATACCATCACTTTAAACCCAATTAGTTTTTACTTCTTTTCTTGCTATGTAGTCGACTTTACACAATTGCCACATAGTTGTGATGATGTTATTACAAGATAAGGTATTGGAGTTAGTGCCAGCCCTTAGATTTATTTGCAGTATATATATATGTGTATGAGTATGTGAGTATGTGTTATATAACCCCACTTTGATTGAGGACAAAACAAACCACATTTTGGCTAATAATAGTCACATTCACGTCTATATAAGAGCAGCAAAGGGTGGTCCACTTGAAAAGGACATAATCACGAAGCTACATAAGTGTATGAGCTATATATATATAGCTAATATTTTAGATAATAATATGCTTCAAACCATAGAATCCAATTAGTTTAACCTTTTTTACTACGAACCAGCTTTATACTATTCCAAATTCCAATACATGATGATTGTGATTTTACAAGAGAAAGTATAGAACTACTACTTGTACTATATGTATGTATTATTATGTGTCTATATTATAAAATGATAGAACAGTCTTGGAAGAGAGAGTATAGAACTACTTACTTGTACATATATTTGTACTATATATACATGTATTATTATGTGTCTATATTATAAAAATGAAAAAAAGAAGTCTATGATGACCCCAGTTTGGTTGACGACAAAGGAAATCCAATTTGCCCATTAATAATATACATGTATGCAGCCAAGCATAGGGTGGTCCACTTGGCAAGGGGCATGTTCTTGAAGATAATTGTACACGTATATAAGAGAGAGCTCATACAATTATTAAACTATATTATATACATAGCCAAGCTCATGTGAATACATATAAGAAATAATGAAGTAACCGAGTACAAATATTCTTGAGTAAACATGTCATGTCTGTTACAGACAAGGAAAAAAGAAGAAGAAGATAGTGTTTATTATGTAGTTATATATATATATATATATGAAAATTTTTTGGTAGGGTATTATTTTTGCCCTGCACCGGCAGGGATGTTTTTATTTTTAGAATTTGAATAAATTATAACTCAATTTTTTTTTTATATAATCGTGTACATGATAGTTATAGCAGATTATTCATCAATTTTTTAAAAAAATTCAATAATTTAGAGTGCTAAAATTAGGATTTAAACAATTTATTTTATAAGCATATAAAAAAAATTAAATATGCGTGCAACTTACCATTTGAACCATGATTTCAACATTATAAATTATTTCAAATTTCTTAAAAATTAGTAAGATGTCTTTTATAATTACAATATACGTCATAGTATAATTAAAAAAAAAAATTATGTATCATAACAGAATTGTCCCTACCAATTTTGTTTCCTATATATGTTTTGATTTCTAATATATAGTTTTGGTATTATTGTTATATAGGTGGAATATCCAAAAAATGTGTCTTCTAAGACACATGCAAAGGTCAGACGTTGGCTCTACCCCAGCTATAACTTCACGTTAGCGTCGTTTTGGTCACCTTATTTGGTCAAAGCCAAAGAAGCTGACACAAAAGGCACAGTACACAAACGGCTCATGGACCTTTATTTGGACCAAGTTGATAATGCATGGACAGTTCACATGGAGTCATTTGACTACGTTATCATCTCAGCCGCACGATGGTTCTTTGGTCCCGAAATATACCACGAGAAAGGTCGTGTCGTTGGGTGCAATTATTGCCTTAAAAATGACATAAAAAACCTCACAATGGCCTATGGCTACAAAGGGGCCTTTAGGACAGCCTTCAAGGCTCTTTTGGGGCTTGAAAATTTCAAGGGAGAGGTAATTCTGAGGACCCTTTCACCTGCTCATTTTGAGAATGGTGAGTGGAATGAAGGTGGGGAGTGTAGTAGAACAGAACCGGTTTTGAGGTCAGAGATGAAGCTGAGTTGGTTTGAGAAGGAACTGTATTCGGGTCAGATTGAGGAGCTGAGAGCAGTGGAAAGAGAAGGTAGAAAAAAGGGTGTGAAGTTTAGGGTTATGGATATAACTGAAGCCATGGTTGCAAGGCCTGATGGGCATCCAAACCATTTTGGGCACTGGCCACATGAGAATGTTACCATTGCTGATTGTGTTCATTGGTGTTTGCCTGGACCCATTGATACTTGGAATGAGTTTTTGTTTCAAATGTTAAAAACATGACTGAAATTGATAATATAAATTATTTGAATTTTTTGAAAAGGGGTTTTGTTTTTTTGTACTTGATCAGTACACTGGCATTTGTCAAGTTTCAGGAAGATCCAAAGGAAAGGTTTTTAAAAGACTGACACAAATTGAAGCCAGCCCACCTTATAAATTATCAATTATTTCACTTTACCCAAATATTTAATATTGGGTTAGGTATGGATGAACAAAAATTGCCAGGTCTAAGTGAGAGATCTACTTTATTTTTAGTTGTCGAAAGAGTTTTATATACAAAACCCACGCAAGAACAGATCATATTTATATATACTCTTCTAACATAGTTTGCTTCTTTGGGCAAAATTATCGATCTGATTGTGTGACGAATTAAGTTCTTAATACCTTTTCGAACTTCCACCTAATAGACTTTCTTTCTTTAATTGTTTGACAAAGACTACCTAAACGAATTTTTTTCACTTCTTTCTTCCCGAAGCCAAGTCAAGATGGTACCACATACCTTTCAGCTGGAGTGGTAAACATTTAAACATTTAAATCAATCCAATTATAAAAAAATTTGATATTCATTATAATTGCATTGTATTTGAATTGAATAATTAAATTTTAATTAGATGGCAAATAATATTGTGATATTGTGAAAATCCAATTAAAAATTGATTCAATTCAATTACATATAATATATATTAAAAAATATTTAATTATTTATATTTCTTTAAATATATTAAAAAATATTTAAATTTCTTTTAATACATTATTATTGGTTAACTATTAGTCTTCTGATATACACTTTCACATATAATTAAAGGAGAACACACTAAAATACGTATCTATTCTCCTTATTTTTAATATTATTTCAAGTTTTTAGTTGGATTTAACTTGTAAGATTGATAATTTTATGTAGTTTAAATCTAAATGAATAGTGTTGTTTAGTTTTTAAGTGATTTTTTATATATTTTTAAATTAATATTACAAATCAAGTTCCAACTTAATATCGGAAAAGAAAAAAAATCATATTTCAATTCGAAATCCAATTAAAAATCGAACAAATCCAATTACTAATTGAATTAGGATTGGATTGGATTTTGATGCTTAATTAGATTGGATGATGATTTTCAAAATCCAACTTTTAATTGGATTAGATCGTCTGCCCACACGTACCTTTCAATGTGTCAATATTGTCCAAGTAGTCTAATGTAATGTAGTTAAGTATAATGCATTCTAATTTTAGTCTTCATCAAAATTATCTTCACATTATTAATATAAAATTTGCCTGATAAATAATTTATTATTATTATTTTCAAAATAACAATGCTAGTAATTGTTAAGTAAAAATGTTAGAATGTATAAAAAGGAATTTTGTCAAACCAAATAAATTCATTATCAATTGTTTAAGTACAAAGATAACGAGTTTGTAATATCAAAATGAGAAAGGACACTATTAATTACAACATTTTTTGTATTACTTTCCACCATTGCAAGTACAAGTGAACATTTAACTCGTAAAACCCGGGAAACCCGACCGATCCGAGATCAAAAACTCGATTTTGCAAAAAATCTTAAAATTTCGGGTGAACCCGAACCCAATCGAGTCCGAGTTCAAGTTTAGTATTTTAATGGTGTGCGAGTTCAGGTTAAACCCAAAACCTGAAAGGGGATCCGAAATTATTTTTTGAAATTATGTTTTTATAGATTTTTGTTTTATAATTTTTGTGTGAAATAAAACACTTGTCTAACCAAAAACAATTCAACAATTATGCTTTTGAATGTTGGCATGTTGCTGTAAATTATTTTATTTTGGTAAAAATACATGACAAAAGTTAAAAAAAAAAACTCAAAAAATGGCATTTTTGTCAAAGCCCATTCAAGGCCCAAACCCGACTCGACCCCACCTGAAATCCAAAAATAGCCCAAATCCAAAAATGTATCAGACCGGTTCGGTACCATCACTACAAGAAAAAGACTCCACAATGACGACATCTATTGCGACGAAGTCGTCACTGTATGTAGTCGAAATCCACGAAAAATTCATTTTTTTTAATCTATTAAAACAAATAAGCTACAGCGACGACATGTCGTCGCTATAGGGTCGTCAACAGCACACGACCAGGCCCTCCAAATCTCAGTACCCTACAGTGATGACATATGTTTGGAGGGAACTAGAGGTGAGAACTGCCTCTACGGTGTCGTCGTCGTAGGGTCCTCATCGAAAAAATAGGGAAATATGTTTGTCTATAGCGGCGATGTGTCGTCGTTGTAGGATGGGGAGAGAACTCAACCACCCAAAGTTGGTTGTCTATTTTCACTCCCTATAGCGACGACTGGTCATCGCCGTAGAGTCCTCGTAAAAAAAAGGAGGAAAATATGTTTGTTTAGAGTGACAACATGTCGTCGTTGTAGGATAGAGGATGGAACTTAACCGCCAAGAGTTGGTTTCTTATTTTCACTCCCTATAGCGACGATAGTCGTCGCTATAGAGTCTAATTTAAACCATTCGTCAGTTATATTTTAGTCTATGGCGACGACAAGTCATCGCAATAGGGTAAAAAAAACTGTGAGAAAGTGGACCGCCAAAAAATTTCAGTCAAATTTCGCCATAGACTGGACGCGTAGCATATGAAGGATTTCTGCAATATTCACTATCCTACAGCGACAATATGTCATTGCTGTAGGGTCTCACCGTTTGAGTGAAACAATGTGTTTGATATTGGCAACGACATTTTTGTACTCTATAGAGTCAGTCGATATTACTCCCCAGCCCGAGCCTCCTTCTTCATTTTCTGCAAAATTTTCTGGAAAAACCAGAGTCCATCCGAGCCTTCTTTGTCCATCCAAGCCTTTAGCTGCCATTTTTGCCTTGTTTTGGTAATCTAATCCTATTTTCTTTGTATTTTATGGTTTAAAATGTATTTTTTGTTAGTATATGTGTGTATAATTTTGTGTTTATTTAGTTTTTGGTAAAAATGAGTTTTTGATGTTTGTTTTGTTCTTTTCTTTTTCAGATATCAGTGGAATCCGATCCTTCTTTGGGTATTGTTTTTAATTGGTTTTTTTTTTTTTTTTGTGATTGATGTATGTTTAATTTATATTTTATAGGTGTGTGATTGGTTATTTTAGATAGTGTTAATTTTTTTCAAATTCGTTTAAAGACTTATTAAATGATTATTAGTGTTGACCTAGAATTTGGCCAACTGACACGGAGTCAGAATATGCTTGATGTGGATGAATGTGTTGACAAGAATCGAATGGCAAAAAGTAAAAAGAACACGATATTTTATAGTGGTTCGGCCCCAGGATCTGGTAATGACCTACGTCCACTTAGACTGTTATCGATATAAGAATCAAAGGAAAGATCAAAGAACTAGGGTTCAATGAGTTTCACCAACCTCTGAAGAACAATACAATATTTCAGATAGAATTATCCTAGTATCACGTAATTCGAAAGCCCAAAAAGTCCCCTCCCTTGAGCTATCTTTTTCTACTTATAGGCTCAAGGGGGATTACATGATTTAATTGCCGATATTCTCTCCTAAATAACCGGATATTCAGGAGATTGTGTGAGTTAAATTCGGGATCTACAAAGATCTTTACGGTAATATTACATCGCATGCGGAACCTGCGACCAGACTGGTCGCAGGTAAGACTGGGCTGCTAACTGTTTCTAATACGTCTTCTGGTCAATGTACTAACAGATCTTTTCCAGGTGTCAGCCACGTGTCCAGGGATCACTCGCCACGTCATCAATGCCACTTTTTTGGATAACATTTGCCCCCCAAGTTTATTTATTACGAGCAATGAATAAACTTTTGAGCGAACGACTCTTCGGTTACTCCGCCTTACGTGTCAGAACCCTTCGTGTGTTCTTGGAAAAAGTAACCAACTCCTGTCTAATCATGACCTTTCGGTTCCCCAGTAATAATTCGACGGCCATTCCGCTTCCCCATGCTTCGAAAAAAGGGAAACTGATGATTACACATTTTTAATGCCACAAACAAACTTATATAATATCTCCGAAATCTTCCTTTTCTTTTTACGCACACCACTACTCACTCCAGAAACCCTAAAACCAGAGCTCTCGTCTTCTCCCAGAAACCGTTCTTCTGCACTTTCCAAGTTCATCTTGAAAGCACCTCGACTTCCGAAGACTTTTTTTCGCTTCTCAACGATCTTTTTTCTGGTAAGTCTTCGAATCTTTATGTTTTATATTTTCGCAATGCATGCTTCTGTATGTCGACTATTTGAGTTCATCTGCTTCTGGTTTGAGATACTTGTGAGTAGAATGTCTTGTAGGCGAAAAAAGGGTTACGAGTTAGTTTAATAGTCGGGATCATACTTTTAGGACGTAAAATCGAAGTAAAATTTCGATCTTTAGGCCAGTTGGAAAATAGGTTTTCCCGCCCGAAGGGGAGTTGAAAAAGATTTTTTGAAAAACTTTTTACTTTCACCCTCTGATCCATTTTTCAAACTGTTCGTGTGGAAAAATTTAGCTTTTTGTTAGAATGATGTTGTATAAAAGCTTGGCTTGTATACTCGACCAGCGTTATTCTAAAAAGCCTTTAAAAATTCTCCATCCTCACCTCCCCATTCTTCTGTTTGCAGACATTGATGCCAGATTTGTGGGGAGGTGAACGGCCCATCGACGACGATCTTCTCGCCCAGCTGCTCGAAGGCGAAGAACAACCGGCCGACCGAATCCACGAGATTCCCTTCTCACGATCCTCCTCCAGACCTCGTCCTTCTCCTCCTCAAATGGCTCGTTCCAAATCCTCAGGCAAGAGAAGACCTGACTCCGACGATAGTCCAAACCTTCCTACCCAGCCTGATTCGCAGGCTAAGGTTCCCTCGACCAGCGGTCGAAACAATCCTGTTCCTGACCCTAACATCCAAATTAGAGCTCGCCCTCGTCATGAGAATCTGCCTGATGTCGAGTGGTATACTTCCCCAACCAGCTCAGTGACTCTTCGGATGGTTGCTAACTATTTTAGGAAGTATCCCCTCACAGGGGTTTCCATTAAAATTCTTGCCGCAGATCAAAGGGCTAACCTCCCCGGAGGTATATATAGCGCCTGGTCTCGGTATCACATAGAGGCAGGGGATTTCCTCCCTCTACATCCTTTTTATCAGGGGATGGCTAATTATTTCGACGTCGCCCCCTTCCAAATTACTCCAAACGGATATAGAATGTTGGCCGCACTCTATATCTTGTACAAACTTAAAAAATGGCCAGAACCTACCCCCCACGAGGTCAATTATCTTTTCGACCTTAAATCCAACCCGCAACAATATGGGACGAGTTTCTTCCACCTCTGTCACCAGGAGACAAACCGGACGTTCCTGAGTGATACCACACACATATCTAACGTGGGGCAGTACAGTAAGGAGTACTTCCTTACTCCGGACATAACCAGCAACAACCTAGCCTTCGCTCGAGGAGGTAAGTGTCGTCTTTTACTGGTCGATACTTTTAATCAAAGAGTCTCTCTTCATTTTTCTCAAACTATACTTTGTTTTTCAGGCCCATGGTTACGTCCGACCCCAACACCAGACATGGTGTTGAGGTCCAATGCATTGGCCAGGATGACAGACGCAGAAAAAAGCGTCAAGTCCCTGGTCACTGATGAAAACCTGAGGTTGTCTGGCCTCCTGGCTCCTCGCCATGAAACAAGAGGATCTGTGGTAGCTGATGCCACTGCCAAGGGGGTTCCCAAGCAGCAACCTCCCGCGTCCCCTCCTCGAAGGAGGCCAACGGGGGTTACAATCAGGGAGCCCACGGGCAATCCTTCCGCAGAAAGGCCTTCTGCTCCCCAAGGCAAGGGGAAACAAAAGGCCAAAGAGCCGGTTGTGGACTTGGGGGAATCCTCTGATGAGAACGGTAAAATTATTTTGCTTTTAAATAGCATGCCAATTCCCTGTCACTTGTTTGACGGGGAGGGCAACTTTACATATACTCCAAATCTAGGGCCAGACTTCTTCGTGCCAGATAGTGAGTGTGTGTAATGCCCCAAATTTCCTAATAAGGTTTAGGACCTTGATTAGGAGGCCGCGAGGGCCATAATTGATTTAATATGATATATAATGATTATATGCATGTTTACGTGAATTATATTATTATATGATGGTGAATGCATGCATATGGGTGTATTTATTATTATAAGGGCATTTTGGTAATTTGGCCTGTTGAGGGCATATTTGTAAATTGGGTGCATATTGTAATTTGTGAATGAGATTTAATTATTATGGAGATATATTCGAGCTATTCGACATGAGATGGTCATATATAATGGATTAGCGGTTTTGTCATAACGGGGTCAATTTTGGGGTAATAGAAATGTTTATTTGGTGATAGATTGGGAATATTTGAGATCAGGGTGAAATTCTGGAAGTTTTGACTATGGTGTCCCCTGGGGTGTTTTCGGGACCCCGAGCACTAGGTTTTATTTGAGGTTACTTAAGCTTGAAGTAGCTTCCCAGATAAGAACGTACGTTAGAAACTTCTCGTTCTCTCTCAAAACAGTCCGTTTTACCGTTTTAGCCTTTTTGAGGAAATCTTGAGTTCTGGGAGTCGGAATCAAGCGAGGGTCGAGGCATAGCGATCCTAGGAAAGATTAGAAGCTTCTTAACCGAAGGATTTGACGAGAAACAATGCAATCGAAGGTAATCTAAGTTTGAAGTTTTAAGTTTTTAAAGTTTTAAAGCTTAGAATTGGACTTTGTTAATTGTTGAGTTTTTGGTCGGTTTGAGCTTTGGGTTTTGAGGGTTTTGGAGTATTGGGAAGCTTAGGAACTTTGATTTGATGATTGGGGAATGTTTGGGTATGTTTTTGGAGGATTTGGAGTGCTTGAAACACGTTTGGGAATGGCCCAGGGTTGGGGGCCGCGGCCCTGTTCTTGTGCGCCGCGGCCCTAGTTCGAAGAAGCAGGTGTCAGAAAGTGACCCTTGCTGGGCGCCGCGGCCCTTGATGGAGGGCGCCGCGGCCCTAGCCTCAGAGAACCCTGGGGGCTGCGGCCCAAGGTGCTAGGGCCGCAGCCCTTGCCCTGTTTTCACCTCGTTTGCTCGTTTTGACCCCGGGAACTTAGTTATGGGCCTCGGGAGTGTCCCTACTACTTGGATTAGTTTGGATTGATCTCTTGGGGGCTAGATATTGGTGTGGAACCTTTGATTATCATGTTATTGATGGTGTTCCATATTTGGTTATGATTAGGTGACCGCTAAGGGCTTAAAGGTTGATCGTTCTCAAGGGTCGTTCTTATATTGGTTCTAGCTCGAATCTGAGGTAAGAAAACTGCACCCTGTGTATATGAGACATGCATGGTTGTTATTGATGCATGTCGGTTGATTATTATGTATGAGACGTGCATGGTTATTATTGATGCATGTCGGTTGGTTATTATGTATGAGACATGCATGGTTATTATTGATGCATGTTGGTTGATTGTTATGTATGACATGCGTGGTTATTATGATGCATGTTGGTTGATTAATGAGTATGACATGCATGGTTATTATTGAAGCATGTCAGTTGATTATTATGTATGACATGCATGGCTATTCTTGGCGCATGCTGGTTGACTATTAAACGTGACATGCATGGCTGTTATTGGTGCATGTTAGATTGCTGGATTTATTGCATATGATGTATGAGAAACATGTGATTGGGACATACTTTAAATACTGAGTATGATATCGTTCAGAGCTTGAGTCTCTGTGTTGATGCATGGCCCTAATAGTACTAATACCTGTTTAGTAAGCATGCTAAATACCTCGTTTATGGATATGGAATATGTGATATGTGATTGGTGGCATGTCTTACTAGTGAAAGACACTGACTAGTCAGGGACCGACTCTAAAGTCGAGAATCACGCATTGAATGGCTCTATGGCATTAATGCTAGACCGACCCTAAAGTCGAAGAACTTATAAGCGCTTGCCTGGTCTACGACCAGATGACTATAGCCAAGGTATATGACCCCGGTGACCGTTTGTCACATGGCTAAGGGACGTTGTCCATAGTTTCGACTCTAGAGTCGTGAGGAAGGTTATGTTGGTGACTAATCACCTTGCACCTGTCCTAATCAAACTTAAGAAAGAATCACTTATCGGTTAAGCCCTGGTGACCCTATCGTCACATGGCTAGAAGGAGTGATGCTCATTATTGTGACTTTTGGCTATTGCCCCCTATTTGCTTGGACTGATAGTCCTGAATGGTTATTATGATCGTTGTTGATATTATATCATGCTTTATTGGGTTTTCTTGCTGGGCTTCGGCTCACGGGTGCTACGTGGTGCAGGTAAAGGCAAGAGGAAGCTGGACCATCCTTGAGTTGGAGAGCTTAGGTGATGACGTGTACATACGCAGCTGCTCGTCCGCCACGGCCGAGGTTTAAAGTGGAACTAGGGTTGAACCCTGTTTTACCGCTTAGAACGGCCTGTTGTAAATGTTTTCTGTAATAGACTCTGAAACTTTATTTTCGGGATCCCAATGTATATATTAAACGTTTTAGTGAAACGTTACATCCTAACCAAATTTTTAATCCCTAAACCGCTAATCATACTTAGTTTCACGATTTTGGCCAAATGACTCGATTAGCGAGTTTAGCACTGTTTACAAGGCACACCGTAACGGTCCCTGGAGTTTGGGGCGTTACAGTGTGTGACTAATAGAGTCAATAGTATAGCGACCAGTAGTTGTAGCTCGGGTATTAACTTTATGACCTTCTTTTCCGTTGAATAAAGAGTTTTCATCTGTCTCTATCTTACCATTTTCATGTGTTTACTTGTATGCAGATATGGCCACCCCTAATGTCTTCGACCTATATCAGGCTGAGGAGGAAGAGGAAGTTCCTCAGCTCCGGCGAAAGTCGTCAAGGAGACACACCGGCGAAACAAGCCAGGGACCCGCCAAAAAGAGTCGAACAGAAGACCCTCCCAAGGACATGCCAGCTGGGCAAACTTCTGCTCATCCTCTGGCTCCTGCTGAGAAGCAGACTCCTCCTGCCCTGCCAAACCCTCCGGCTGCGCCCACCAGGGAACAAAACAAGCGGGAAGAAGCTCTTGGGGCCAAACTCTCGAGCCATGCCTTACGAGCAGCCAAAGACCGCCTCGCGCACATCGCGAAGAACGACTGCGTCAAAAATGCGTTGGTTGAGGCAGAGAGCATGGCGGTCGACCAAATTCTGAACAGGACCCTGAACGAAATTGCCAGCGTAAGTGCTTCTTTATTTCTTAGGCCTTAGTCTTTTATTCTTTGCAACAGGTTCTAACTTTATCTTTTGTCCTCAGGCTTTGCTGTTTGCAACTGCTGCTCGTACCCGCACCCAAGCCACCATCGACCAGGCTCGGGCAAAGGCTATCGAGAGGCACCGGGTGAAAGCAGCCGAGGAACTTTCGGCTGCAGAGGCCAGGCATGCAAAGGAGTTGGAGGCGATGGTTCAGCAGAGGGATGCCGCGGTGACAAAGCTGTCAAAGGTTGAAGCTACGAAGGCAGCTATAATAAAGCAGAGGGAGGAGTATCAGGAGGCCAGCCGAGTCCAGTATCGCGAACGCAAGAGACTGGAAGAGGAGCACAAGTCCAAGGACGAGGCCATTGCTACTCTTGAGGGCAAAGTAAAGCAGCTGGAGCTTGACAACTCCAAGAATCTGGAAAGATATAAGAGGACGACGCTCCGGTGTTTTTACAACTTCTGGAAACACAATCAGGGTGCTGACTTCAGCTATCTTTCAGAAGATGTTAGGACTGTCGAGCTGGCTCACTGCACCGCTGAACTGGCTGAAGAGGAGGCAAGAGCCAGGGTCCCTGCTTCCCCAAGCATTGCTGGCGTAGAGGAAGAAGGAGCTGCTGAGGATGTTGCCAACCAGAATGCTGATAAAGACCCTCCTGCTCCCAATGCCTCTTGAGCTTTATTAATATTTTTTCTTTCTTTTGATTATACGACCCACGGGTCGTGATGTAAAGACAATACCTTTTTTGAATTTGCTGCATGGGCAGCAAACCTTTTCTTTTATTTGAACAGTTACATCCAAGCAGAGATGCTTGCGGTGTAAAAGATTACATCATGATGCTATAACATTTTTCCGTATGACCGAACTTAGCATAGTACTTTGGCTTGATTTAACAAAATATAAAATTTGAAAAATACTCTAAGTACCTTAGCATGCTTTCACTCATTTTGTTCATGTGTTTACATACCTCATGGTACGCTTTGCTATTGATGTGCCTTATATGCCCCCCAAGTGATCGAGGAGCTTTAGGTCCTTGGTCACTTGCCTTGACCACGACCTGTTCGAACATCTTTGCTCGGGTGAAAAATAATATTTGTAATACAGCAAAACAACACACGTAATGAACAAATACTTGTAAATATAAATTTACAAAAGTTGGTAAGAATGACTGGCTGCGCACAGTCCCTTATAATCTCGTATTAAAAATGGACTAAACATGTCTTTACGAGTGATTCTAAGATAGAATCTTACATATACGAGCGATTAGCCATACAGCGTGGCTAACCCTCTTTGCAAAACTTTTAAAAAGTAAAATTTTAATACAAGTCAGTCCTTTAAAAAGGACTGTTCACTGATAGTACTTGCGCAGGTGTTCTCCATTCCAATAACGTGGAACGAGATCTCCGTTTAGGCGTACAAGTTTGTAGGTGCCCGGATGAAGGACTTCTTTAATCTGGTAAGGTCCTTCCCAATTAGGTCCGAGCACTCCAGCAGTAGGGTCGCGGGTATTCAAGAAAACTCGTCGTGGCACCAAGTCACCGACGTTGAATTTTCTTTCTTTATCTTTGGAGTTAAAGTACCGGGCGACTTTTTGCTGGTACGCAGCAACTCGGAGTTGGGCCTTCTCCCGCATTTCGTCAATCGAGTCTAGAGATTCCATCATCAGTTGGTTGTTCTGGTCTTGGTCGTATGTTAGGCGTCGATGTGAGGGGGGATCTAATTCGACAGGCAACATCGCCTCATATCCGTAGGCTAAAGAAAATGGGGTATGTCCTGTCGCTGTTCGGTGAGACGTTCTATACGACCAGAGGACTTCAGGCAGCTGCTCTGGCCACGCTCCTTTAGCTTCTTCAAGCCTCTTCTTCAGGGTATCTTTAAGAGTTTTGTTCACGGCTTCGACCTGCCCATTTGCTTGGGGGTGTGCAACTGAAGAAAATCTTTTAATAACTCCATGTCTTTCGCAGAAGTCGGTGAATAAGTCGCTATCAAATTGGGTTCTATTGTCTGAAACTATCTTTCTAGGCAAATCATATCGACAGACGATGTTCTTGATAACAAAGTCAAGAACTTTCTTGGTCGTGATGGTAGCGAGTGGTTCAGCTTCGGCCCATTTGGTGAAGTAATCAACTGCCACGACTACATACTTTACTCTGCCTTTCCCTGTAGGTAGGGATCCAATCAAATCTATTCCCCATATTGCAAAAGGCCACAGGCTTTGCATTTGTTTTAATTCGTTTGGAGCTGCTCGTGGAATCTTGGAGAACCTTTGACATTTATCGCATCTTCGTACAAACTCCACCGAATCCTCGTTCATAATTGGCCAGAAGTAGCCTTGCCTTAGAATCTTCTTTGCCAAACTCCGCCCCCCAGTGTGATCCCCGCAAAAGCCTTCATGCACCTCTTTCATGAGTTCCTTAGCTTTTTCCGGTGTAACGCATCTGAGTAGTGGCATTGAATATCCTCTTTGGTACATAATACCATCGACCAGTATGTACCTAGCGGCTCGCCTTTGTAGAGTTCTGGCTTTGTTTCTATCGGCTAGAAGCACACCGTTCGTCAGATACTCCAAATAAGGTGCCATCCATGTATCCTCCATTCGAACCTCCATACTGGATTCGACCACTTGTATGCTTGGCTCACTCAGTCTTTATACTGGCACAATGTTCAAAGTGTCAGCATCCTTCGCGCTTGATAGTTTTTCTAAGGCATCTGCATTTGAATTCTGATCTCGCGGAATTTGCTGGAGGGTGTACTTCGTGAACTGGGCTAGCAGGTCTTTTGTTTTATTCATGTAGGCCACCATCTTTAAGCCTCGCGCTTGGTATTCTCCTAGAACTTGATTCACCACCAGCTGTGAATCACTGTAGATATCAAGCGTCTTTATGCTCATATCCTTCGCCATTCTCAATCCAGCGAGGAGTGCTTCGTATTCAGCTTCATTATTTGACGCGGTGAAGTCGAACCTAATGGCGCAATGAAATCGATGCCCTTCCGGCGTTATCAATATCACTCCCGCTCCAGCGTGGGATTCGTTGGACGACCCATCCGTGAATAACTTCCACGAAGGAGCTTGCTCTTGAGGCTCAGGCGCATTAGGTTGTTCGCACTGCTCACTGTCTGGGAGCTCGGTGAATTCTGCAATAAGATCGACCAAGACTTGTCCCTTTACTGCTGCTCGCGGTGAATAAGTTATGTCGAACTGCCCTAGTTCGACTGCCCATTTTAATAATCGCCCAGCCGCCTCTGGTTTTTGCAAGACTTGTCGCAGGGGCTGGTCAGTTAAAACTGTGATAGGATTGGCTTGGAAGTAAGGGTGTATCTTCCTGGAGGCTAGGATTAAGCAATATGCTAACCTCTCGATTGGTGGATATCTCAACTCTGCCCCGATCAGTCTCTTGCTGACATAGTAGACTGCTTTTTGTACGCCTTCTTCCTCTCGCACTAGTACCGCGCTAGCAGCAACTTCAGTAATCGCCAGGTAAATAAACAAAGTTTCTCCTTCGATCGGCTTTGATAAGATGGGAGGTTGTGCCATATGGGCTTTCAAGGCCTAGAATGCTTGCTCGCAGTCTCTTGTCCATTCAAACTTCTTATTTCCCCTAAGTAGATTGAAAAAAGGGACGCACTTGTCTGTTGATTTCGAAATAAATCTACTTAGGGCTGCGATTCTCCCGGTTAAACTTTGCACATCTTTGATCCTTTCTGGCGACTTCATGTCGATCAGGGCTTTTATCTTGTCGTGGTTGGCCTCGATTCCTCTTGAATTTACAATAAACCCCAAAAACTTCCCTGATCCAACTCCGAAGGAACATTTGAGGGGATTTAACTTCATCTGGTATTTGTTCAATACATCAAAGCACTCTTGTAAATCCCTCACATGTCCTCCTGCCTTCTTAGACTTTACCAGCATGTCGTCCATGTATACCTCCATGTTTACTCCGATCAGCTCCTTAAACATGTGGTTGACTAGCCGTTGGTAAGTCGCACCTGCGTTTTTCAGTCCGAAGGGCATTACTTTGTAACAGTATAAGCCCGTATCGGTCCGAAAGCTGGTGTGATCCTCGTCGGGGGGATGTATACTAATCTGGTTGTAGCCCGAATATGCATCCATGAACGAGAGGATCTCGTGCCCTGCAGTTGCATCGACCAACTGGTCGATTCTTGGGAGTAGGAAACAGTCTTTTGGATAGGCTTTATTGAGGTCTGTAAAATCCACGGAGGTCTGCCATTTGCCGTTAGGATTGGGAACTAGCACTGGATTGGAGACCCACGATGGATAAAATGCCACCCTGATGAACCCATTCTCCTTTAGTCTTTCAACTTATTCTTTTAAGGCTCTCGATCTATTCTTATCGAGCAGCCTTCTCTTTTGTTGCACGGGTGGAAGGTCTTGTCTATGTTCAGGACATGGCTGATAACTGCAGGATCTATCTTAGCCATGTCTTTATGTGACCAGGCAAAAACTTCCTGGTTCTTCCGCAAAAATTCCACCAGTGCGTGCTTCGTGGTAGGTTCTAAGTTTTTCCCAACCTTTACGACTCGAGTCGGGTCTTTTTCATCGAGTTGGACCTCCTCCAGGTCCTCGACGGGTCCAACGTTCTCTTCAAAATCCTCAAAGCGAGGATCTAGATCTCTATCCTCACTTTGGGCAACACCCTATTTGGTGACTTCATCACCGGATTGGGCTTGTGTATCAACTGCCATCTGCAACCTATCTGAGGTAGTGCTCTTCGGCGTTCTGTTCTTTGCCTTTGTGATTGAGGCGTTGTAGCACTCTCTGGCTTCTCTCTGGTTTCCCAACACGCGTCCTACCCCTGCGTCTGTTGGGAACTTCATGGCCAAGTGCCACATAGATATGACGACTCGTAGATCAACCAGTATAGGCCTTCCAATGACGGCATTGTACGCCGAAGGACAATCGACCACTACAAAAGTGGCGAGTAATGTTCTTGTAGCAGGCGTCGTACCTGTCGTCACCAATAGTTTGATCAATCCGGCAGGGGCAAGTCCTTCTCCAGAGAAGTCGTATATCGTTTGGTTGCAAGGCTCTAAGTCCTTAACGGACAATTTCATGCGTTCCAGTGTAGACTTATACAGGATATTCACTGAACTTCCTGTATCAACCAGCACTCTCTTTACCATCATGTTGGCCATCTGGATATCCACGACCAGCGGATCGGAATGTGGGAAACGGACATGTTGGGCATCGCTGTCAGAGAAGGTTATTTCACCTTCCTCTGACCGAGCCTTTTTTGGTGCGCGGTCTTCCACAGTCATCATCTCGATGTCCTGGTCGTGGCGCAGAGTCCGAGCATATCGTTCCCTGGCCTTTCCACTATTTCCCGCGAGGTGCGGGCCTCCACAAATGGTCAATAAGGTGCCAGTCACGGGGGCAGGCTGTAAGGGTGGCGAGCATTGGCGAGTGGGCGCCTGCTCGTTGCTACCCGGAGCTTCTCGTTGGGAATTTCCCGAGGCCCGTACGTATCTTCTCAAGTGTCCTTGTCTAATAAGGAACTCGATTTCGTCTTTCAACTGGTTGCATTCGTTGGTGTCATGTCCGTAGTCGTTATGATAATGACAGAACTTGGTAGTGTCTCTCTTCGAAATATCCTTTCGAATGGGGCCAGGTTTCTTATAAGGCACACTAGAGCTTGTGGCCTGATAAACCTCTCCCCGAGACTCAATGAGGGCAGTGTAGTTAGTGAACCGAGGTTCATAACGATTACCCTTGGCTCGTTTATTTTTGGAGATGGAAGGCTCGTTATACGGTCGTTTTCCACCATTCTTGCCATTACTGCCGTTCCAGCTGCCTTTGCCGTTGCCGTTAGGTTTGGACCCGTTGGCGGCTTTGGCGGGCTCGGCTGCTTTCTTATCCTTGCCAGAAGGCTTTCCATCGTCGGCAATGGCATCTTCGAGCTTGATGTAACGATCAGCTCGGTCCAGGAACTCCTGGGTAGTTCTTACCCCTTCCTTTCGAAGGCTTTTCCAGAGGGGAGAACGACGCCTAACCCCCACAGTTATGGCCATCATTTTGCCTTCGTCCCCCACCGTTTTTGCTCCAGCTGCTGCTCGCATAAAGCGCTGGATGTAGTCCTTCACTGATTCTCCATCCTGTTGGCGAATTTCAACCAGCTGGTTTGCTTCGGTCGGATGCACACGACCTGCATAGAACTGTCCGTAAAACTCCCTTACGAACATTTCCCATGAAACTATGCTTGTGGGGGGGGAACTTAAAAAACCATTCCTGCGCGGCTTCAGAAAGTGTTGCAGGGAAGATCCTGTACCGAGCGTCTTCGGACACTTTCTGAATGTCCATTTGTATTTCAAACTTATTGACATGAGATACTGGGTCTCCATACCCGTCAAAGTTTGGAAGCGTAGGCATTTTGAACTTGCTTGGAGTTTCTGCATTATCTATCCTCTGTACGAAAGGAGTGCCTTTCCTCCTATCGTGGTCGATATAAGATGTCCTTCCCCCGACAAGTTGCTGCACTGCCTGGTTGAGGGCGTCTATCTAGGCCTGTACAGCGGCAGGTATCGCTGTGGCCTCTGTTGCTGGGGGGACGTTCTCGCCATGCCGCTCGCGGTGATCGTTGAGTACGTCTCGCAAATCCCCGTCTCTTCTCCGCTGCTCGCTACCCCGAGCCGGTTGAAGACATTATTTTGCCGGGGCTGCCCCCCAGCATCCCGTCTGTTGGGTTGGTCATCTTGAGGTACCTGGCTCCCGCCTTTACCTCTTTCTTCATTTCTTCGGCCAGCGTTTCCCTTGCCTGAGTCGACCTCGTTATATCCATGGCCGTCTCTGAACCTTGATTGGCTATGGTGGCACTGACTGTTCCCTCGATTTCCATTCCTGGCTGAAGCGTCCCAAGCGTTAGAGGGCGGCCTGCGCTGGTCGTTGTGTCCCCGTGCATTATCATGCCGTGGGGGACCACGGACCACAGAGCCTGACTCTGAGTTCCTCCTATTTCCAGGAGGATACTAACCCCTGTTCGGTAGGTTTGGCTCATCGGCCCTACGGCGTCTAGGACTACGAGGTTGATGCTCGGCCCTATTCTGCCTCTGTTGTGGGGGATCGCTGCGACCAGCTTGGGATGGAAGCTGTGCCTCAGGGTTCATCGGGACACCGTCATGGGGCACCTGAGGCTGCTCGGGCCTTTGTGGACTCGAGGGCTGGATTGGTGGGCTAGGATTTGGACCCCTCTGGGGTGGCCCATCAACAGGTTGGTCAGGCTGCGAAACAGGTGCGGCCTGATTCCTAGCCAGTTGCAAGGCTGCCTCGAGGGCTGCCATGGCTTCGCTCTGGCGGCGGTCCATCTCCACCTGTCTTTCGCTCAAATCCGCGCACTTCCGTTCAATCTCCTGCTACTGTCGCGCCACAACTTCGGCAATAGTCTCTTGACTGGCTCTCAGGTTAGCGAGCTCTTCCTGCAACGCCCCCAGGGTACTTTTCAGCGTTGCATCGTCCATCTCTTCCTCCTCGAAGTCCAGATGTGGCTCATCTTCTGCCACGCTTGCAGAGGGAGGAGGAGGTGGGTTTGATGGCGCAGCAGCGGCCGCCTGTCCAGCTTTCCTTCCAGTTTTCGCCATTGGTTTTCTCAACAATGATAAATCAAGCTCTCAATGAAAGCACCAGAATGTTGACCCAGAATTTGGCCAACTGACACGGAGTCAGAATATGCTTGATGTGGATGAATGTGTTGACAAGAATCGAATGGCAAAAAGTAAAAAGAACACGATATTTTATAGTGGCTCGGCCCCAAGATCTGGTAATGACCTACGTCCACTTAGACTGTTATTGATATAAGAATCAAATGAGTGATCAAAGAACTAGGGTTCAATGAGTTTCACCAACCTCTGAAGAACAATATAATATTTCAGATAGAATTATCCTAGTATCACGTAATTCGAAAGCCCAAAAAGTCCCCTCCCTTGAGCTATCTTTTTCTACTTATAGGCTCAAGGGGGATTACATGATTTAATTGCTGATATTCTCTCCTAAATAACCGGATATTCAGGAGATTGTGTGAGTTAAATTCGGGATCTACAAAGATCTTTACAATAATATTACATCGCATGCGGAACCTGCGACCAGACTGGTCGCAGGTAAGACTGGGCTGCTAACTGTTTCTAATACGTCTTCTGGTCGATGTACTAACAGAGCTTTTCCAAGTGTCAGCCACGTGTCCAGGGATCACTCGCCACGTCATCAATGTCACTTTTTTGGATAACAATTAGAAGTATATTTGTTTGTTAATTTGATTATATTTGTGCTTTTTTAAGATGAGAATTATATATTTATATATTTATTTATTTATGTTTTAAGAAATATGAATGTATGTTATAAAACAAATGTTAGCTTGGATGTTATATATATTTTTTAATTGTATGTTAGGTTAGATAAATCCATGTTAGAAGTTTAATGTTATTTAAGATTATAGTTTAAAAATAATTGTTGATAATTTATTGATAAATCATGTTAAGATTTTGTATTATTTATTTATAATATTTGTTTTGTTGATATGAGAATTTAAATGATTTTATGCAATTTTATGTATGCTTTGAGACTCGTTTTTTAGTTTATATGCAGATTTTAAATTTTGAGATATGTTAGATTATAGTTGTTATGCTGCTGAAATTTTTGTAGATTTAGAAAAACTAAACATTACAAAATAGTTTTAAAGTTAGTGTGATTAAATTTTTTAATTAATAAATTTTAAATCAATTAATAAAAATTATAAAGTGTAAATTAAAATAATAATTTTACAATTATAAAAAATTACCAATATTTTTTTATAAAATAAGTAGAAATTAAAATAATAATCTTTAATGGTAAATTAATAAATTTGTAATTAAATATTTATTTATTTAATTAATTTTATAATATATTCATAAAATTTGATAATATATGTAGATAAAATAGTAAAATTAAGTTAAGATTAAAATAATAAAACTTTATTGTTGTTTTTAAAAAAAATAAAAAAGTAAAAATTATATTAAGAATTTGATAATTATTAAATAATATAATAATAATTATAATTAAATATTTGATTATATAACGAAAATTTATAATACATTCATAACTAATAATAATAATATATATTCATAAAATTTGATAATATATATTCATAAAATTTAATAATTTATTCATAAGATTTCACAATTTACTTGAAAAAATTAGTGTTTTGGTGATAAAAAAAATTATTAGCAAATGAAGGTAGTTTTTTATAATTATCACATTGTGATAATTTATTTTCCACATTATCACATTGTGGAATTAGGAAAGTTGGAGATTATGCATTTGGATCGACTTGGTCACACCAGCATAATTGGGGAAACGTCTCAATCTGTTCCAGATGTGGATGATAATTTCATCAATAACGATGATGATGAAATTATTGAAGATGATTTAGAAAGTACAGATGATGATGTAGGAATTGACATTGATGAGGAATAATATTTTCTTATGCATATTCTTATTGTATGTTTAATGTGTATGTTTTAATTTCAAGACTTTTCAATCAATATATGACTTTTCTCAACAATGTTTGTTTTTCAATAGTTTCAAATGTATTATTGAAATTATTTATGTTATGTAATTAACCTCCAACTAACTGATTTTAAGTTAATAATTTTTAAACTACAAATATATGTCTGCTACTGTTGCTTGTTCTCATGGCGGTGATGGAGCGGGTGATCCTCCTCCAGATCCCACACTAGTTCCTATTTCTTGTGAGACTAGTAATATTCTATAATTGGTCTATCTTTTATCAATAAATGACAAATTTTTATTATTTTATTCAATTTAATTATATTGTTTCGTTAACATATGCAGCAGTTGCTACAAAAAGAAGAGGTCGGTCTCGATCCAAAAATTTGCAGTAGCTCGTCAACGACAATAAAAGTCTGTTGGCTCTACAATTTGATCTGAAGGATGGAACCTACAAAGTAGTTGGTGATTTTGGGACATTTTTCACCAGACTTATTGGTAACCTTATTGGTCACCATGTCCTGTTATATTATGACTCATGACAGAGTGTTCCGAATGAGCACAAGATAAGATTGATGCAAAAGCTTAAGGTAAAATTATCAACTTATTCACATATAATGTTTTTTTTTTATAATTTCAAAAATCAAACCATTTTTTTAAAGAAATTTTTCATTCTTCCCCGAGCTCTCCCTGAGTGGCGACTGATAGAGACTGGGATTGAGCGAGAGTTTCAGGATCGCTACAAGGATAAAAAAGGTTGCAAGAAAAGACACTTCGATGAACATGGAGGGTATGGTGATATCGAGACAGCCAGAAAGAATCTACCAGAGGACATGGACAACGAGAGTTGGCAGAAGTTGGTTGACATTTTCACCACTCCACAGATCATGGCACACTCAAAGGCAAATGCTGCCAACAGAGCAAAACAGAAGTATATAAGTCTCCATGGATCAACTTCTTATGTTTCTGCTCGATTTAAGAAGGTAAATAAAAATATATAGATAATTTGAAATATTTTAAGTTATCTTAATAATAATTTAAATATTTAACTGAGATTTTGTTAAATTTTGTTTTATAAAGATGAATCTTCAAACTAAGGAACTGCCCAGCATTGTCGATACGTTCCATGACATGTACAATCATCCGACACGTGGATGTGTGAACACAAATGCTAAAGATGCATATGTAAGTAACTTTCTAAGTTTTGTATATATGTATATTATTCAATTATATTATGTATTAATTGTCTTGTTTCTAAACTGCAGGATGTCTTGCAGCAAGAAGTTCAGACACAATCTCAATCTCAATCTCAATCCCAATCCCAATCACAATCTCAATATGAATTTTCAGGAGGAAGTACCACTGTCAATGAGACACAAGTCGTCTCAAAGGTACTTGGTCAACATCGTGGCCACAACCGAGGTATTGGACGCAAGTTAAAGGGCACTAGTACCTTTGCCTCAGACGCCACCAGATCCTCTTCACAATCAGAGGCATCACCATTTCCATCCACCATAATCGACCCTCCAACGGTACTACCTGAGGCTTTCTAGTCCATGGTTCAACACTTCAGTCAAGCCATTATGACCCAGAACAATAACTTCCAGCAAATGCAATAATTTGTGCAAGCAACAAATCGGAACATCCAAGCTTCACAATTTCAGCCTGTCAACTTGGACATGAATATGATACAGTCTATGATGGCGAACTTTCAACCACAACAATCACAGCAGCCACAACCACCACAGCCACCACAACAGCAACCACCACAACCACCCGACGATAATGACTTTGGAATTGATTTTGATGACATTTAGTTTTATTATATTATTATTTTGAACTTATTAATATTTTGTGTTTTTTTTAATTTTGGAAACAATACTACTTATGTTTCGTTTTTTTACATTTTGGAGACTATGGATATTGTTAAATTAGTTTTATTATTTAATTAATAAATTGGTTTTGTTATTTAATTAAATAAATTGTTTTTATTTATTTAATTAATATTTAATATTTTATTAAAATAAATTTTAATTTATATAATTAATTCTTTTTTTTCTTAAAATTATATACCTATAGCGACGATATGTCGTCGCCGTAAGGTGCTCGCTAAACACGAAAATCTGAGATTTTGTGACACTACGGCGACGACATGTCGTTGCGGAAGGCATATAAACCCACACACTCTCTAGCGACGATATGCCGTCGTTGTAGATGTGGGCAGTCGACGGACCTACAGCGACGACATGTGGCCGTTGTAGGAGTTTTTGATATTCAAATTTTCAAATTTTGTAACCACATACAGCGACGACATGTCGTTGCAATATCTCAGTCCAACCGAAAAAAAAGGATTTCCTACTGCGATCGACATGTCGTTGCTGTAGTAAAACACTACTGCGACAACTGCGTTTTGTCGTCGTTGTAGGTCGCTACACATACAAACCTATAGTGACGTCGTTTTGGCGACAAATTCTTGATCTACAACAACGATTTGTCGTCTTTGTAGAATCTTTTTCTTGTAGTAAATTTTTCATGCAGTCGAACTCGACCAAACTCGAACCCGAAAACCTGAAAACTCGCCCGATGTGCAGCCCTAATTGTAAGTTAGAAAATAGTTCATTTGATACTCTATGTTTTATCGAAATACAAACTTAGTACCCTCTGTTTCTGATAATTATCAATCGATACCCTTTGTTTGTAAAAACTACATAGTTTGGTACCCAATGTGCGTTTAAATTTTTAATATTTCCATAATACCCCTTATTTTAATGATTTATTTGATTTTCAATTGTTTTATTATTTTTAAAATGATTTAAATATATTTTGAGAATCCATAAATAAAATAAATGTTTAATTAAAAATTTAAAATAATTTTAATAAACAAATTATTTTTAAAATAAATTTAATTAATTAAAAAATAAATAAAAAACTATATAAAATCTTATTAATTAACTTTAAATAAACATAAATTTTAATTTAATTAACTAATCAATCCAACTTTGAAACAAAAAATGTGGGTGAGATTGGGAGGGTGGGGAACTGAGATGGTGATGGTGAGATCGGGTGAAATATGAATTTTTTTTCATTAATCAAATTAAAATTTAGGTTTATTTAAAGTTGATTAATAAGATTTTAATTAGTTTTTTAGTATTTTAATTCTATTTTTTGTTTGTTTTTAATTAATTAAATTTATTTTAATTTTTTTATCAAAATTATATTAAAGTTTTAATTAAACATTTATTTTATTTTATGAATTTTGAAAATATATTTAAATCATTTAAAAATAATAAAACAATTGAAAATAAAAAAATCACTAAAATGAAAAGTAATATGGAAATATTAAAAATTTAAACAGAGGTTACTAAACTATGTAGTTTTTGCAAATAGAGGGTACTGATTGATAATTATCAGAAACAGAAAGCATCTAGTTTGTATTTTGATAAAACACATTGTACCAAATAAGTATTTATCCTAGAAAATATTAATTTGTCTCGTTTAATAATTTTCCACTAGCTTTTCTCTTACCGGCCTCTCATTTTCTTTTCTAGCAAACAACTCATTTTTCTCTTCTTTCCACTTTTCTCTTCTACACCTTCTTTCCTCCCTCTTTTTTACTAAACCAAAAATAGTGTTAGCCATTAGGTTGATATATAACATCAAACTCATAGTCACATAAAGCATCTTACTCAAAGAAGGATCAAATGTCACAAAACCCTCCAAAGCAAAACTTCGCACAAGACTTTCTGTCTATTGATAAGCTCTGATCATACTAAATGTGATTCATAACTGGTACGATGTCCTATTATATTTAAGAAAAAAATGAGCAGTCAATAAAAGATTCATTATCTTCAGTCTCATCTTAAAGAAAATATGTCATTTTTCAATGTTATGCTTGAAAGGAATCACAATTGATTGGTAAATAATTTGGCATATACACGATTGACTAGTGTTCTTTACAAGTTTCAATTATTGTATTAATTTCATGTGTTTATTGAAAACAACAGGGCAACATCTGATTTTTTTTTCCCCTTCATTGAATATAATCATTTATCTCCTATGATCATTGAGGGTAGACCCATTTTCTTTACAAAGACTGAGTTTGCAGCTTCCAAAAATGAAAGAGATTTATCTTTGAAGGAAGAATACTTTGACAAAGAAGCTACAATGATTGACCTATTGAGTTAAGATACTTCCATATGGGTACTCACAATGGTATAATTATATGTCACATATAATTGAAAGATTATTTTGATCACTTTATTTCATGTACTGGTAGTAGTAGAGTATGTACCACTTTGGAGTAGTTGGAGATCCAATCTTGATAAACGCATATAAAACAAGAATGGATTTCTTTTCATTATCTTAATAGTTTTAAAATGGTTAATTACAAAAAAGGATAACTATGTTTATTTTAAACTTAAATGAGGTCATGGTGGTATGCATTAGGAAAATAGATCTACCAAATTAAGAAACTTCACTTGCATGATGTAATGTGTTCCATACCCTTTTCTCTTCTTCAAATCTAGAATTAACCAATTAGAATAAGTATTAGTTGAAGCATTGAATTAACTCCATCTGTTTTTTTTTATCCTAAAGCTTCATTAAGGGTAAATCAGTGTGGAAATTTCCTTGTTTTAGCATCAAATTTAAGTCCCACCTCTTGGAAGAACCCTAACATTGCCGACAAAATAACTTTATTGAAAGCTATTGGCACTTTCTTCCAAACTATTCTTCGGTCCCCTTTTGTACAATAAGCCACAAGCAAAAGTCCAAAGAAAATTTATGAGATTAGCCACACTCATACATATGCATGTATGTATGTATGTATGTATGTATGTATGTATGTGTATGCGTAAAGTATATGTGGGCAACGTTTGGTTCCGGATAAAGATTTTATCACAATCCTATTAAGTACTTTGTGTTTTGTTTTACGTATTTAAGTTTAAATTTAATATACTTTAAGCTGATTTTTAATCAATCTAAGTATACATACATGAAATAAAATACAAAGGCAACAAAATTTAAAATCTAACATATATTTAATGTGTGAAGGCTGTGAGTGAGAGACTACCGTTTGAGGCTAATTCAAGATTGTAATGATCAACGACTTCACTCCTAAGCCACGCCAGTTTGTAACTTGAAACTGTATATATCTATACATAATGGAATTTCTTTACCTGTTGGCCCCATTATATGTTTATGTGTAACAACCTTGAAGTGACTTTTAGCCAATCTTCATACACCTAATGATTACTTCAAAAAATAAATAAAAATTGTTTGATTGTATGAAGTAACGAATAAAGGAATGTATGTTATTCCCACACTCAATTATACATAGTTTTGTATAAAAGATTAGCAATGTGATAAACCAGCCTGTAATTAAACATTTTATATTAGTGTTTTTCCAATGCCACAATGTTCTTGAACTTTTCAAAGGTGAGAAGTAGTTTTCATTGTGGGATGATTAGACTAATCATCACACACAATGGCCTTTTTCTTTGTCTATGTATTTATATATGTAAAAAGTAATGCACTTATACAAAAATACATACACATTTTTTTGTTGTCAGTGATAAGAAAAGGCATTAATTAGGAATCTATTATGTAGTTGGGGCTGCAACAAGATATATAATTATATATTATCATTCTAAGCACTTAGAATTTGAATCAATCGATTAACAACAGCACAGATTCTCTGTACACTTTTTTTTAAGAAAAGAAAAGCACACAATGAGTGGATTGAGAAATATATTGTTCTAAAACTAAAGGAGCATTTTCCCCTGTTTATATAAGGACACCGACAGCATAATTTCAATTCATTAAGAATTTTTTATTGGTTAATTTATTTGCAATACACATTTTAACATATTAAGTGCTTTTGACGATAAAATGAGCATCCGATTCAGAGAAAATCATATAGGGGATAATATATAAATAGATATATTTTTTAAATATCATGAAATCCTTAGTGCATGTATGCAAACAGTATTAAAAATTAGACTGTTTTAATTCAAACTCCTTAGTCTAATTAAATCAACCTAAGTTTAAACTTAAAACCATAGCATACGGTATTGGAAAATGATATGAAAGAATATATTATATGAGTAAAGATGGAATGAGATAGTCATTTCAAGATTAGCATTTAATTATGAATAATGATGTTTCACCGAAAAATAAATGGAATTGAGACATAGTGGTGATCTGGTTGTTAAGTCAATCCAAAAGAAAAAAGCTGTTTTTGAATTATAATAAATTATTATTAATAATTAACTCTAATAAATTGTCCGAAGGACAATGGCCATTTACTCAGTATTGCTGACAAGGCATCTTGATTGAACCCCTCATATATACTAAAACGAATTCATTTTATCTTTGCTATAGGTACAATATCCACCATGAAGCTTCATACCATTCCTGATCTTCATAGTGGAAAATTCCCACCACCCAATTCACTCAAGAAGTTTCTTCTTCTACTCGTCTACTTCATTCTCCTAACTACAATCCCATTCTGTCTCAAGAACACTTCTCCTTTCTCATTGTCATCTCCTGAGAGTGATGTCAGTAGCTTGAAAAGCTTGGAAGAATCAAGCAAAACTTGTAATGTCTTTAATGGAACTTGGGTTCCATATTTTGAAGAGCCTTACTACACCAATGAAACTTGTCATTTGATCATTGATCAGCAGAATTGCCTCAAGTTTGGGAGACCCAATAAGGAGTTTTTGAATTGGAGGTGGAAACCAGATGAATGTGAGCTACCTTTGTTTGATGCTGTTCAGTTTTTAGAGCTTGTCAGAGGAAAATCACTAGCTTTTCTTGGAGATTCAGTTGGAAAAAATCAAATGCATTCTTTGTTGTGCCTTTTAACCAAAGTAAGCATTCAAAAGAAAAAAGAAAAAGGAAATATCGGGTATAGTACAAATTTTTCTTTGCACTAAAATATCTTTACCTTTTTTGGTTTTTTCTGCAGGTGGCATATCCAGAAGATGTATCGGATAAATATTATACAGACACAGCTTATTTCAAGCGCTATTTGTACCCGGATTACAACTTTACTATGGGGACACTTTGGGCACCATTTTTGGTCAAATCCATAGAGTCAGACTCCAATGGCTACTCACCCAACAGTCAGATGAACCTCTACTTAGATGAGCCTAATGAGGGTTGGTTAAATGATGTTGAGAAGTTTGACTATGTGATCGTCTCGGCTGGACAATGGTTCTTTCGGCCAGCGATGTTACACGAGAATGGCAGCCTCATTGGCTGCTCAACTTGCAGCCATGACAACCTCACAAACTTCACACCTTATTATGCATACAGGAAGGCCTTCCGAACTGTCTTTAGAACTCTTTTGAGCCTTGAAAACTACAAGGGGGTGACTTTTTTGAGGACTTTTTCGCCATCTCACTTCGAGAATGGGGCGTGGAACGATGGAGGCAACTGTGTGAGGACTAGGCCTTTTGCCAGAGAAGAACTGAAGGTTGATCAGTACATATGGGATATGCATTTACCTCAGGTTGAGGAGTTTAGAGCTGTGGAAGAGCTTGGAAGGAAGAGAGGTTTGGAGTTCAAGCTAATGGATACAACTGAGGCTATGTTGATGAGACCTGATGGACATCCTAACTTCTATGGACACTCACCCCAGAGGAATATGACATTGGCAGATTGTGTACACTGGTGCTTGCCTGGACCCATTGATGCTTGGAATGAGTTTTTGCTCTACTTGTTGAGGACTGGGCAGAGTTCACTTGATGGGAAACTATAGAAGTTTGATTCATAAGAAACTATACATACATAAACAGATATACTTGTTTACTCTATACAATGTTAAGAAAATGTATAATTTATGCACAGTTGTGTTAGGTAAAGTTTCACAGAGAAATGTCTGTCAGGCACATGTGGACAGTTCATGAGTCGAGCACACTTGAAAGTCAATTTTTTATTCATCATAACTAGGATTTTGTGGATACTTACCACAATGTTTACAAATTACAGAGTTGGAAAAGTGTATGCATTACATAAATATATGTTTTCAATACCACAAGATTGAGCTTTATTATCACACAGCTAATAGTGCATATCAAAATTCAAAACAAAGAACTAGATTGAGAAGGCTATTTTTCTCAACTTGGGGGAAAAAATAGAAGGAAAAGCATTGAAACTTCTGCATAGATATCGCTACAATATTATGTTCAAAGGTCATGAAGGGGACTCAAACAATTTGCTCATTGACAAGGTAAAATGTCTAATTCAAGTCTTTGATGTGTCAAATTTTGTATAACATGATTCTTAAAAATAAAGTGCATTTTCAAAAAAACAGAGTTCACTTCATCTAGACTAGAGCTTCATTATCTTTCAAGTAACAAAGGACATGTAAAATTCTATTGAATTACTAATCTTTTTGAACTACAATAGAAACATCCCATCTTAATCATGAAACAGTAAGCTGAAACATTAGATAACTAAGAATAAAGTTACACGTTGCTTTATGATTTGATAAGAACAGACCCACCCTGTTTACCAAGTCTAAATCAACGTATTTCAAATTTCAAATTGATATGACAAGTTTGACGAGCTACTTCAAAATAAACACTGTATTGACACTTTTGATCCACACGCGCACACAAAACACCTTTACACTTTGGATCCCCACAATAATCTCTCTGTTTTTCTCAATTTCCCTTGGAAAGTCTCTTAGAAATATAAGTTATGTTTGGTTCAGTGGAATAGAATTAGAATGGTAACGGAAATCATAATGAAATAAAATAAGAATGATCATTGGAACATATTTTGTTGTTTGCTTACACTTTAGAATAAATATTGGAATCAAAATTATTTTGTTTGGTTAGTTATAGGAATAAATGGAATTAGTGTTGTATTCACTGGTAATTTTATTTTAAATTTAAAGTTGTTTTAAGAATGAAAAAGCTTCCCAATGGTGAAGGGTTGAAACGAGGTTTTCAATGAATAAGGGAATTGTTATCATATTATAATTACGATTCCATTGTTTTTTAATTGACAAACCAAAACATTGGAACGGCCTTGTACTTAACAAGTAGATAGCTAATCCCACTAACAGATAACCATTTTCTAGTTGCCTTGTTAGTTGCCCTTAATTATAAATAGTTAGGCTGCAATCCTAACCAATAAAGAACCGAAAAAGCTAACTCTTAAGTCTTAACCACTCAACTAACAGACAAAGCCAAGGTTTCTGATCTTGGCTTTGTAAGAACCTTTCACAATTGATTCAAATTAAAACCTTTGATATAACCAAAGCTCTATGAACAAAAGACAAGATGTGACTAGCAACAACCTCTTAAAGATTCCTATAACATCAACAGCTATTGCAATAGTAGCACAAGACTCATTTAGTTTCATGATGATTTCATTTGAGAAAATTGTGTCCAGTGGAAGAGCAAATGAGGGTTTGCTGGTGACTCAGCCAAAAGAAATAGAACATATGAATATAGGAAGTTTATTTTTGTATGTCTTATAATAGAGATTTATTTTCATACAAACGGAAGATGTCAATCCATCAAAAGTTGCATATCAAATCACACCTTACATTTTCCAGCAAAAAAGAAAAAAGAAAAACTTAAACAAAGACAAATTACAGTAGAATATCATGCTGAGAACCCCATGTTAGGAGTCTAAAAGTGGATTAAGCATAACTCCAAAGAATAATACAATCCCATGAGTCTCTTCTCTAATCATATGAACAAGAAGGGATGATCAGCCACAAAGCTTGGATATACTCTTAGGCATTGCCTTTCAAATAGAAGAGCAGTGCTAGCCGTGGCTTCTTTCCCTTCCTCGTCGACTTCAATACAAGACTTGTGGAATACTCCTGAAACAAAGATGTCCTTACCAGTAATAGGACAATGAACCACTTCCGTAAGCTCACCAGCCATGAAAGGTAGTTCAAGCCCTATTTTCTTCATGGTCTCTTTTGCTTTAAACTCGAATGAGAATTTAAATTTTGGAATCCAAAACTCAGTGAGTTTGTCTTTTGTCAGCTCATATTGTTGATTCAAAAACTCAGGATTGGATTTAACCTTTTGGATTAGATTATGTATATCATCTTTCTCATTTGGAAGGAAAAAGTACATGGAAAATTTACCAGAGTCTTGACCACTTCGGTAAGGAATTTTGAGAACCTTAAAATCATCAAAGCATCTGTATAAATGTCTCTCAAAAGGGTTGTTGCTAGTTGTCATAAAAGGGACTTGAATAGTTTGACCATTAAGAAGGTGAAAGTTTCTAGTTCGAGTATTTGAAGCGTCGAATTCTCTATCTCATGATCCTTTGAAGTAGAGTGCATTTGCTAAAACTAGTACAGTCAAGTGATCAACACATCCATAAGGGAGAAGTCTAGTTATGAGTCCTTTGGTTGCCTTTTGAGCCCAAGAATTCACCTCACAGGAAGATAAGCACAAGCAAAACCGTACTGAAATGATATTTTTTAATAACAATATATGTGTATGTTGTGTAATGTAGACAAACATATTGAACTTTTCAACATAATTATTAATTACACAAGTTCATCTCCATGGATCTAAACGTCAAACTATACCTGAGAAAGTCAACATAGATGAACGTTATGAACATGAACCATGGTCCACATTCTTTCACCAATTTTGGATAACAAGATCATCAATTTGCTTAATGAAAGAATATTCCCAACTTATTATATTGGTTCAGCAAGTTTTTTTTTCTTTTTGATGGAATTGGTTTAGCAAGTTTAACGGCTATATAAAAGTTGACAACAAAGAGATTTACCTTAGCAACAAAGTCAACGTTTTTTATCTAGGTTTTGTAATTCTCTTTCAAAATAGCTTCAAATGATGGGTTCAAATTGTATCCTTGATCCAACCAAGCCCCATTAACAAGCGACAATAGGGGACCACTTCTTGGACTTTCGTGAACTTCATTTGGTGATATCAGACTTGTGACATGTGAGGACAATAAACTGAGTTCATCAACACTTTCTGATCCCAAAAAGAACAACAGCTATTCTAGAGTATGCCCCGTTGACCCTGCGGCGACCAAGCTTAACAGAACATGTAATGATAAAGGTGAGGCCACAAAGTTTGAACCCTTATTGGCTTCATTTTCTAAAACTTGGGTTGTCAAGGTCAAACAGAAATTGTTATTGAAATGATTGGAGGAGGAGTTTGCTTTTGATGGATGTTCCATTGAGGTTAGCAAAGCTTAATTTGATAGTTGTAGTGACTCTTCTTAAATAGAGTTACAAGAATGAACTATTAGACTTTGTTGTACGTGTGTTGTCCTCTTGTAGGTTGCTAAATATATCCACGCATACTTCTTGTGGCTTGCTAAGTAAACTCTTGTAGCTTGCTTAATGACTACATGTAGTTTTTCCTTGAGATGTCTCCTTTCAGATGAAAAACGACATTTTGGCCAACTTCAATCACTTATCAGAAACGACAAGTCAATTATAGAACATATCGAATTCTAAAGAAAGCCACCTGTAGTTTTCTGTTTCTACAAAGATGACATTGACATGGCTCTATAAATGCTAAGCTAAGTATGAAGCAGAAAAGAGAAAACGACATATAGTTTTCTGTTTCATATGTTGTTTGAAGTACCTTGTTTTATAAGGATGTAATTCATCTGAAACGTTGTTTTCTGTTAACGAATACAACATATAACAACAGATTTTCACTTAGATGAGTTTTATTTTTGTTCGAAAACGACAGATGCTTTCCTTCTGGCAATGAACGTGTAAATTTTCTTCACAAGGAAACGAAGCACAACAAAAGGCAGCCAGCTAAAACATGAACTTAAGAGTATAGCTAAAACATTACACTGTATATACACAACTATAATTATTTAAACAAGTTGATACTTTAAACAAGCTGATAACTAATACTACTAACAGATAACCATTTTTAAGTTGCCATGTTAGGTACCCTCAGTTACAAATAATTAGGCTGCAATTCTAACCAAGAAATAACCGAACTCTTAACCACACAACTAACAGACAAAGCCAAGGTTTCTGATCTTGGCTTTGTAAGAACCTTTCACAAATGCTTCAAAAGATAGCCCCAAGTGAGCCTTTAATCTAAACCAGAACGATTAACAAAAGACAAGATGTGACTAACAACCTCTTAAAGATTCCCAATGCCATCATTAGGCAAGGTCATATGTGAAGACAAAACACTCAGATGAGCAACACTAGTTGACTTCAATAACATCAACAGCTATTGCAATAGTAGCACAAGACTCATTTTTTATGATGATTTCATTTGAGTCAATTGTTTCCAGTGAAAAAGCAAATGAGGGTTTGCAGGTCACTCAGCCAAAAAGAAATAGTACATATGAATATAGGAAATTTATTTTTGTATATCTAATAATTGAGATTTATTTTCATACAACAGAAAGATGTCAATCCATCAAAAGTAGCATATCAAAGCACACCTTACATATTTCAGCCAGAAAAAAAAAAAAGAACACGCACACTTAATAAAGACAAATTACAGTAGAACAACATGTTAAGAGGAATGAGGATTAGGAGTCTAGAAGTGGATTAAGCACAGCTCCAAAAAAGAACACAATCCCATGAGTCTCTTCTCTAATCATGAACAAGAAGGGATGATCAGCCACAAAGCTTGGATACACTCTTTGGCGTTGCAATTCGAACATAACAGCAGTGCTAGTCGCAGCTTCTGTCCCTTCCTCGTTGACTTCTATACAAGACTTGTGGAATACTTTTGAAACAAAGATGTCCTTACCAAGAATGGGACAATCAATCACTTCTGTAAGCTCACCAGGCTTGAAAGGTAGTTTGAGCCCCATTTTATGCATGGTCTCTATCGCTCCAAACTCGAATGAGAATTTAAATTTTGGAATCCAAAACTCAGTGAGTTTGTCTTTTGTCAGCTCATATTGTTCATCCAAAAAATTAGGATTTGATTTAACCTTTTGGATTAGATTGAAGATACCATCCCTCTCATTTGGAAGGAAAAAGTACATGGAAAATCTACGAGAGTCTTGACCACTTCGGTAAGGAATTTTGAGAACCTTAAAAGTATCAAAGCATTTGTATAGATGTCTCTCAAAAGGGTTGTCACCAGTTGTCATAAAGGGAACTTGAACAGTTTGACCGTTAAGAAGGTGAAAGTTTCTAGTTCGAGTATTTGAAGTGTCGAATTGTTTATCCCATGATCCTTTGAAGTAGAGTGCATTTG